>NC_087070.1:49743810-50154474 GCF_963678635.1 Symsagittifera roscoffensis | reverse complement strand
CCTGTAAAGACATGTGGGTTCGAAAATTGCCAATATGGCCAATTTGAGGCATTTGGAACCTGATCTAAACTACATTTTATGATTGGATAAATTAGATATTTTACCACTGTAAAGTATTTAATATTAACCAATCATGATCCATCTAACTAACAACCCACTTATTTGTAAGTGCTGAAATTACTTGTAATTTCAGCACCAGAGAGATTTGAATTTAACTTAGAAATTAGTTGCCTCTCCAAGAGAACTTCAGCAGCCGCAATAAACCAGTATACCCTAGATCTATTGAGCCTAGCAGAGACTAGTTAAACAACCTGAGACTAGAATAGTATAAGAGTAAGATTAGGTCGGTATTAGACTAAGAAGTTGCACGAATCTATCCGGCCGAAAATAAGAATTGAAATTCTATGTAGTAAATTGATACAACGAAAATGCAGTACTAACCTTTTGATATTTCTATTCACTCGCACAAAAATTCTATCCAAACTCGCACAGCTCGCCCACGAAGAATTGTTTAAATAATGAATTTCAGTTTCAAGCTTTCACACTCAACAACTCTAACACACGATAACACGTTTCAAACTTTCCTTTAACCCGGTTGGAAAGGAATTATATACTAAACAAAACTAACCAATGCAGCTTACTAAACACCACAAATCATAGAATAACAGCATGACTAAGGAAAGGAAACCAACGGTACCCAAACCGGATTAACCGAGTTTAAAACTAGATAATTTATTCTTTTGAAGACTATTATAAAGTCTAAAAAAGAAATAATAAAACACAAAAAAGTCGAAAGACAAACCCATACCAAAAACAATTTGATTTTTGAAAAAAGGACACAACCAACGAAACATAAGAAAAACCACAATAAACCCAACATAAAACGTTATCACATAACAGGACCTCTCACAGAAACCGCACAAAATCATACTCCCACTCCTGGCCTAACCCACCAGAGAGGACGTCCTGAGCATGCTCTATAGCCGGCCTAACCCACCGCGCTACATCCACGCTTTGTGACCACACTTCTATTTTTAATAAGAGGTACTCAAGGGTGAGTAACTCTTCAAAATAACCGAACTAAAACAAAAAGCTTTTGTGAAAACAACTAACCAAAATCATAATTAAAACACCGAACTAATAAAAATTTTATAAAATGTAAATTATACCTTGCAGTATACAGATCAGCATACAACACCAAAGACGAACATCCAAAGAAAAAAGGACCCCACTACACTCGAAAAAGAATGGCCAACCACAATAAATATGCCGTCCACAATCACAACTCAAAGGATTTAGAGTACGACTTGACTTCGCAGAAAAGGACTTCATTGAACTAGACCAATGACCACCTCGATGTTCAAGTATACGTACAGATCCGAGTAACCAGGCATCCCCTCCACGCACAATCTCCACGCCATTCCCAGACTAGGTTGAACACAAAAGAAGTTCTCTACATGAAACAGAAAAACCTGTCATAGAAAACCATTCTGAAATCAGTTTGAGTTTGTTGAGAAAACCCAGTCGTTGTCATAAGAAGACACAACGATTGATCCTGGAACTTCTCTAACAGGAGAACCCAGAAGAAATATGATGTTCGCCAAATACCAACGTCCATCATCCATCCTTTGAATTGCAGAAAAACTATTCTAAAAAAACTCTGTAAAACCCGGATGGGTGGAACCTGATCTAAACTACATTTTATGATTGGATAAATTAGATATTTTACCACTGTAAAGTATTTAATATTAACCAATCATGATCCATCTAACTAACAACCCACTTATTTGTAAGTGCTGAAATTACTTGTAATTTCAGCACCAGAGAGATTTGAATTTAACTTAGAAATTAGTTGCCTCTCCAAGAGAACTTCAGCAGCCGCAATAAACCAGTATACCCTAGATCTATTGAGCCTAGCAGAGACTAGTTAAACAACCTGAGCCTAGAATAGTATAAGAGTAAGATTAGGTCGGTATTAGACTAAGAAGTTGCACGAATCTATCCGGCCGAAAATAAGATAGCGTGACAAGCAGACGGTGTACCCTATCCGAAATTACTCTATGAGTTAAGACCATCGGTTATAACTCACATTTAACGCGCGATTTATTCAGTACTATTAACTCGTAAGACGAAATTTTATCTGTATCAGAAATTATTCCAAGTTAAATTTAGGCATGCCATTTGGACTATTCAAAAAATTTCTATATGCAAAATTTATAATTTCGTACTTTACATACCATGTTGGGTAATGGTTTTCAAAAAAAATATCAAACAAAATTTTTTCAGTTTTTTTGTTTTGAAAATTTCATCAATTAACTTAATTTTAATTTTTCCATGGAAAATAAAACGTAGGTGGAATATTCAGGGTTTCGCCTTTATATTAAATCTTCCAATGGCCCTAAAGTTCAGTAGGAAAAATTAGGCTTTCTCCCTTTTATATAAACAGTCTTGTTTTTTTTATTCAGACTAATTTTGATTTTTTTAACTTGTAACTTTTGTCAAAACTGTTTCATATAATCCAAAAGGTACTGTTTTTTTGAAATTACCCTTGTGCCATTGGGTTGTTCTCTATTATCGAACCGCCCCTGAAAGCAAGTTTGTTAATTTTTGACTGATAATCTGCCAACACAAACTTTTATATTTAGAATTTTATTAGCAATGAATTTAGATTTTCATTTGCAAACTTAAATCTTGAAGTCAATCTTCATGATCATTTCAGGCGCTAAACAAAAATATTAATATACAATAACGATTGATAAAAAGATCTCAGATCGTTTTCCTAAAATTCTGCAGTATTCTATAAAACATGTTTGGAAAATATTTATTGAAAATCAAAACAAAAATTAGTAGCATGACAATAAACTGTTTGTAATCATAAAATCATCAGTTGTCCCAGCTTCATCACCTAAAACATAACAGCAATCATAAGCTCACTAATATCATTAAAAGACTAAATCTTTTCTTAAATAAATTTAAACCATTTTAAACTTAAATTCACTTAATTTTAAAATCAGATCATCAAGGCTTATCCTTGGATCTTAATCAATTTTCTATTTAATTAAATTTAAAACTTGATCATCAAGGCCTATCCTTGGATCAAAAAGAACAATTTTGTTCTCCCCCACCCACTTAGCTAGTGTCTAACGACCTCAAACGTCGATTCAATATCCAACCCTTTCAAAAAACCCAAGACTAATAGAAAATTTGAACAAAACTAATCATTCAAATTAGGATAAACAGTGAAGAACTTCGGTTATTCATCCTTCACTTGAACCCTCCTCTTACCAGACCCAGGATAAATCTTAGACTTAGTAAGCTTAAAATAGTATCTAACGAACTACTCGCGTTCTAATTATACCTGAACCTTGTGGATCGATTTACTATTCTCCAACCCTTGAACACAATCACTACCCCTAAGTAAGATTAAGTAAGTTAACACCTTAGCTTATACTAGCCACGAGAAAGTAAAAAATCATTCTTCGGAATCGATATACTTTTCTCTTCAACCCTGAACAAATAGACCCAGGTTAAGCTAGCCAAAAAATCGTAAGGACTAACAATTTAAGAAAATAGAAATCATCTAACAACTTTTTGCATCCGTCATCCTAAACCTTATGTCATTTAAAAATCTAGGAAACAAACAAACAATCGTTTTACACAACTGTGAAATAGATAACAAAAAATACGACCTTGTAATCACACCTCATACACAAACAGTTGGATATATTAGAACAAAACGCGAAACACTAAAAAAGAAAATAATAACCAAACAAAGACAAATAACAAGAAAAAGATTTTCCAAAAATAGAAACGCATTTTCAGAATCAGAAGCCAACAATTTAGACGAACTTTATAAATTAAAAGAATCTATAGATAAAAATTGCCCCATTCACGATCAATTATATTTCTCAGACTCAGAAACAACTTCAAATTCATCAAAAAGAGGAAAAAGAAGAATAAAAAAGCAATATAAACACAAACCAGTACACTTGTATAATTGGAATCAACCAATTAGACATATCGATAATTACCTATTAACAGTCATTAAACGAAAAAATTAGCCAAACACACACTCCAAGTGAAGATAGTCTAGACGATGACGATATCTACCCCTTCCTAGTAGATGCACCCGATAATAGAGGACAACATGATCTTTGTAAGAACTTTCTTCTAAATTTGTTTGAACCCGGAATTAGCCCATGTAAAACAGAGTTCCCAGATGTAAAAATAAAAAGACAGATTATTGATCACTATCTGAAAGATATATGTAACTTAACACAACAATACGGAACCTACACCATAGAATTCAGCTCACCAAACCCGAATCACCGCAAATATGTAATTCAAACAGACGATCTTGATTTAGAATTTTCAAAAGTATTCTCAGAATATATAAAAAGCATACAATATCATAACTCACAAAGAGCAAACTCCATATTTACTAATGAAGTTTTTGCAATAATATATAGTTATATTTCAATATTAGAAAATGAAAACCCAATCCCGCATATCTCACCGAATGAGACATCCAAGCATATAAAGGTACGACATGAAATCACACTATTCTCAACTTTTCTACATATAATTAAAGAAAATTTCACTAAAGATGAAGTTTCACAACATACAAAACATGACTTACAAAAAATTTTGGCATGGTTTATAATAGATTATTTCACACATAATATAGATTTAATTTCACAAGCAAGAAAAAATTTCAGACCCCAAAATTCAAACGATGATACCGCCATCACAGAACAATCAGACTACGTTTGGTACCCCGAATGGTGTCATTATGCATTCATAAATATCCCACAATCAATCTCAAGTCAGGCAATAAGTACAATATCTTATGTAAGAGATTATGTAAGGGTAATACCATTATCCATTGATGCAACACCATTAAACTACAATACATTTTTACCCGATACGCGAAATAACAGTTTAAATTCGACCGTCATACACAATGAAAACCGTAATGGAACTAGGAACCTCACTCAACAAGATATTCAAACACCATCACACTTCAAAAATGAAGAAATCGTCCAAACAACAACAACTACACAACAAAGTATTTCACCGATACGTCCAAATTTAACAACACCAAGAAATACAAACACTTCACTAGTATAGGTAACCTTACAATCAACCGTTAAACCTTCGGTTGCTCCAAAATATTCACAAATAGATTATCAAAGATATAGACCCATGACAATACCGTCAAAAACACGTAGAACATTCACAAGAAACACTTTTGCGGATCACAATTATAATTACACACATTCATCAAAAACAAACTATCCCCCACGAAAAAATAATAATAATCAGATAAGATCTCAATATTGGGATAATCCAATGGCAACAACCAACTCAGTAAACTTTCAAACTAATTCACATCCTCCACAGGATCGTAGTGAAAATTACCCATTCTTTCAACAGAATAAAAATAAAAAACAAGCATCTCATCAAACGGATTATCTATCCTCTGATGATGATTATTTACAATCAGATATATTTGCACCATACACTCAAGAATATCGTGGACAAAGAGTGCAGAAACCACATACATATCATAGAATTTTTTCTCCACACCCAATAGATACACAAAATCAACAACCAATACAAATGCAAAACCCAATTAATACACAATCTTTTCAACCAATTCAGCCACAAAACCCAATTATTACACACTCGTATCAACCAACACAAATGCAAAATGAAATACCACTCCCATATTACCTTCAACAACATGAAATAACAAAAAATCAACTTTCAAATTATTTTTCACAAATGCCAAATGCCGCAGAATCATTACAAATGACAATGAATCCATACCTTATGGGTGGATCATTAATAACATCAAACAAACCATTAATGGTATTCACAGGAACAGACCCTGAATATTCTGTAGAAGATTATTTAAATGCAGTAACAGCAAATTTAATTTTAAATATAGGACCTGAACCAATTAATACGCCACCACATCAAAATTGGATACATCGACGCACAGCGTTGATACAGACAACTTTAGACGGCGCAGCCCAAAAATGGTTTTCAGTATTGCCTATAGAAATAAAATCAAATTGGAAAAGATTTACACAAGAATTTTCAAAAATGTTTGACTCCGAAAGAAACAAACAACAACAAAGAGTTTTATGTAATGAAATTCGCAGATTACCAAATGAAACCATCAAACAATTAGCAGTACGTATCGAAACACTAGTTCGAAAAGCATATTCATTGAATACACACGACTATAAAAACACAAAAATGACAGAAATCTTAATGATGACCTTAACACCTCAATTAAGGAAAATATCAATAAAAAAGAGAGCATCCCATCCCTCCTCAATTCGAGAGCCCGATTTAGATTTTCGAAAACTAGTAGACAAACTAGAGCAAGCAGAAATCACAATGAAACTTGAAGAAACAGAAAATCTGAAATTACAATATGTTAACCGAATTGAAACAAATACCACAAATATCAACAATATACAAGAATCAGATACAGACCTCGTTGAAAAAATCACTGAAATACTCAATATTTATGAAAAACACCCAAACTTTAAAGGCAAACCATCTTTCAAAAATGGTGTAATTATTGCCGACGATACGGACATAGTATTTCTGAATGTAGACAAAAACAACAGGACAATCAAAACAAACCTCAAAAATATAAAGAACCAAATAAATCATTCTATCAATACATGAAGAAAGATCAAAATCTACCAAACAAAAATGTATACAGCAACAACAGTTCAGGAAAACCACTTCCGAACAATACCGATTACACGAGAACCCAATCACCATATAACTCAAGTTATAGAGGAAGATCACCAGAACGAAGAAATACACAAAATTCGTCACAAAATCATTACAATAGACCAAATAGTCGAAATAACTACTCCAGATCAAATTCAAATACAACACAATTTGTTTCTAGATCTAATTCCCAATCAAGGAATAAATACTATCCAAACAATCAGTCACGAAACTCATCATATAATAGAAATAGAAACTACTCCAATAATCGAAATAGAAGTTATTCAAACAACCGAAACCAGAATTACCCGAACAATCGATCAAGGAATAACTCATATAACAGATCAAACTATAACAGACCAAACAATAATTATCAAAACAGATCACGAAATAATTCAAAAAATCGACATTCAAGTTATAATAATCGTTATAGAAATTATTCCCAATCACCACACAGAAATAATAACCATTATAATAATTCTAACAATCGCCACAGAAGTAGTACACCTAAACATCAAAGACATATTAATCACGTACAATCAAATCCAGAAACAACATCAGACCCCCCAGGTATTGATGACACAGTAAATGACAAACTACTACTAAATCAAATAAACTGTGGATCATCAGATTCAGAAAGTGATACAGAAAACAGTATCTCCATCAATATGATAGCAGTCGAAAATGACTACGAACCTATTATATATGAACAACCTTTTTCATCACATATATATGAAAATCAATTAGAACTCCTTCACAATTATTATATTGAACCCATCCATTCCACACAAACAGCACAAGAAATTAACGAAATCAACACTACAAATCAATCCAATGAAAATGACAAAACAAAATGCTTGAATACAAATCACATCTATCATAATATACAAAAAGAACAACCCAAAGAAAAAATTTGGACAATACCATTTCTTTTAGAAAGTCCAAGAAACAAAGAATTTCAACCACCAGATCTTGAAATTGATTTTTTAATTGATTCAGGAGCAGAATCAAACATAATAAACATTCCCACATGGAATGAGATAAAAACATTACACCCAAAACTAACACCTTTTGAAACCTCCAGTAAACTAGCAACAGCACAAGGATCAACATTGGTAAACTATGAAAAAATTCAATTATTTCTTCTCCCCACAAGAACAATAGAGCAAAATAAAATTTTAAATAAACCATTTAAACAAATATTTCATATCACTGATATTAAACACAATATCATTGGAATACCATTTATCTCTAAATATATACCAACAATCAACATTTTGAATAGTAAAATACTAATCAAAGATAAATACACAAAAACAAAAGACACATGCCTAACATTTTTTCAAAGATTAAATAAACAACCACCATTCTTTTCAAAATTTTATCCAATATATAACCAACAAAGAAAACTCCTGAAACCACTATCAGGAAACATATATAATTTTTTAATAAAACAAGTTCACCAATATGATAAAAAACAAAGTAAACAACAACTCTATATGTGAGACTTTGAATTCAAACCTATCCATAAATTTTTCAAAATCACAATTTCATCCATAAAATATTTGAAAAACTCGAATTCAGATATTATTTCGTTACATGTATACAATAATACACCCTATCAAGTAACATTACCTTTAGGACTTTTGGGATATTGCGAAACCAACGCTACGATATCACCAGTACACGAAAAAGCATACCGCGTAAATAATATACTCCAATTATTAGATATTTGTCAATCCACAATTCTTAATGAAGAATTATCCATAAATAATATAATAAGTAATGAAAAAATAAATACAGATTATTTCACAAAAACCCCATATTTCAAACCTACATTCAACATAAATAACTATACAGAGAATCAACAGAAATTTTTAACAATGTTTAACTTCCAACATTCACAAATAACACAAGACGAATTTGATAAGTTAGCCAAACAGCTAATAAAATATTCATCAGTCTATGCAACATCCAAATTTGATGTTGGCAAAATCAGTTCATCACTACATCTCCCATTGAAACCTGACGCAGTTTTCAAAAAACAAAGAGCAAGTAAAGTACCAATTCATTTACACGATAAAGTGAACAGATTACTCGATATTTTAGAACAATACAAAATTATATCACCGGTAAACAAAGAAGAACAACCAAAAGGTAACACATTTATCAACCCTGTTATCATCCTAGCAAAAGGAGAATCATTAAAAATAGTTCTAGACGCTAGATATCTTAATTCACTAATAGACGAATCAAAATGCAATTGGCCTATTGAACCAATACAAGTTATTTTAACAAAAATAAACGGAAAATACTTTACAACCGCAGATATGAATAGTGCATATAATCAAATGCCACTAGATGAACAATCGCGACGCTTAACACAATTTGTTATTGGAAATCAGCAATATGAATTCAACCGCCTATTCTATGGAATATCCATAGGACCAGCAGCATTTTCAGCTTTTATGAGCAAAATTTTTAGACCACTAATACTCAAGAAAAACGTAATCACCTATTTAGACGATGTTTTAATGCAATCACAGACAAAAGAAGAAATGTTTAATGTTTTAGAACATTATCACAAAATACTTCAGAACGAAAATCTGAAGGCCGCCCCCGATAAATCACACTTCTTTTTAACACGAGTTAAATTCTTAGGACACAATATAGAAAGAAAAACAATCACTCCATTAAAATCACGCATTGATGCTATTCAGAAGCTCCAACCACCAACAAACAAAAAGAAAATCCAAGAATTCCTAGGAATGTTGAATTTTTTAAGCAAATATGTCTATAAAATGCAATTATACCTAAGACCATTCTATAATATACTTAGACAACAAAATAATTTTGAATGGAACACAGAACATCAAGCACGATTTGAAGAAATTAAAAAACTCTTAACTGAACAAATTTTGAATACAATTCCAGATCCAAATCAACCATTCTATGCAATGTGCGATGCTTCGAATTTTGGCATCGGCGCAGCATTATTACAATCACACAATGGCACAAACAAAATGAATCTTATATCAGCAAATTCTCGATTATTTACTCAAGCAGAGCTACGACTCTCAACTCTAATGAGAGAATGTACAGCCATAATATATACACTAACAGAATATGAATTTCTGATACTTGGATCAAAACATCCAATAGTTCTATTCACAGATCACAAACCAATCATTTTTCTCTTTACACAAAAATCTAATCCAAATCACCGAGTTTATAGATTTCAATTAATTCTAATGAAATTCCCAAACTTACATATAGTTTGGACAGCAGGAAAGAATCTTGCATTACCAGACACTTTAAGTCGAAATACACCACCTGAATTACTTACACGTAAAACTACAGTTGAAATACCCAAAAATATAAAATTTTACCTTGCAGAAAACGAAACATCACCCCGACTAGAATGCAAATATGCAGTAAAAACTGACGTTGAACAATCACAAATAAATAATCTACAACACTTCCCACTTTATTTAGATTGCCAAAATAACCACTACGAAGTTGATCTACTTGGAACATCAATTTTTACACCAAATCCATATTCACAATGGATAAAAAATAACACCCAACAAAAAAGAATAAAACAACATTCGCATAAAAAAGACCTTTTTCCGTTAATTGAAAAAGAAAATCTAACTGATAAAATAAATTTATCAGGACCGCAAACAAACGATTCAAAATACACGATAAATCAAGTTTTTGACCTCCATGACCCACTTGATACAATTCCTTTATCTAAATTAGAAATAGAAAACATTTTTCTCCCCCCAACAGATAAAATTACAATTAATACTTTGAAACAATATCAAAATCTTGACCCAATAATTAGACAACTAAAATCATGGCACAAATATAAAACTAAACCCGTAAAGGCAGATACAACAATATTAGGAAATAAAACACTCCTCCGATATTTTCGAAAATTTAATAATACAACAATTAATGAAAACACAGACCTTCTAGAATACCAATTAAATGAATCTACAGTTCCCTGTCTCCCTTTAAGTATCATTTTCATAGCTTTTAATATCTCACATACACAAAACATTAAAGGACACTCTGGATCAGAGAAAACATATTCAAATTTCATACAAAACTTTTATTTTCCCAACGCACCAGTTTGGATAAAGGTACTATGCAATGATTGTATAGTATGTCAGCTAAATAAACCTTATCCAAATCAAAAACAAATAGCACAAAAACAAGACTTTAAAGGACAAAGTTTGTACTTTAACCACCGTATTTCATTTGATACAAAAGGACCAATTTCACCATCATCCGAAGGAAACTCCTACATAATGATAATTGTTGACGCATTTACACATTATGTAGCACTTAACCCAGTACCACATTGTAACGCTTATTATGCTTACACAACACTTTATGAACACTGGATAGCCAAATTCCGACTACCAGAAATTTTAGTTACAGACAACGGTACGGAATTCATAAATAATGAAATCATCACACTATGTCATTTATATAACATCAAACACAAACCACGTACATCTCACGCACCTTGGACAAACGGCTTAGTCGAAGGTATGAACCGTTCACTACAAGAATATCTTAGATGTATCATCAATGGAAATGATACAAAATACACCGAATGGTCAGCAGATGTAAAACTATTTCCCTTAGCATAAAATTCACAAATCCCGACAACTCTAGGAATGTCACCATATGAAATGGTTTTTAATCAAAAGCCACGCAAACCAATTATGTTTACAGCAAACTCTCATAAAAATGCACAAAGTCATCGTCAACCGAATAAAGACTCAATTTGTTATAACCTACCTTTACACACACACACGATAAAGATCATTTTCATCACCCACAAATTCTTAAATTAGCCTCCGGTAAACACACCGAATGGATTTTAAACAGAGATAAAAAACACAATGAAATTTACCAAAAAGTAACAAAAAAGTTGTTACAAAGGCAAAACATTAATGAACAAATAAATTCACGCTTTACACCAGCCTCCGATTTAAAAATTGGAACATTTGTTTTAATACCGAATTTTAACACTCAAAAAGGAATTTCTAAAAAATTACAACCCCTTCGTAAAGGACCATACCAAATAATTGCCAAACCCACTGATGTCACATATAAAATCACCGATTCAGACAAAAAAGAAATTGTTCAACATCGAAACAATCTATTACCTTATTACCCAAAAGAATACGCACTACGCGAACTAACTCAATTATATTCTTTCACAGGTTTAAAAGTTATTCAAAATAACCCATATACGGAGAATAAAACAAAGGAACAACATGACATTCATCTCGAAAATCAAAATAAAAAATCAACTACAACAAAAAACAATACAAAAAAACTAGATCAAAATATACCTCAAAAAGAAAGAAAAAATAGAAAATTGACAGAAAAAATAATACTCCAAGAACAAATCGACAAATCAGAACATAGAGAGTCATCACGACTTAGAAATCAACCACGTAAAAACTATAAAACATTCATCCCACAATCTAAAATATTAAAGAAATTCGAATTTCAAAAACAGCTTTACTTTTATATTTCATAATCTTTGCACCTCTGAAATATTTTGAACTTTAATTTTTCAAAATGACATGCTGACAACCACGCAGCGACTCTAGTTCATAATTAGCCAATAGGATTCATCCAATCCGTCACCTTCTCTAACTCTAGCACAAATCAACTAGACGAACGATATTAAAACTCCAGGCATATCTATAACTATAACTTTGCGATCTCCAGGTCAAAAATAAGCAAACCACTCCAACTTGACAACTAAAATAAATATCACCATAATATCATAACCCTCCCTTATCTAATAACCCAAAAATCAACAATATTTCCCCAACTCAGACCTAAAATACCCCCCAAAACAAATATGTTAAATTAGCCTAAAGTAAAAGAACGACCATTTTAATTAGCCTAAAGTATAAAAATCTCAAAAATACCCCAGATCATTTGACAAATAAAAATAAAGAAAAAGAAGACCTCCCGATCACCATAAAATTTGCCCCCAACAATTTTTAACAAAACTCAACCCACTTGTCAAAAAACCAATAAATAATTCGACCACACTTGAAAATTGCCTCAAACACCAAAAAATATTCGATCGAGAAGCCATTTCTTAAATGCCCTTCTCTCGACCAGTCAACATAATTCTTAACATTCTCATAAACTTTTTAACGATATTTAAACTTTTAATCATATTTCTTTTTGATACCTTTGAATCTTTTGTAATAATCTTAATCATTTTTTGCAATATTTTTTTAATTTTCTATTCCATATTTGAACTATACCTCCAACTTGCGAAAGCTATTGACTATATCCACAGGTACGATTCACAAAACTTATTATCTAAATGATACGAACCATTTTTAGTAGAACAGATATTTTTTTACTATTTGTAATTTTTATAACATTTCTATCATCCCTCATCTTGACAATATGCAAATGTATAAAGAAAGCAATCATCACATTCGCCCTAGCAACAATCCTCCTAATTCTTTTTCTACAAGAATACTATAATAAACATAAATTTTTCCTCTAAAAGAATTAATAAAAAACCATCAAAAATTGCTAACCAACAATCACACAGTCAGTCTTCACCGACATCATCCCATGATAACCCAACACCACCTTCAACTACCCAAAACCCCCAAACATCCACACGAATTTCCTTTCAAGATAACCCATATACCTTTGAAGAACGACACGCTCGCTTATCTGAACCACTAGAACCAGTTCAACGACAAGCACCTCTAAGCGAACCAACATATAACTTATACCCAACACTACCACAAGAATTAAGTAGAATACGAAATCCTAGTCAAAACCAAAATACAGTCGAAATAAATAGACAAATTATACATCCTCGACGAAACAGAAATTTTCAAACTCCCCGAGTTCATTTTGATATACCTCAACCCCCATCACAAAGTACTCCAGAAAACCCCATTGGTATATTACCAGAAACCCGTACGCTTCTTTCACAACGTAGCACCTCAAGCCTACCCTCAGATTACTTAGGTTCAACACCAACATCTAAACAAATACGTGAAAATCCCTTTATCCCCACAAACCAAACTTCACGACTACCATATTGGACAACACATTCATTCACACAAGGTGAGCCAAATTTAATCAATGATCCAATAGATATTTCTACGGATACAACAACATCCTCATCGATAACAGAAACATTATCACTACCATCAACACCATCCATAAGCCAGATTTCACTAACGCCTTTTAACTTAAATTTCCTAAATAACCTCGACACTAGATATCGAGAACAATCATCAACAAATATTCCTTTAAGACTAGACTGGAATACATTCACAGCACCTCCACCATTATTTGGACAACACCCAGAAAGTAACCGACTCCACAACTGGGCACTCAATAGACTACAATATCGACAAGACATCCACGAAGACATTCGTGATCATAACATCCAAATACTCCAACAAAATAGTCTACAATTAAATTTTGAAATCACGGTTAAACTAAACAACATTACTCAACATCCCTACCCATTAAACCCTCCAAATATAACAGCTCAATCACTACCACCACCATTTATAACAACTGAAGTAATATACAAATACGACAGATATACCAAAAAGACAATTGGTTACATCACATTTTATAACCCATACTCAGGATTATCATACACATGTATATTCTAAAAATATTAATTTTTCTCCAACTCTTTTTTCTAGTAATCTCCAATCAGAACATAAACCCTTCCCCCCGCACAGGACCCCAAGATTTATTAGTAACACATTACGATTGTGAAGAAAATGAACAAAAAACACTACACAAATATGCAATAAATCAAGTATCACAATGCGAAACAGAACCACAAGCTATAGAAACTACAAATGTAATAGCGACACTTTATTCAAAAGCCCGAGCAACAACAGTTATAGGATATAAATTCACAGCAACATTTTCTGAAAAGAAAGTACATTGTTCACAAGTCTCAAATGGAAATAAAAACCGACTTGACCACGAATCATTCTACCAGAGTAATATCGAACGACTTTTACATCTCAATCCCGAAGATTGTAAAAACGAGTTACTCCGACTAAATATCACAAGAAATAAAAACGCAGATAGAAAGTTAGTATATTTCCAAGTTTTTTCAGATTCTGTACATCAAGCAGAACTTGAAAGATATCAAGGACATATAAAATTAGATGAAAAATACCCATACAACGGCGCACACGGAAGATTAACTTATGACATACACGATAAACACTGGATACCACATATTGGTATAAATAACCCATCAAACTGCAAAGCAGACACAAAAAATGAAGGATATCAAAAAATAATGTTTTTCGATTGGAAAATACAACTCGAAAAAATACAACTCACACGCGATTTATCTGACAACACAATGATCTATCAAGGAATTAGATTACCTTGTAAAAACGATCAAGGCTATTGTGACCCTACAACATGAACACAAGCAACAATTGTTTGGTTCCCCGAAGACACATGTACAACATTTCAAGTAGCAAAAATACACGCTCGTATGATAAAATTTCACGAAAAATATTTTATACAATCAATCCCATATGAACAAGTAAATCAATTTTAGAAACATACACAATATAGAAAATAAATTGACACGTTTTCAAATATATCAAGAAACAGAACTTGCATGTAAATACAGAAATCCACTTCACAAAACACAATACTCCGAAATATTAGTTGAATACGAAAAAGGATTCGACATGACCACTGGAAAAGTAAAAATCGACCCATACGCCACAAGTCACCCTATAAACGAAGGAACATCATATCTACCAGTTGATTTTCAAAAAAGTAAAGGTCACCCTGGTGGACATCTAAAGCCCCATGACACTAGAAGCACACGTTTACAAGAACTATCACTAATGAATAGTACATATTTCGGTAATATCCACTATGATATTCACCTAGATATGAAATTAGACTACACAATTAGCCGAATTTTTCAAGAAATGTCACTCTCTGAATTAGAAACACTTCAACAACTATGCGAATTAGAAAGGACACAAATCCTACAATCACTTGCACTAGCAGTATTAAAAATACCCTACGCAGGATATTTACTATCAGGAAATAGATCAAATTTTTTAGACTATGAAGGAAACATTTTATGGTTCTATACCTGTACCAAAAAAGTATCACCACTATATGTTTTTGAAGATAAACGATGCTATAAAAGAATCCCTATCTTTTATAAGAATAAAGTACATTTCGTTGACACACTTTCAAGACGAACCTATTTCTGGGATACCGCAGTCCCATGTGGATCGGAAAATAGCCACAATGTAGTACAACTGAACCCTGATGAAGATAAATATTACCTTCTTACCCCATATCCCACATTAATGCAATCACTCAAAAAATTTTCACCTGAAAGCATTAGAGCTATTGCTCGAAACCCAAATATTGACCTACAGTCAATTGGAATATATTCAAAATCCGATATCCAACATCACATTAGAACACAACAATTCCAAGAATTATTAACACAAATGGACACTATACAAAGACAATCAATTGACCAAAACTTACGCAAACTTGCCGAAACCGCAGGATTTGCAGATATTTATACACAAGACTATAGCGGATATTTTAAAGACATTAAAGACTATATATATCTAAACGGTGAAAAATACCGACCACAAGATATCTCACCTTTAAATATTTTTAGCTTTGTTACACTCAAAAATGAAATTCTTGATTTTCTAGGATGGCCCTATTACATCTTAGAAAAATTAACTATTTTATACGCAATGTTTAACTTTATAGGATTTCTTTTTTCACTTTTAAAAGGAATCTATAATACATGCGCTATACACACACAAGTAAATAGACAAGCAAGTGTAGCACGCATACTATTTGCAGGATTTTTTGGAATTTTTTCATCATCAATAAACAAAATTCTTTTAGACGCACAAATAAAAGAATACAACACAAAAATAGCAACAAGACAGAACACATATGACGAAGAACATAACAATGTAGAAATAACGCCTACAGCACCACAGTTACCACCCCTACCACATAACCATCCATTATCCCTAGTCCCACGAAATTTTCGAAATTTAGCAATAACACATAATCCAAATTTTAGACCAACCATATCACAAAGTCCCATTCAACATATAATGACACATCATTCACTAGATGAAAAGACATATGAACAAATTATAGAACAACCCCATACCACCGCTTTTCAGTCTCAAAATAATAATTTTTTTAGCCCACGATGAGCCGACAACTTGGATCCCTACACCGCTCAAATTCCCATCCAACCAACCTCAACACTCCAATTACAATAATTCCACTTTTTGCTTTCCCGCCACCCGATTTCCCAACCAATAATGTAACATCAGGCATGAATTCAGACACTAATTCACATATCTCAGTTTTATACTCCATTTCACAACTCAATAACCCAAATAATGAAACCCCTGATGAATTTGCAGACTCTGAACCATCTCCATCCAATAATTTTCAAACCAACTCCTCAGTTTTTTCAAAACCCCCTTTTCAACCAATCCCGCCAAATAACCCACTCCCATCCATTTCTACACCCTCTTATGCTTCACAAGTCACCCCAACCTACTCTTCATTTCATTCAGACCGATCATCCAATTCTCCAGATACCCCCCAAATCTCCCAAGAACTAGATAATTTTATCACCCTACAACAACAACCCTTCCACCTTGAAAACCCCACTATAAATCAGATTTCATCCACAATAGAATCATCAAACCCACCTACCCCTACACCCTCTTCAGCTTATACCGCATCATTAGCACCATCATCCACATCCACCGAATCATCAAATAGCACTAATAGAGCTTATCGCACTTTCAAAAGAAAATTCCCAAACCATCCATTTCCAACAAAACCAGGAACAACCCGTGAATATATTAATCATCCAAATCATACTAACACGAAAGAATTTTTAGCAATCACCTTACTTTCATTTCCACAGTATACTTTGAACACCCCTAACGACACTAACGACACACGTAGTTTTGTAGATGAACAAGTTTTAATGCCTACACTTCATTGGACATCATATTATCACTTTACTAACCCCCTTTGCCTACCTTTATCTAATACTCACATCGATATAGAAAGAAATCAAGATATGCTATATCGATTCACCACACCACTAACACATAGACAATTTACTTATATAGGATATAAAAAGTCACTAACAACATACACTGCACCCCGAGCTAACGAATATACGCTAGAATATTACGATCACAACATCATCCGAGCTAACCAAGACCAATTTTTAGATGATGATCGTTTCGCTAACCCACAAATCACAGAAAAATTCTTCATAAAAACACCATATGTATTTACACTCAATATATTTGATCGCAAATTCGACCACGTCATTTCTGAAGCACTAACCGACATGCAAGCTTACGAAAGTTTTAAAGAAAGATTTCAATTATTTTCACTAACCGTCAATTTCCTTGCACCACAAGAACGCGATTTGCACTGCTCACACAACATTATGTTACGCACTAAACAAACCCACACATATACATATTATCGCTTCATACAAAATAATTTTGATCTACATACTCCATCAAGACAACCACACCACCGTTTTCAATTTATTAACTCTAAATACACATCACCATTTTTTCTTAACTTCACATATTGCATCAAAGATACTAACCTTCACGGTATTCTTCGCAATTATGATCCCATAACCCAAATGTATATTTTTTGTCCCATCACGAAGACCTTCAACGCAGAAGAATCCAGACCCTTCCTTATCCCACATGAATTTATCCAACCTATAGAAATCCCGATATTAGAATTCATCCACAACACTAAATACAATCACAAATTATATAATCTCATCCAAAACACACCTTATGAGTTTGCAGTTGGCACTGAAGAACTAAAAACTATTAAAGCACTTCAATTGCTTTGGCCACTGCTTCAAACTAAAAACATCATTCGCATACTAGCAAAATTACTAACAAATTCCGACATAATACACGACATCTTCCCCCACGGTTTTTTCCCCGACGACTAACAGGTAAGTATAATTTATCATATTTTTCACTAATAAATTTGAAATAAATACTAACCATTCTTATCCATGTCTTATTTAGATTTTTAGTCTTCATCCCACGATCACCTACAAATTATACAAAAAAAATAAAAAATAGAAAACTTCTTCAAATTCTTCAAAACTCTATTAATATTTTGCACTAAATAAATTCAATAAAAATCATACCAATGTAGTAAATTAATTTATAAATTATTTCCCTAAAAGCAGTAATTCTAATAATGATGAAAATTTGTAACTTAATTTTTCCCCAAAAAACTAGCAGTAAAATTGAAATTCTATGTAGTAAATTGATACAACGAAAATGCAGTACTAACCTTTTGATATTTCTATTCACTCGCACAAAAATTCTATCCAAACTCGCACAGCTCGCCCACGAAGAATTGTTTAAATAATGAATTTCAGTTTCAAGCTTTCACACTCGACAACTCTAACACACGATAACACGTTTCAAACTTTCCTTTAACCCGGTTGGAAAGGAATTATATACTAAACAAAACTAACCAATGCAGCTTACTAAACACCACAAATCATAGAATAACAGCATGACTAAGGAAAGGAAACCAACGGTACCCAAACCGGATTAACCGAGTTTAAAACTAGATAATTTATTCTTTTGAAGACTATTATAAAGTCTAAAAAAGAAATAATAAAACACAAAAAAGTCGAAAGACAAACCCATACCAAAAACAATTTGATTTTTGAAAAAAGGACACAACCAACGAAACATAAGAAAAACCACAATAAACCCAACATAAAACGTTATCACATAACAGGACCTCTCACAGAAACCGCACAAAATCATACTCCCACTCCTGGCCTAACCCAACAGAGAGGACGTCCTGAGCATGCTCTATAGCCGGCCTAACCCACCGCGCTACATCCACGCTTTGTGACCACACTTCTATTTTTAATAAGAGGTACTCAAGGGTGAGTAACTCTTCAAAACAACCGAACTAAAACAAACAGCTTTTGTGAAAACAACTAACCAAAATCATAATTAAAACACCGAACTAATAAAAATTTTATAAAATGTAAATTATACCTTGCAGTATACAGATCAGCATACAACACCAAAGACGAACATCCAAAGAAAAAAGGACCCCACTACACTCGAAAAAGAATGGCCAACCACAATAAATATGCCGTCCACAATCACAACTCAAAGGATTTAGAGTACGACTTGACTTCGCAGAAAAGGACTTCATTGAACTAGACCAATGACCACCTCGATGTTCAAGTATACGTACAGATCCGAGTAACCAGGCATCCCCTCCACGCACAATCTCCACGCCATTCCCAGACTAGGTTGAACACAAAAGAAGTTCTCTACATGAAACAGAAAAACCTGTCATAGAAAACCATTCTGAAATCAGTTTGAGTTTGTTGAGAAAACCCAGTCGTTGTCATAAGAAGACACAACGATTGATCCTGGAACTTCTCTAACAGGAGAACCCAGAAGAAATATGATGTTCGCCAAATACCAACGTCCATCATCCATCCTTTGAATTGCAGAAAAACTATTCTAAAAAAACTCTGTAAAACCCGGATGGGTGGAACCTGATCTAAACTACATTTTATGATTGGATAAATTAGATATTTTACCACTGTAAAGTATTTAATATTAACCAATCATGATCCATCTAACTAACAACCCACTTATTTGTAAGTGCTGAAATTACTTGTAATTTCAGCACCAGAGAGATTTGAATTTAACTTAGAAATTAGTTGCCTCTCCAAGAGAACTTCAGCAGCCGCAATAAACCAGTATACCCTAGATCTATTGAGCCTAGCAGAGACTAGTTAAACAACCTGAGACTAGAATAGTATAAGAGTAAGATTAGGTCGGTATTAGACTAAGAAGTTGCACGAATCTATCCGGCCGAAAATAAGATAGCGTGACGAGCAGACGGTGTACCCTATCCGAAATTACTCTATGAGTTAAGACCATCGGTTATAACTCACATTTAACGCGCGATTTATTCAGTACTATTAACTCGTAAGACGAAATTTTATCTGTATCAGAAATTATTCCAAGTTAAATTTAGGCATGCCATTTGGACTATTCAAAAAATTTCTATATGCAAAATTTATAATTTCGTACTTTACATACCATGTTGGGTAATGGTTTTCAAAAAAAATATCAAACAAAATTTTTTCAGTTTTTTTGTTTTGAAAATTTCATCAATTAACTTAATTTTAATTTTTCCATGGAAAATAAAACGTAGGTGGAATATTCAGGGTTTCGCCTTTATATTAAATCTTCCAATGGCCCTAAAGTTCAGTAGGAAAAATTAGGCTTTCTCCCTTTTATATAAACAGTCTTGTTTTTTTTATTCAGACTAATTTTGATTTTTTTAACTTGTAACTTTTGTCAAAACTGTTTCTTATAATCCAAAAGGTACTGTTTTTTTGAAATTACCCTTGTGCCATTGGGTTGTTCTCTATTATCGAACCGCCCCTGAAAGCAAGTTTGTTAATTTTTGACTGATAATCTAGGAATGACTTGTACCTCTTAGTAAAAACAGAGTAAATGAAAGTAACATTTGTTCAAAAGGCCAATTTTTGGGCTAAATAAATTGGAGAACACTGTCCAATTTGCATCACAAATAATTTTCTTAATCAAATCAAAATTGATTAATTTGTCAACAGTTTTACTAGTGATCTTAGAGTACAATTCTTTATACGTTTTCAACTAACCGCAATATTTCACACAGAAATTAAGGTTACCAGAATATATGTAGGACTTGTGTCCGCGCACTAGATTTTAAAGAAAAATAATTATATCGGCATAAATCCATTTTCATGATCCGTCATGGCCCATTTTATGACCCATCGAACAATGAAAATGGAAACCATTTTGTTATAGTTGCGAATGGATCAAACGCATCAAAAAGATTCAAATTACCAAAGACGCACGTTTTTAAGTTCAAGAGAAGATCTCATCTCTCTAACAAATCAACGGAGAGCAAAAAACATATATCTACTTATCATACCATCCAATATTTTGATTTTAAAATGTGTTTAACTGATTGAAATTTTGAAGCTTATAAGTAAGTTAAGTTTTAAGTTTCTCTGCAAAGCATACCAAGCTAAAAAAAATGAACAGCTTTTAGCAATACGACTGGCTTGATGGATCAAAGCAAAACTGCTCGTATATCAAAGCAAAGCACTCAATGTTCTGACTGCCCTTTTTCGTCAATTGCTAATTTTATATTTAAAAAAAATCATACAAAACGTTGAAAAGGTTGACACAATTTTCAGTATTTTGAAAAAAAAATTTCCTGATTTTACCGTTCAACAAGCTATGTAAAGTACCATGTGGTATATTTTGCATGTGATAAGGTATTCATAATTGCAAACTGCTCGCGTCATTTCCATTTCCCATTGTTTAGGTAATTTAATATCTTTTAACAGTTGAGACAAAAACAACTTCCATATGGTTTTTAGAAACTTTGTCAAAAATGCTCTGTTAAAAACCGAAAAATGACTGACTAAAAAACAAAACTGCTCGTATCACGACGAAGCCTTGATTGTTATAGTTGCCCTTCAACTGGTCCTGACTAGTTTTTGAGAAGTAAGACATTTGAAAACTATGAATTTTAGGCTGATAATATCAAATTTTAAGAATTAGAATTTGAGTCGTTCATTAAAAAAGTCAGAACAATTAGCTTCTCTCAATGCAATTATTTGGAACGATTTTGTATTGACGGATAATTTGACTCGCGTACATATTTTGCGTTACATTTTGATATCAAATCATAAAACGAGTAGTTTAGATATCCTCGTTTTTCAGTGCTCATATGAGCAAATAATAAAGTAGTGTGCGCAACCGCAGGAACGTCACCCTACGTGATCATTAATTCTTTTGGAAATTGGTCTGAGCTGTAAAACCAGCTCACGCATATTGAAATTCGGATCAATAAAATTGAATGAAATTGGCAAATTTATTCAAAAGCAATGATTTTTGGAAGTCCAAATTTCAGAAACAAATGAAAACCTACCCCGATGTACTTGTTGTGTGATTTCTTTGTTGATTGACATGACTTACAAAAAAAACCCAAATTTTTCCTTTTTAAAGGAACGCCACCCTTTTAAAAGGGTTTAAAAAATACAAAGTTTGCAAATGTCTAACAATCTGAAAGGGCGGCGTTCCTTTAAAGAGCAAAAAATTGAAAGATTAAATTTAGGGTACCGTAGAATTATCCGATGTGCTAAACATCCGAACACCCAAAAAGTGTTGCTAACATCCGAAAATCAGCTTTACTTCTGAAATTTTTGGAAAATTAGGGCAAAGACTCGATGCTTAAGCTCCGATGCTTTAAGAGATTCTGAACTAGCCAATTCAAAAGTGATCACCGCAGTGGTGTCAACGTGCCATCGGAAAATAGTTTTCTATATAAAAATTAGAGCCGGTCACCACCCCAAAGTGCCAAGGTTTGCGTATTGAGCCCACCGACTAACTTAAAACGAGAGTCGGTTAAATGTAATCCGGCTATTTGGACTATGTCTTGTGTTTGAAATTCGTACGCCTTTTTATTGCTAGATTATTGCAAAAATCGGATGTTTGACATTGCTGATGTTTGTAACAATGAATGGTTGCCCAAATTAGTGGATGGGTTTCAATTTGTAACCGCTATCGGGCGAGACTAATAAAGAAGTAATCAATTAAAGAAAATATTGGATTTTTTGTAACCGATTGAAAGAGTAACTCTACTGGCATTTCTGCATCAAGCGAGTCATCATAGTATTTTTTGTGCAATAATAACGGTGGTCCAAGCATTCTGCGCTTCCTTACAGCTAACAGATAATTATGCAAAGATTTTAATATGTATTAGTTTAAATAAGAGTTTGTATGTGTCTCAAAAAAACTTTTCTGCAGTGTGGTTGAAAATTGTTTTTTGGCATAATTATCACTCAATTTAATGCAATTAACAATATATATATAATCTAACAGAAAAAAAACATTGATTTAAAACAGATAAATGAGCGAGCTGAAATTGAATGATAAAACGCATTGTGTATCGGTGCAAATGATAGTTGAGCTCGCCGAGATATTATTTGGGACTCCAAAACAAGAAAGCGAAAGTTATTAAAAAATCAAATACTGAAATTAAACAACTTCAACTGTCCAACTAACTGCGAAACTCTGTCAAAGTCATTTCAGTCAACAAGATTACAAAAAAAAACAGGACTGCTCGGGTCGGGCGAGGCCCTGAATGACCCGACTGCTTTTCAAGGTCTATGGAGCAGTAATAACATGAAAAATTAAAAGTAAAAAAAACATGAAAAATCAAATTAAATAAAATAAAAAATTTTAAATGTTTTTAATAATATTTTTAAATTTCAAAATTTTACAAAAGCATCCCCCCACACGCCATTGTAATTACCAAGTGATAAATTTCGCCCCTAAAAACATATCAATTGTGGCGAATAAGGTTCCTTCAATCAATTTGGAAAGATTTCTATGACGGATTAAATCTCCGATTACGCGTTAATGTATCGCGTGTTATTTGTACGCGCGTTAATATATCGCGCGTTATTTGTCTCAATTGGCCAGAACGGCTACTAAAATTATGCACCGATAAAAAACTTTTTCAAATTTAAGCTCAAGACATTGTGTATCGGTGCAAATGATAGTTGAGCTCGCTGAGATATTATTTGCGACTCCAAAACAAGAAAGCGAAAGTTATTAAAAAATCAAATACTGAAATTAAACAAATTCAACTGTCAAACTAACTGCGAAACTCTGTCAAAGTCGATTCAGTCAACAAGATTACAAAAAAAAACAGGATTGCTCGGGTCGGGCGAGGCCCTGAATGACCCGACTGCTTTTCAAAGTCTATGGAGCAGTAATAACATGAAAAATTAAATGTAAAAAAAACATGAAAATTCAAATTAAATAAAATAAAAAAATTTAAATGTTTTTAATAATATTTTTAAATTTCGAAATTTTACAAAAGCATCCCCCCGCGTTAATTGTCCCAAATTTGCCATAATGGCAATATTTAAACCCCTTTAACTTTACAAAAATTGACCATAGGTAAAATATCTTTTCAAATTTTCTGCTCAGGACACCAATAGTTTTCGAATGATATTAAAAATTTCCTTCAAAATTGGCTAGTTAAAATGTCGAAATTTGTCTGAAGAAAAAAAAACCATCCCGAGCACAAATATTCCGTTACTTTTGTAACGAAAGCTGGACCAAAAAGAAAACACAGAACTGAAACTAATGAAAACAAATATCTTTCTTTTAATTGACGTAAGCAAAATCGTAAGCTAAAGCCACTGAAACGCTGTATTTTGTCCCAAATTGCTGTTAGTTTTCAAATAGAGGAAGGCTTAGCGCTTTTTTGTACTAGTTGTTTTTTTTGTTGAACCATATGGTTGTATAGGACTTTTTATATCGGCAAAAAGCTTTTTGAAAGATAAAACAAAGCGTCTCATATCAGAGCAAAGCCCCGAATGTTCCGACTGCACGTTGTTTTGTGGATTTTTTACCTAAAATTTAAATAAAATTTTTTGCTTCTATTTTGATATCTTGACCATGTTAACATCCCGGACTAAGTGAACAAACACCTCCCTGAATCAATTTAGGGAAGAGAGTTGATCTGGTTAGAAGTAACACTTTTCAGCCAATCAAATTTGATAACAGTGTGTGCAGGTCTCACTGCTTGACTTTGGCATTAAATTTTAAGGAGAGATTGTTTACTTGGTCTATTCAGTAGGATCCAGACATGACAAGACTAGGTTCAGATTTGGAGTTTTCAAGTATGAGCAAGCCTGGATAATCAATGAACATAGCTGACCATGTCCTAAGAGCTGTAAAATGAGTGACCAGATATAAAATGATAACAAGACTGCTCGTGTCAGGGCAAAGCCCTGAAGATTCCGACTGCCTTTTAAGGTTTATGGAGCTACAATAATATGAATTTTTTTTTAAAATCAAATTTAAAAAACTTTATAAGAAAAAAACTTAGAGTTTTTTTGAAAACATCCCCCACACGTCATATTAAGTACAAAGTGACAGACTTTGCTCCTATTAACAAATAGTTTATGGCATATAAGCTTCCTTGAACTTATTTGGAACTATTTCTAAGACGGATTGAATCTCGCTTTACGCGTTAATAGCGCGAAATATATCGCGCGTTAATTGTGTCAAATTGGCCGAAATGACAATCTTTAAACCCTCATAACTTTACGAAAAAAGATCACAGCTTAAGTATATTTTCAAACTTAAGCTCAAGACAACAATAGTTTTTGAATGATTTAAAGAAACTCCGTCAAAATTGGCTAGTTAAGAAGTCAAAAATTTTCTGAAGAAAAAAAACTACCGAGCACAAATATTCCGTTACTTTCGTTACGAAAGTCGGAACAAAAAAATCATTACGGGATATGTGTTGTCAATGAAACAGGAAACTTCTCATGAACCAACCGGCGATTTATTCTACAATCCATCTTTCTTGTTTTTGCAAACACAGTATATTACGTTCTGTGCCGAGTGAAACATACCCATAAGCTGCTGCTACCTTATCAAAAACGAAACTGGCACACCCATAATCTCCACTCGACATCGAACAACTTAGTCTAACTTGGAACGAATTTTGTTACGTAAGCGCCACACATCAATTAAACTGAAAACTTTCAAAGTAACAAAATTTCAATTTTAAGTAGAACCCAGATGGGTGCATCCCGTTCTGAATTGCTTTTATAGTACGCTTCCCCTTTTTTTGATTGTTCAGTTTTTATTACTAGTCAATCATCGATTTTCAACAGTTTTTCGTGCATATTTTGGTAAAGCTG
The DNA here is from genome assembly GCF_963678635.1 of Symsagittifera roscoffensis. Classification (NCBI taxonomy): domain Eukaryota; kingdom Metazoa; phylum Xenacoelomorpha; order Acoela; family Convolutidae; genus Symsagittifera; species Symsagittifera roscoffensis. The sequence goes on along the minus strand of NC_087070.1, from coordinate 50,127,779 downwards.
AGTAGTTTTAATTGTTAGACCAATTTAAGAAAAAATAGATGAAAGCTGATCTCACATTTCCAGTATTTCAATGGCGCGCACCACATTAGTGAGAGCAGCAAATAGGAGTGATGAGTAAGATCAGTATTTATATCTAAGCGATTGCACACACCTATCCGGCCGAAAGTAGATAAAGAAGAAAGTCCGATGACAAAGAAACGATGTTTTGAGTTCGATGCTAATCTCTGAAAAAACAGGTCCTTACCGTCAAAAATTTTATTCTATGATATAGAAAAAAAAAAAATTTAGCTCTGTTTTTAACAAGGAAGGAAAAGATAAGATTGAAACTACACAAAAATGACGAAATAATGTTTTGACGCTATCGCAGACGTAAGTTAGTTAAGTTTAAGACAAAAATCAGATGTGACCTAACTAATCAAAAATTTATTTACATAGAGTGGAGCTTTTTTGGTAAGATAAGTGTAGCGTAAACAAAAGTTATGAATTGCGTGCACGTCATACTTGCCGGTCAACACTTTGAGCTCATATGCTTTAAAAGTATTGGGAAATTGCATGCTTCTACATTCTCATTCTCCGGCGACTTGGCAACTGAAATATAGTCAAGAGGTTAATTTTGTTTTCTCTATTTGTGGAAAACAAAAAAATTTCAAACTCATAGATTGAACATAGATAGTGGTTGACACTATCTTTGTCTTCCTCCTTCTTAAAAAGTTCCTCAATTTTGATTACGCGGACTTGTATGAAAATATATGAATTTAGTTTCAAATATTGACCCGGGTTGACGTTCATAGAAGAAAAGATGCTTATCATCCGAAATTCATACAAAATATAAAAAGTGTTTTAAAACTTTTTAATGAACATCTTTGGTCTATTTACCTCTTTTGAAGCTTTCTGGTCATTCAAACAAGGATTTAAAATTTTTCATAAAAATGCTTTTCATACAATTTTCATGTATAAAAATTATACGTTAATCATTGTGTCAAAAAAAATGAAATTTTCAAAGATCAAGAAAGTTGGTAATTTTAATTAGATTTAATGATATCTAAGATAGAAGGCATTTTGACAATCAAAAACATAATTTTGATTTCGGTCAGAAAAAAATGCTTATCATATAGTTTTCATATATGAAAAGTGTATGATATGCATTTTTTCATTAAAAAAACACAAAATTGATATGAAAAAAAAGTTTGCAAGCATACTTTGACTTTTTGTGTTTATAACGTAGTCCAGGATGAGTTTTTGACCCAAAAAATTCAAAAACTACATAAAAAAGCGTTTTTGTTGTTAACACGATTATTATTTTTTTGTTTCACATGCTAAGATAAAAATAAATTTGCAAAAAAAAGCAGGCCTTTTTTTCAACCACCAAAAATTTCAAACTAAAAATTATCTAGCCATAGACAAAAGTTTACGTTTTTGGTATATAATTTCATGTATAAATGTAAAAACTAACTGACATGGCTAAAATTACCAAATGCAGTTTATCTGCGTGGTAACTGCCACTTAGAATTTGCCTTTTCTTACGACAAAAATCCTTGGTTAGTGTTTCGGATGAAACACAAAAATTCCATTAATTTTTTTTTGTCTTTTCATTTTTGGAAAAAATGCCTATCATACAATTTCCTGACATGGAAAAACTGCTGATCATACAATTTCATAGTATCACTCAGATTGCTGAGCTTTAGCATGACACTCGGTGCTACGCTCACCGTTTTGTTCAGCAGCGCTATACTATTGATACCTAACCTGGTAAATTTTTGTTGTACCAAGTTGGAGCGCACTAACAAGTCCAATGGAACCGGATCAATCTTTGCCAACACCTTTATTTCGGCAGCTTTTTCAGCAGGAAGTTCGGGGTGTCCTGGTATCACGGTTTCGGAGCTATATGATCATGTGGTAGCCCTCCAGGGATAAAATCCAGCCACCTATATAGCTCTGATCCATCGAATAAGATTTCAGCCAAGCGAGATTGTCTACGCGCAATTTAAAGGTAGCGCTCTCTAAGTAGGCTCTAAACTTTTCCACAAAAGTAATTACTGCGAACATCTCCGCTTTTGATGCCCCGTATTTCATTCCGGTGTCGCTCAGAACTTTGCTCCTATAAGTTATGGGTCGAAGAACAGTCCTCCCATTCCATTCTTGTACCTGATGGAGTATGCCCGAGATAGCAACTACTGATGCGTTCGTGTCCAGTTCAAACATTCCTTTCTCGGTCGGCATGCCGAAGACTGGAGCCTAACAAATTTTGCGTTTGATGTTCTCAAAAGAGACTTGAGCCTCGTTAGTCCAGCTGAACTTTTTGCCCATATTTTGCATCTTTTGCTGCATAGGGTATATCTTATCAGCACACCCTTTGATGATTTCTCGGTAGTAATTAGCGAAGCCGAGAAAGCTCATTAATTGTGTTTCAGTCTTCGGTGCTTTCCATGTCAACAATGGTTCAACCGCTTCTGGGTCTGGTCTGACCACAAGGCGTCCTAGATACTTTATCGAGTCCCTCAGGATTTCGCACCTTGACGGTTTAAATTTCAGGCCGGCCTGTTTCACTAAAATAAAGACTTCGTCTAGTCTCTCTTTGTGGTCCTCCAGGGTTGTTGTTGCGATCACAACGTCATCAACATACCACATTTTGAGCGTATGCTTCTTTGCTACATTTGTGAGTGCATGGGCCATCAATCGTTGAAAAATAGCTGTGGGGTTGCGTATTCCAAATGGAACATAGTCCACTGGAACAGTCCCAGCTCACCTAATTTCGAGAGACTTCCATCGATGCGAGGGATTGTGTATGCATAATTTATCGTCACTGCCTTTAAGTAGCGGAAATTGCAACAAAACCTAAGTTGCCCCCCTTTCTTCTCCGCCGTGAACACGCCACAGACCCACGGGGACTTTGATGGCTCAACCATGTCATATTCAATTAATATCTCAATTTTTTTTCCACATGCTCTGAATTATGTGAGGTCATTCTCCTAGCTCTTTCCCTGTGAGTTACCGAGTCCTCTTCTATCTCTATCTCATGTTCCACAAAATTGCAACAACCTATGTCGGCTTTGTATTTCGAAAAAACGTCTGCGTTCCGATTTAACACTTCTCTAAGGGACTTCAGTTCCTTATCCGATAGTTTGCCTTTCAGGTGCTCTATATCAGGTAAGACTGGTTTATTTGCTTCTAATTATGTGTCTGTCAGTCTCTTAGGGAAGTTTGAAGAATTAGACAGCCTATCGTCTATCTGCGATTTCGTGGAAAGCGCTTGTTTAAAAGACTTCATTAATTTATTCTCTTCAGTATACATTCTTTGTTGGCATGTGATGGACACTCCTTTAAACCTTTTCAAGTTCTCCACACTCTGACATTCTTTGTTCAGAGACAACGCATATCCAAGCTTTTGTCCATTTTGTATCGTCACTCATGTTGCCTGTGTGTTTAACAACACACTCACACATAGTCCGTTCTGAGTAAATGATAAACGTCGCCACTACAGCTTGATTCTGTTTTGACCTCATTTTTCGATCCAAGAAGATCGGCACCTTCGCTTGATTTGTCAAGATCTTATTAACAGGTTTCTTTTCACACTTCTTCTCTGGGTCCATGATTCGTATCAACCCGTCTTTGAGATCGATTATGACGTCAAAGTTTCGCAAGAAGTCGCGCACTAAAAAGAACTGTTCGGATTTGTCCAGGTTTTCGACAACTAGAAAGCTCATCCAGAGATGCCTTCCTCTCAGTTGCAGCGAGATGATGGGTGTCCTTCCGGCCATATAGGTTGCACCCTGGTTGGCCGCAGCTGGCCTGATACTAGTCGGTATAAAATCCGACTTATTGAACCCCCTGTCGGTCCAAGTGGGTGCTAATGGGCTTGACACTGACCAACGCTCCGGTGTCAAGCAGTCCCTTTCCGGAGAGTTGTCTGCCCTGCACGTCCAGAATGTGCGCTGCTAGATCGATTTTGCAGCCTATGTGCTCTGCTTTCTGCTCAAGCATAGCATTGTGTCCAAATTGTCGTACCTTGAGCTCCTCTTGTCTGATGTAGATCCGTGAGTTTTCGTGTAGATGTTTATGCCATCCACATTCATCAAAATTGGGTATGAGCCATAGACCTCTATGTAATATCCGTCTACCCTCATCAACCTCGGTCTAGCTGTTAAGAGTAACGCTCTCACAGCTCTGGAGTCCAACTTAGGGTCTTTTTTCTTCAAGTAACCTGCAGAGACATCCAGGTGTAACAAGGTAATTTCAGAGGGCTCACTCAAGTTTTTCACCAACTGATGACCCGCAACCGACATGATTGAGATTATCTTGCTCGAGAAATCGCCTGATCCGGTAAGGTCTTCAGCTTCTTATTTGTGAAGGTGTCTTGTGACACTTCTTTCTTCGCGACTCCGCTTCGTTCATTAGGGTGCTCGACTGGCCTTTACTCCGTAGAGCGCCTCTTTGTGGCGGGGGTGTTTCGCGTCTACTACTGCTTCCCAAAATTGCATGCAGTCTGCCTTTAAATGCTCGTCTAGGTTGAAAAAGAATTATCTTGTTCCATTTTTCATTATCTCACATATTCCTCGTGGTCCTCATCAGTTCACGTCGTCAAGGTAGTAACCTATCGCTTTCATGTTGTGTTTATAAGTGGAACAGGCTGACACGTGATGATTCCAGCGAACCACAATTAACTCATGACCTCCTTTTCTCCATGCCATCACGAATTTCTATCAACCGAAACTTGTGCCGCTGTTCATTCCACTATAATTGCCGTAATTGCTGTAGCGATTCTGAGCCCTCGCCTTTAATATCAGCTTTTTCATGCAATTCCATGCGCAAATCATTGGGCGTGGGCTCAGAGTCCGCTGACAAGGTAAATTGGGTGGCCAACATGGTTTTCAGCTTATCACTCTTCACTCCGTCCATGGGTTTCGAGGCTATGGCTAAGTTCCTTTCTGGATTTTTCTCGTCAAGGTTACTTCTCTTTCTCAGCAGCTCGAGGTCATCCAAAAACTTGTCTATGGACTCAACATGTCTTTGGTGCCTCTTTTCAAACTTCACCATCGCCGGATGACCTGCACAGCCGAGCCGAAACGATTCAGCAAGATCTCGAAGATCGTAGGAGGACTGTCACGTTCTTTTGTCCTTTTCGCCGTGCCTTCAAAATTCAGGGCCGTGCCTTCTAGATTGCTCATCAGTGCGCTAGATTCCTGCATGAGTTTTCTTCCTCAAAGTGCATTTTCATCAACTCTATCAAAACATCAATGCAGCCATCTGACTATTCTTGTACGGCTTCGGTTTTTTAGGGGTTCTTCGTGACTTTTCTCCTCTCTCAGTAGACTTCGAAAGCTCAGTGATAAACGTCTCAAGAGACGTGTTTAGTGGCTTAAACGTTGATGCATACATCGTAGTGCCATGTGAAACGGTGATCAAATCTGGAACCAATCTGACGTGAGGCACTGTGGCAAACGTGCCCCTGATGGGGCTTCCACCTCTAGCTAGATTGGATCCGTTCAACCTGCCCTCGATGGGGCTGCCCTAAGTCTCTCCCTTTGGTTGGACTCAAAACTTGTTTTCAATCTCGGAGGAGACTCTGTATGTCTGGGGGCTCTGAACCCGTCAACAGCCTGACGCGAATTCTCCCTTGGACCGGAGCGACTTTCTTGGTTGCTGCTGCTCAAGAGTTCGCCAAGCTTCCGCATCATAAGATCAGCCTTATTGTTCAATCTATTTTCCAAGGTAGTCATCGTTTGAGCGTAATTGTTGTCATGATCGTTCAATAGTTGCTCAATCTTTCGTGTCATTCTGCGATCTTTTTCTTCAGACTTCTTGGTGGCTAGATCTGAACTCTCCGCAAGGCATTGAACGGTTTTCTCAATCAATTGAACCTGATCGCAATTGAATTGTGATTTCGCATCTTCCAGCTCACCTCTTAGTCTCTCATCGCCCTGTTGAGCCTTCTCCTCTACTAGGTTGAATCTTTTCGTCAAATCTTGCTGCAGTTCTTCAAGAAGTGTCAACACGTCGGCAAACAATACTCTCACATCACTGGCCGAGCCCAACACTTCTTCAAAGATAGCAGTGCCAGAGATATTGGCAATAAATTTTGATGATCATTTCCGTGACCGAATAGGTGAAGTAGAGAAAGGGCACATTGAATTGATTCCGAAACTCTGGAATTTGAGGCCCTACGACAAGATGAACGGCGAAATAACAAAAATTCCTCGTTTAGTGGCCTCTTTTCAAAAAGTGAAAGAAGAAACGAAGGACTGGGGCGTTTATAGAAAGCTGCCAGAAGAAATACCTGAATTCCCGTTGATCAGAAGGATGTTGCTCGGAGCAGACTCCGTAGTACAAACTCCCAAATTATGAACATTTGAGACTAATGAAAGGAGAATAGCGAAGTTCTCTGGAACGATGGACCCGTGCTTCGTGGGCAGAAACGCTGCCGTAGTGCAATATTCGCAGTTTGCATACACGTATGAACCGACGAGGAGACAAAAGAGTGATGCAGTCACTCCGAAACCTGGAAGATTTGAGGAAGAGTGGGCGAAACTGGATCTGGCGCCAACGGTCATGAGAGGCAAGGCGGACTTGCAAGAAGCCGCGCTAATCGTAATGAGCGTGAAACAGGAATTGGCAATAAGCTGGAAACTGGTGACTAGGACTGCACTAGCACCCTTCGGCTGTGAAGAGATCAAGATAAAGCACGGAGAACAAGAAGATAAATCAGCTGGCAGGCTAGTTGTGCCAAAGTTTCCGGACGAGATGAGGAGTGAGGAGCAAGGACCTTTGAGTTCAAGGAGAAATCAGAAGCGAGACAATAAGGAGGGAGAAGACCGTCGATCGGAAGAACGCATGCAGCAGGAACCCGATCAAGCGGGAAAAGGCGACAAAGAGGCTTCGACAGGTGGAGTGTCCAGCCTAGACATCAATTTCTTAGACGACTTTGAGATCGGGACAGAAACGTTAGAAGGGACGACGAAACCAGCGGAAGATGAAACTTCCACGCTGGAACCTCCGTTAGCCTTCATGAATATAAGCCGAAACTTGCCGGAGAGCAGCTCTCCTGGTAACTCGAAACGAAACTTTTGATGGTATCTCCGCGGAGGAAAAGAATAGAAGGCACTGCCCGAGTACCTTTCTTGGGAACATTGCCAGAAGAAGAGTGGGAAGTTCACCACAGACACCATGAGAATAGAACAGGGTGTAATATGGACAGAGTTGCCTTCATGGAAGAGGTCTGGTCGGCAGTTCAGTGCTACGGGACCCAGTTTTTTTTGAAAACAGGTCTCAACAGTCCACTGATGCGAGAGATCCCGGATAAATTGGATGAATGCGAACGCAGATTGAGCGAGTTGTTGATCGATTCGGCTACTGATGAGAGTGAAATTAATTCTCCAATAAAGCCAACGCAGCAGGAAGGCAGCAACGAATAGAATACCTGTCCAGATCTCGAAAAGGCACGATACGATCGAAAATGGTGATTGACAAAATCAATCGCATGAAGATGAAACTTGGCAGCAAAGTGACATTAAGAAAAACTGGGAAGGCGAAAGTGGACTCTGAGATCTCAGTAAAAGCTGTCAACTCAGCCAAGCGAAAGCGTGTCGAAGAAGTCATGGATATGGGGCAAGGCGACGACCGATTTCCGGGCACAGATTGAAAATTGACAGATTTAACGATGATGCCACCCATCCTCATGGCAGGATTGAGATCAGCCAATATAAAACCTAGAGGAGTGACCGCACTCTAACTGGAGCGAAATTAGAGATGGAAATACATAGCCTGAGTGGACAAAGTACCCTACGAGGTATTAGATCATCGTGCATGAACCATGGAAAGGCAAGCGTTATAGGACAGCTGATCCAGGTGGAGCATAACCGATTGACAGTATAGGAAACCGTCTGGATCGATGAGCCCGCTGGTAGATACATGGAGTTGATGGAGTACAGAAACTCGGCTGGAGGCCACCTAATCGCTCTAGAAAAAAAGGCACCATGGAAGGTTACCTGGAGGAGACGATACAAAGCACGACGATGAAACAGATGGCATACGTAACGTTGGTTTCCGCTGAGATGCACACAGAAACGATAGACCAGTTGGTGAGTTTACCGTGGAGAGCGGTGGTATTACGTCACTTTGAAGAAGAGATGAGAACCACTCCAAAATACACGCTCTGATAGCGTACCTTACGTCAGAACTGACCTGCAACTTAGGGGCATGACTGGATTGACAATGGAGGAATATGATCAGAGTAAAGGAAAGGATCAAAGGAAGAGAAGGTGCTTTTAATGACAAGTTTAAGAGACCTTATGACCCAAGAAGGAGCGGCAGTATCGTGTGCGAAACGTAGAGACGATCTCTGTTTTGTCCGATTTATGATAGAACAAATATCAGTGCCAGCGTTGAATATTTGTGCCAAGATGCTGAGAGAAGGGAGTGATCGAGCGAAAACCTTGCTCTTACAGGGGCTGTTAGACATACATCAGAGCAAACCGATGCCAGTATATATGAAGGAGCCTGTAGAACTGGAACCAATGATGCAGGTCAAGGAAATACGAAGAAGGTGAAAGCATATAGGAGGTCGGTGTTGCACCTGATACTCATTTCGGTAGTGGACGGGAGCGCACTTAATTGGTGTGAACAAAACGTGCTACGCGATTTGATGAGCTAGGATTTATTGTTCGCGAAGATAGCAGAGCCAGAGATATTGGAAATGAACTTTGATGATCATTTCCGTGACCGAATAGGTGAAGTAGAAAAAGGGCACATTGAATTGATTCCGAAACTCTGGAATTTGAGGCCCTACGAAAAGATGAACGGCGAAATAACAAAAATTCCTAGTTTAGTGGCCTCTTTTCAAAAAGTGAAAGAAGAAACGAAGGACTGGTGCGTTTATAGAAAGCTGCCAGAAGAAATACCCGAATTCCCGTTGATCAGAAGGATGTTGCTCGGAGCAGACTCCGTAGTACAAACTCCCAAATTATGAACCTTTGAGACTAATGAAAGGAGAATAGCGAAGTTCTCTGGAACGATGGACCCGTGCTTCGTGGGCAGAAACGCTGCCGTAGTGCAATATTCGCAGTTTGCATACACGTATGAACCGACGAGGAGACAAAAGAGTGATGCAGTCACTCCGAAACCTGGAAGATTTGAGGAAGAGTGGGCGAAACTGGATCTGGCGCCAACGGTCATGAGAGGCAAGGCGGACTTGCAAGAAGCCGCGCTAATCGTAATGAGCGTGAAACAGGAATTGGCAATAAGCTGGAAACTGGTGACTAGGACTGCACTAGCACCCTTCGGCTGTGAAGAGATCAAGATAAAGCACGGAGAACAAGAAGATAAATCAGCTGGCAGGCTAGTTGTGCCAAAGTTTCCGGACGAGATGAGGAGTGAGGAGCATGGACCTTTGAGTTCAAGGAGAAATCAGAAGCGAGACAATAAGAAGGGAGAAGACCGTCGATCGGAAGAACGCATGCAGCAGGATCCCGATCAAGCGGGAAAAGGCGACAAAGAGGCTTCGACAGGTGGAGTGTCCAGCCTAGACATCAATTTCTTAGACGACTTTGAGATCGGGACAGAAACGTTAGAAGGGACGACGAAACCAGCGGAAGATGAAACTTCCACGCTGGAACCTCCGTCAACCTTCATGAATATAAGCCGAAACTTGCCGGAGAGCAGCTCTCCTGGTAACTCGAAACGAAACTTTTGATGGTATCTCCGCGGAGGAAAAGAATAGAAGGCACTGCCCGAGTACCTTTCTTGGGAACATTGCCAGAAGAAGAGTGGGAAGTTCACCACAGAGACCATGAGAATAGAACAGGGTGTAATATGGACAGAGTTGCCTTCATGGAAGAGGTCTGGTCGGCAGTTCAGTGCTACGGGACCCAGTTTTTTTTGAAAACAGGTCTCAACAGTCCACTGATGCGAGAGATCCCGGATAAATTGGATGAATGCGAACGCAGATTGAGCGAGTTGTTGATCGATTCGGCTACTGATGAGAGTGAAATTAATTCTCCAATAAAGCCAACGCAGCAGGAAGGCAGCAACGAATAGAATACCTGTCCAGATCTCGAAAAGGCACGATACGATCGAAAATGGTGATTGACAAAATCAATCGCATGAAGATGAAACTTGGCAGCAAAGTGACATTAAGAAAAACTGGGAAGGCGAAAGTGGACTCTGAGATCTCAGTAAAAGCTGTCAACTCAGCCAAGCGAAAGCGTGCCGAAGAAGTCATGGATATGGGGCAAGGCGACGACCGATTTCCGGGCACAGATTGAAAATTGACAGATTTAACGATGATGCCACCCATCCTCATGGCAGGATTGAGATCAGCCAATATAAAACCTAGAGGAGTGACCGCACTCTAACTGGAGCGAAATTAGAGATGGAAATACATAGCCTGAGTGGACAAAGTACCCTACGAGGTATTAGATCATCGTGCATGAACCATGGAAAGGCAAGCGTTATAGGACAGCTGATCCAGGTGGAGCATAACCGGTTGACAGTATAGGAAACCGTCTGGATCGATGAGCCCGCTGGTAGATACATGGAGTTGATGGAGTACAGAAACTCGGCTGGAGGCCACCTAATCGCTCTAGAAAAAAAGGCACCATGGAAGGTTACCTGGAGGAGACGATACAAAGCACGACGATGAAACAGATGGCATACGTAACGTTGGTTTCCGCTGAGATGCACACAGAAACGATAGACCAGTTGGTGAGTTTACCGTGGAGAGCGGTGGTATTACGTCACTTTGAAGAAGAGATGAGAACCACTCCAAAATACACGCTCTGATAGCGGTACCTTACGTCAGAACTGACCTGCAACTTAGGGGCATGACTGGATTGACAATGGAGGAATATGATCAGAGTAAAGGAAAGGATCAAAGGAAGAGAAGGTGCTTTTAATGACAAGTTTAAGAGACCTTATGACCCAAGAAGGAGAGGCAGTATCGTGTGCGAAACGTAGAGACGATCTCTGTTTTGTCCGATTTATGATAGAACAAATATCAGTGCCAGCGTTGAATATTTGTGCCAAGATGCTGAGAGAAGGGAGTGATCGAGCGAAAACCTTGCTCTTACAGGGGCTGTTAGACATACATCAGAGCAAACCGATGCCAGTATATATGAAGGAGCCTGTAGAACTAGAACCAATGAAGAAGGTCAATGAAATACGAAGATTATCAAATAAAGAGCTGAGGCTCACAAAAGAATCATTGGGAGCACTAACGAAGTGCAGTGAGTATTGTGGACCGGTTAGGAAGAAATTACGTGTCTGGAGTCGTAGGTACGGCATACAACCCTTTCATCTATGAAACATGTGATTGTTTCTTCGACTATGAAAAAGCGGTGTTGCTAAGATTCTGGCTGCAAAGTATAGCAACAATAAGGATCGCTGCCAATCAGCAGGCTAAATGGGACTTGTGTTGGAAGAAAAGGTGACTGCACCTTCAGTGTCAAAATCTGATAACCGAGTAGAAATTTGATTGGAATTCTTGGATAAATTAATGAGAACGAGCCTAATCGTGGGCCTAATCGTGGAGTTGATGAAACCATCATGGTGTCCGAGTCCTAATGCTGATTCGATATTGCGTGCGACACAGGATGTTCAACGGGAGTTGAATTCAGACTGTAACTTGCGTGACCTGAACATTGTTTATAACTTGATTACAACAGCCTCCAAGAGCGACTGGGTAAAAATTGTGGTGTTGCCCGGCCGTAAACCAGAGGACCTGGTTACGCCTGGTAGCTGTCTAGCGAAAGTCTGTGGATTGGAAGGTCATATGTGTGGAGGTCTCGGTTGTGTAAAATTTCTGGCAAAACAACACAAGCAATTGACAGTACTGCTCGGGAATATAATAATGAAGGCAAAAACGGAAACGGAATTGATTGCAGATTGCCACGGAAGAAAAGCATGAGGTGGTCACGGCCATCAGCGTAGAAGTTTTTACGGGAGTGTTGCAAACAGAACAGAAGTATTTTTAGAACTGGAGAGAAGCGATAGAAGTGGAAATGAACATGCGGCAAAGTGAAACTTATCGCAGACCGTGGGGAGCGCGATATCTAGTGGGATCGACCTTGGCTCCGATGTGTAAAAGCCGATACACAGTACACTTCGTAGCAGTGGATGTGAAGAGTACGAGGTCGATCGGGGATCAAGCCTTCTCAGTGCCGAAATGTGTGAGATCAGCAAGAATGTCGGAGAAATCTTACGAGTTGCTATGCCGGGAAGAACCAAAAAGATACTAGTGGGAACTTTAGTGACTTTGAAAGACAGAAACAGAGAGGATCAATAGCGACAGATTATAATGCAGTAGACGAAAACGATGAAATCCACCAAGTTATAATGGCAGTGGAACCACTACTGGAAGCGTCGGGAAAGCGTTATTGGAGGAGCATTATGTTGACGCATGATGAATTTCCATGCCATTGCTTTCTACAAACATCGTGGTATCCCGGGCGCAGTAATCTGGTGTTGATCTAGGACTCTGATGAGCTGCTCTCCATGGGGTTACCAGATTCATCACCGCTCATAACGATAGTGATAGTGGGAGTTATGATGGCAATTTGATGGCTGGAAGCTCATTTAAAGGAGAACAATTGACAGGAGGTACGGAATAAAGAACAACTGGATGAACTTAATTGTCTAAACAATTGAGATATTTTTGAGACAATGTGCAAAAACATGAACATTCCGATGGAAGTGAAGAAGATATGGGTCAGAAGACGGCTGATGCAATGGTTTATAGCCAACTTGACTGCATGGTTCTACGAGTATGCCAAGAAGCATATGTCAAGCACAGCAGAGTGTACTGTGCGTATCAGCTGGACACTGGAGCAGGAGCTTTCAAGCGAGTTTTCGTAACTCATCGGAATGCAGTGACTACCGCATTGAAAAGAACGTCCAGAACAAGTGAGTGTGACGGGAGAGAAAAAGAAGAGATGTTGAAGGAAGACCTGGAGAGAAATATGACGTTGTGCCTCCACAAAAGCTTCTGCAGTTGTAAATTCTACCTTGTTGTAAACAAAGGGTAGAAGAGCAGAGGTGTTGGAGGACTGCCTCCAACAGCGTCAGAATGAATGGCCACCGACGTGTTGCAAGACATTGAAACTGAAAGGAGTCGATGTCGCAGGAGGATGAGATGGAGCAACAACAAATAGCAGGAAAACAAGATGCAAAAAGGAGGAAGATTAGAAGAACTTAGAAGTTTTAGAATTTCTTAACGACGAAAAACCAGAAGAAGTGAACAAAGAAGTGAACAAAGAAGTAACTAAGGAGAAGATATCAAAACTTAGAATTGTTTATGTGAGAAAAACTCAAATGAGAAACCAAGAAATCAAGATGCAATTGAAACCGAATAAAGGAAAAAATTTTAGTTGATTTTTGGAGTTTATGAATTTGTTGCATTTATAATTTTGCATTGTAATTTTAGTTAGTGGCTTAAGAGACACATACTATATATCTAAAGAGGCTTGAGCGAGAAGTATACTAAATAGTCTAGCCTGCATGATTGTTTTTAAACAACTAAGATGACTGATCACTTTGTGGTTATATGAAAGACTTGGGTAACCTCTTGAAGAAGGAAATTTTTTCATTGTTCCTTCTAACCACGAAGTTCCTTTATTTTAAGACTCAGGACCAATAACAACTAAATTTCCACAAAAAAGAGGCATGGTAGGATAATTTTAGTTTGTTGGTTGACAGGACTGTCCTGCGTTCCAACACCATTCAAACCTAGGAGAAAAAGTTTTAAATCGAGACATTGGCATTAAAAGTCAGAAAAGATGTTTTATTTTATGTTATATCCTCAAAACATGTTATATGCAAAATATGTTATATCCTCACTGTTATATCTTTCAGATGAGTGAAAGAATTTGGAAGGCTATAACAGTGTAGTCTGATGCCATTTGTATTCTGCATTGAGTCGATGTGACGTGGATTATGGTGATTTCAAGCATTTTGTATATTCTGTTCGATGGCACTGTACCATTTTGATGACTACCACGAGACGCAATGAGGACATTGACTTGGCTGTCCGGGGAGTATGTGACATTCGACCAGAAAGGCGCCAATATGCACGGCATTTTCGAAATTTTATCTTAGCCGTAAACTGGGACGATTGACAGTTTTGGTAGTTAACTGTACTAATCGTACGATTTAACAAATTAGGAAAGCTCAACCTGAAGTGAAGAAAATTTTTTTAAATATTCGTTCTGAAATAAAGAGACGTCATGACCTTGAAATTTCGCTACATATGAAAATGAGAGAAAATCAGAACGACGATTGTCGCGAAGAGAATAATACGGACAGATTTTTGTGAAGATACAATGATATTGACGACTGAAATTACAATAGAAGTTGTCCGAATTGTAATGATTGTAGCTGTACAGTCGTTACCGAAGATTTCCCCAGAATTAGGAAGGATATTGGGACAATTTTAGCAGCCTTCCGGAAGAACGATAAGTTCGCTCTTTGTCCGAATTCCAGAATCCGGAAGGGTCTCGGGAAGGAAACTGTAACTCCATTTTAATAACTTTTATCTTCCTGGAATGTCCTGAGTTGAATTTAATTAGCATCGAACTCATTTTCAGAGTATGAGAAGCAAGGAGTTGAGGGAAAGGTTTGATCCATCTCCGATGGATATGATGCTTTTTATCTACTGATCAAAAACAATAGTAATGTAAAAAGTAAGTAGTAGCCCCGTTTTTAGGAGTGACTTCGTGGTATGGGGATACTGATACCCAGCCATGAGCTCACTATTTTGCATGTACCTCAGTTAATCTGAGCGTTCTGGCCGATAGCGCAAAACACCAACCTGATGTCGACCTGATGTTAAAAGAACCACACAAAGAACTGCCTTTTTCTAGAGACGGTAAAAAGCATCTAGAGCACTGTTTAGACGCTAGCCAGTCGTTTTAAAAGCTAACTTTATTTTCCGTCGATATGTACTTCCGGGCGAATGTAACATCCCTATCACTTGCTCATCCAGAAGTTAACTTCGTTCGGTTTTGACAAATGTTTCCTTATGATCATCATATCAAAATAACATTCGCCCAGACATTCATTAAACAGTGACGAAAAAGTACCTATTGACGACTGGCAGGCGTCAGTTCCCTTAGTTCTACTCGTTTTTAACCGTCTAGAACTAGCCAGTTAGTTTACTGGTCTGTTTAGGGCTATGTAAAAATTTACCATTTTAAGGCCATCAGTCAAACGGCTTTTGATCAGCTTTCGTTTACATGCTAAAATAGCAAGCTAGCGGGGTCTCGAATCCCCACACTACGTGATTACTATTAAAAACACGTTTCGAAATCCATTATGTATTATGTTTTTAGTGACACTTATATACTAAATCCATTGGAGATAGATTTACTCTTTCCTCTCTCTAACTACTCATGCTCTGAAATACTATGCAAAATCGGAGTTAATTAATCGTTCAGGGAATTACAGTAGCTAAAAATGTGCGTTTGATAGTCTCTCACAGTATACAACAGTCTCTGGGCACCGGGCCTCCAGTTCCGTGTTTCCCCGGGGATAACGTTGTTATCTTCCCAATTTGGTGGCACGGGAGGGTACGGATCCGCTCCGAATGTCCCACCTGACCTTCCTTCCTTCTGATCTTTCTGAGTTAAGTGTCTTATCGTGTCGTGTTATCACGATAAGAGGCTTCGTACTTATCGTGTTTTTTTTAACTGATTTTCATCATGTTAATTCGGTTGTCTCTCTCGGTTCTGTTTTATTGTCCTTTTTTGGTCAAAATGGCCATTTTTACATTTCTGAGAAATATTTTGGCTCTAATCGAAAATTTGAAAATTCAAAATTCTTGAATAATCCGACCCTCTTTTTCATAACGAATTTGATGCTAACGTCCTTAACGTCCATTTTTGCTTGCGTCGGTGGGTTCGACTGTGCGAACCCGGGGGAATGGCAGACATAATTACAAAATCGGTCACAGTGTGTCAGAGTACATTACTTTTTATCTGACGTTCTTCCAGTGACAAGCTGCGCACACCAGAGTAGAATTCTGGGTCCATAATTCTGGTGACTGTTTTCTTTTCGCTGATGATAGCGAACTCTTTACTTCCTCTTCGCCACGCGAAGTACACTTACAGGATGATATTAGTCGCCACATTTTGTTGCGTGGTCCCAATTTAATCAAATGAGTTTCAATGTTTCTAAGTGCAAGTTGCTCAATTCTTCAAAAGAAAGTAGTTCGCGTGTTTCTCTTAGTAATTCGCCAATTGGAGAAGTTTAATGAATTAAAGGTCTGGGTGTTGCGATCGATAAGTCCCTAAATTGAAAAAGGCATATTGACCTCAAAGTTGCTAAATGTTATAAAGTTTTCTTTTATCTCAAACAGAACATTCCATTCTTTACTCCAACACTGACTGACTAACTTGCGCCTTTATGGAGCTTGTGTTCTGTCTGTCATGACATGCGTCTCAGGTACGGTCTCCATGTTTAACCTCTATCAAGAAGCTCGAACATGCGTAAAAACGCGTTGTAACGAATTATCGGTCATCCTTGTAACAGTAACATCTAGAACCTGAAAAAGCCATTTTACCTATCGTGTATCTTTTGCTCGACGATAAGTATGACCTGAAGCCTTACGACTATCTATTAAAGCCATGTTAAATTCGTTTACCGTAGAACAAACAAGGATTCTACAGGCAAATGGTTCTTTGGGCGAGTTGCTAGATCTTTCAACTTTCTCATCGACATCAACGTGTTCGATAGCAATGAAAATTTCAAAAGAAAATTTCAATTTATTTTTTTTGTGCGCTCTGAAACATTTTATCATCCTGATATGTGCCAGTAGGTCATATTTGAAAGTTTGACCTTGAGAAAACGTTTAGTCTTGATTTTGGGGTGAAAGGCAATTTTTCGAATTGAGCATGTCATGCCCAAGTTTCTCGCGACAACTGAAAATACCAAACTTCTCGAGTTAAACTCAATTACCCAATCAGTTCTAGAGTTGTTTTATAGTTTAGTTACTCAATTCTAGAGGTCGTGTCGGTATATGAGTAACTAAATTAACTTTCTTGAGTGTGTTTTATGTTGTTATGTTGAGTTAGGGAGAGTTTTTAGGTTGATACATCTGAAATGGATCAAAGGTCCACTGTCTAAAAAAAATGTAACTATACAAGGTTCCGACCCTGTTTTTAACGGCGTTCATGTGTTTTGGGCATTTTGATACCTAAGCATGGGGGCTTTCTTATTCTCTAGAGTGGGGGAGGGGTATTTTGGTAGTGGCCTTTAAGCTGTAACGCGGGTTTTAGTCTCATGTCGCAAGTAAATCGAATTGGCTCCGACCGCTTGAGGTAGAAAAACAAAAGAGATAGTGTCCCTGACTCTTGAGCTAATGATTATAGGGCCTATTTTTATTTAATCTCATATGTGACTTAAGTAGGCGATAGTAACATAGTGTTTTATGGCGCTCCTGGTTGTTTTTACGACATCAAGACTACGGGATTGAACCCACTTGACACAGCTCTGGACAACCTGCACATTTTAGAGTACCGGTGGTACGGTTCAACGGGAACGTGTCGACCTTCTGGTAATACCGTGATAGTTTTTTGAGAAAACTTGAAAAAATTTCCCGGTTTGCTTTCCGAAACGAGGCCTAGCTAACCGAGTAAGGGGGGCCACTAGGGGGACAAAAAACGAGTAAAAGATGAAAAGCGAAACAAAAAACCAAAAAAAGATTAGAAATAGGAACAAAAACAATAAAACCTCAAAAAAGACAGTGGATTTCACTTCCAAATTAGGTGGATCAAACCTTTATATAAATTAAAATAATATAATCATACTTTTTTCCAATTTTTCCAATGAGACCGATCGTCTTGATAAAACCAGCAACGTTGTACAGATGCCCAAGTGTGGGGCGTTGTAAGATGGGACATTTTCCAGATAGCTTGTGACATCAGCGGACCACTGGGAGACTTGACTAGAAGAGGTGACCAGCCCAGGGGGAAGTGTGACCAACCAGCAGGTGACCAGCCAGCAGTGTGATCAAAGCAGAACAAAGCAAAGGGAAGAAGGTACTCAGAGGTGTTCTGTTTGGTTAACCGGGTATCGTTAAAATCTACTTGACATTATAGGAAAAAAGTGTAAAATTGGATAAGCGGATACCCATCGTTTTGAGGAAACGTTTTTACTTGAGCAGAGCTCGGGAACAGGTTCTTTGGAATTTCTCTCGAGAAGTTTTAGCACCCTAAGGGTAATTTTTGGCTTAAGTAGGGGGCTAGATAGGGGGAGGTTAGAAGGGGGCTGGTTAAGATATAGGTTGGCGGTACAAAATTGTAAAAAGGGGGGACACATTATAGTAACTATACAATCGCGAAGATAGCAGAGCCAGAGATATTGGCAATAAATTTTGATGATCATTTCCGTGACCGAATGGGTAAAGTAGAGAGAGGGAACATTGCACATTGAAGAGTTTCCGAAACTCTGGAATTAAAGGCCCTACGACAAGACGAACGGCGAAATAACAAGAAATGCTCGTTTAGTGGCCTCTTACCAAAAAGTGAAAGAAGAAACGACTGGGGCGATTACAGAATGGTGCCAGAAGAAATACCTGAATTCCCGTTGATCAGAAGGAGGCTGCTCGGAGCAGACTCCGTAATACAAACTCCCAAATTATGAACCTTTGAGACTAATGAAATGAGAATGGCGAAGTTCTCTGGAACGATAGACCCGTGCTTCGTGGGCAGAAACGCTGCTGTAGTGCAATACACGCAGTTTGCATACACGGATGAATCGACGAGGAGACGAATGAGTAAGGCAGCCACTCCGAAATCTGGAAGATTTGAGGAAGAGTGGGCGGAATTGGATCTGGCGCCAACGGTCATGAGAGGCAAGGCGGACTTGCAAGAAGCCGCGCTAATCGTAATGAGCGTGAAACCGGAATTGGCAATAAGCTGGAAACTGGTGACTAGGACTGCACTAGCACCCTTCGGCTGTGAAGATATCAAGATAAAGCACGAAGAACAAGAAGTTAAATCAGCTGGCAGGCTAGTTGTGCCAAAATTTCCGGACGAGATGAGGAGTGAGGAGCAAGGACCTTCGAGTTCAAGGAAAACTCAGAAGTGAGACAATAAGGAGGGAGAAGACCGTCGATCGGAAGAACGCATGCAGAAAAACTGGGAAGGCGAAAGTGGACTCTGAGATCTCAGTAAAAGCTGTCAACTCAGCCAAGCGAAAGTGTGTCGAAGAAGTCATGAATATGGGGCAAGGCGACGACCAATTTCCGGGCACAGATAGAAAATTGACAGATTTAACGATGGTGCCACTCATCCTCATGGACGGATTGAGATCAGCCACTTACAAAACCTAGAGGAGTGACTGCGCTCTAACTGGAGCGACATTAGAGATGGAAATACATAGCCTGTGTGGAAGAAGTACCCTACGAGGTTTTAGACTATCGTGCATGAACCATGGAAAGGGAAGCGTTATAGGACAGCTGATCCAGGTGGAGCCTAACCGACTGACAGAATAGGAAACCGACTGTATCGATGAGCCCGCTGGTGGATACATGGAATTGATGGAGTACAGAAACTCGGCTAGAGGCCACCTAATCGCTCTAGAAAAAAAAGGCACCATGGAAGGTTATCGGGAGGAGACGATACAAGGCACGAAGATGAAACAGATGGCATACGTAACGTTGGTCTCCTCTGAGATGCAGGCAGAAACGATAGACCAGTTGGTTAGTTTACCGTGGAGAGCGGTGGTTTTACGTCACTTTGAAGAAGAGATGAGAAACACTCCAAAATACACGCTCTGATAGCGGTACCTTGCGTCAGAACTGACCTGCAACTTAGGTTCGCTTGGTGCATGACTGGATTGACTTTGGAGGAACATGATCAGAGGAAAGGAAAAAATCAAAGGAAGAGAAGGTGCTTTTAATGACAAGTTTGAGATATAAGCAGTGGATGTGAAGAGTACGAGGACGATCGAGAATCAAGCCTTCTCAGTGCCGAAATGTGTGAGATCAGCAAGAATGACGGAGAAATCTTACGAGTTGCTATGTCGGGAAGAACCAAAAACGAGTTAGAGCCGATACTGGGAAAGAAGTTCATGGGATATACTAGTGGGAACCTTAGTGACTTCGAAAGACAGAAACAGAGAGGATCAATAGCGACAGATTATAATGCAGTAGACGAAAACGATGAAACCCACCGAGTAATGATGGAAGTGGAACCCTTAGTGGAAGAAAAAAAGGCGCCATGGAAGGTTATCTGGAGGAAACGATACAAGGCACGAAGATGAAACAGATGGCATACGTAACGTTGGTCTCCTCTGAGATGCAGGCAGAAACGATAGACCAGTTGGTTAGTTTACCGTGGAGAGCGAGGGTTTAACTTCACTTTGAAGAAGAGATGAGAAACACTCCAAAATACACGCTCTGATAGCGGTACCTTATGTCAGAACTGACCTGCAACTTAGGTTCGCTTGGTGGATGACTGGATTGACAATGGAGGAATATGATCAGAGGAAAGGAAAAGATCGATGGAAGAGAAGGTGCTCTTAATGACAAGTTTAAGAGACCTGATGACCCAAGAAGGAGCGGCAGTATCGTGTTTGAAACGTAGAGACGATCTCTGTTTCATGATAGAACAAATATCAGTGCCAGCGTTGAATATTTGAGCCAAGATGCTAAGAAAAGGGAGTGATCGAGCGAAAACTTTGCTCTTACAAGGGCTGTTAGACATTCATCAGAGCAAAACGATGCCAGTATATATGAAGGAGCCTGTAGAACTGGAACCAATGAAGAAGGCCGATGAAATACGAAGATTATCAAATAAAGAACTGAGGCTCACAAAAGAATCATTGGGAGCACTAACGAAGTCCAGTGAGTATTGTTGACCGGTTAGGAAGAAATCATATAATTACGTGTCTGGAGTCGTAGGTATGGCATACAACCCTTCCATCTATGAAGACATACGTGATTGTTTCTTCGACTACGAACAAGCGGTGTTGCTAACATTCTGGCTGCGAAGTATAGCAATGATAAGGATCGCTGCCAATCAACAGGCTAAATGGGACTTGTGTTGGAAGAAAAGGTGACTGCACCTTCAGTGTCAAAATCTGATAACCGAGTAGAATTTGGATTGGAATTCTTGAATAAATTAATGAGAACGAGCCTAATCGTGGGCCTAATCGTGGGCCTAATCGTGGAGTTGCTGAAACCATCATGGTGTCCGAAACCTAATGCTGATTCGATATTGCGTGCGACACAGGATGTTCAACGGGAGTTGAATTCAGACTGTAACTTGCGTGACCTGAACATTGTATATAACTTGATTACAACAGCCTCAGAGAGCGACTGGGTAAACATTGTGGTGTTGCCCGGCCGGAAACCAGAGGACCTGGTTACGCCTGGTAGCTGTCTAGCGAAAGTCTGTGGATTGGAAGGTCATATGTGTGGAGGTCTCGGTTGTGCCATGAGGTGGTCACGGCCATCAGCGTAGAAGTTTTTCCGGGAGTGTTGCAAACAGAACAGAAGTATTTTTAGAAATGGAGAGAAGCGATGGAAGTGGAAATGACATGCGGCAGAGTGAAACTTATCGCAGACCGTGGGGAGCGCGATATCTAGTGGGATCGACCTTGGCTCCGATGTGTAAAAGCCGATACACAGTACACTTCGTAGCAGTGGATGTGAAGAGTACGAGGTCGATCGGGGATCAAGCCTTCTCAGTGCCGAAATGTGTGAGATCAGCAAGAATGTCGGAGAAATCTTACGAGTTGCTATGCCGGGAAGAACCAAAAACGAGTTGGAGCCGATACTGGGAAAGAATTTCATGGGATATACTAGTGGGAACTTTAGTGACTTTGAAAGACAGAAACAGAGAGGATCAATAGCGACAGATTATAATGCAGTAGACGAAAACGATGAAATCCACCGAGTAATAATGGCAGTGGAAGCACTACTGGAAGCGTCGGGAAAGCGTTATTGGAGGAGCATCATGTTGACGCATGATGAGTTCCCATGCCATTGCTTACTACAAACAATGGCATGTGAAAGTAATCTGGTGTTGATCTGGGACTCTGGAGAGATGCTCTCCATCGGTTTACCAGATTCATCACAGCCCATAACGATAGTGATAGTGGGAGTTATGGTGGCAATTTGATGGCTGGAAGCTCATGTAAAGAAGAAAAATCGACAGGAGATACGGAATAAAGAACAACTGGAGGAACTTGATTGTCTAAAAAATTGAGATCTTTTTGAGACGGTCTGCAAAAACATGATCATTCCGATGAAAGTGAAGAAGATATGGGCCAGAAGACGACTCATGCAATGGTTTATAGCCAACATGACTGCATGGATGTACGAGTATGCCAAGAAGCATATGTCAAGCACAGCAGAGTGTACTGTGCGTATCAGCTGGACACTGGAGCAGACGCTTTCAAGCGAGTTTTCGTAACTCATCGGAATGCAGTGACTACCGCAGTGAAAAAAACGTCCAGAACAAGTGAGTGCGACGGAAGAGAAAAAGAAGAGATGTTGAAGGAAGACCTGGAGAGAAATGTGACGTTGTGCCTCCACAAAAGCTTCTGCAGTTGTAAATTCTACCTTGCTGTAAACAAAGGGTAGAAGAGCAGAGGTGTTTTAGGACTGCCTCCAACAGCGTCAGAATGAATGGCCACCGACGTGTTGCAAGACATTGAAACGGAAACACCAACGATTTTGTCGACCCGATGTTAAAAGAACCACACAAAGAACTGGCTTTGGTAGAGACGGTAAAAAGCATCTAGAGCCCTGTTTAGACGCTAGCCAGTCATTTTAAAACCTAACTTTATTTAACGTCGTTATGTACTTCCGGGCGAATGTTACATCCTCATCACTTGCTCATCCAGAAGTTAACTTCGTTCGGTTTTGACAAATGTTTCCTCATGATCATCATATCATTATAACATTCGCCCAGACATTAAACAGTGACGGAGCGTAGAAAAAGTACCTATTGACGACTGGCAGGCGTCAGTTCCCTTAGTTCTACTCGTTTTTAACCGTCTAGAACTAGCCAGTTAGTTTACTGGTCTGTTTAGGGCTATGTACAAATTTACCATTTTAAGGCCATCAGTCAAACGGTTTTTGATCAGCTTTCGTTTACATGCAAAAATAACAAGATAGCGGGGTCTCGAATCCCCACACTACATAATTACTATCAAAAACAGGTTTCAAAATCCATTATGTTTTATGTTTTTAGTGACACTTATATACTAAATCCATTGGAGATGGATTTACTCTTTCCCCTTTCTAACTACTCATGTTCTGAAATACTATACAAAATCGGAGTTAATTAATCGTTCAGGGAATTACAGTAGCTAAAAATGTGCGTTTGATAGTCTCTCACAGTATAAAACAGTCTCTGGGCACCGGGCCTCCAGTTTGTGTTCCCCCGGGAATAACGTTGTTATCTTCCCGATTTGGTGGCACGGGAGGGTACGGATCCGCTCCGAATGTCCCACTGGACCTTCCTTCCTTCTGATCTTTCTGAGTTAAGTGTCTTATCGTGTCGTGTTATCACGATAAGAGGCTTCGTGTTTTTCTTTAACTGATTTTCATCATGTTAATTCGGTTGTCTCTCTCGGTTCTGTTTTATTGTCCTTCTTTGGTCAAAATGGCCGTTTTTACATTTCTGAGAATTATTCTGGCTCTAATCGAAAATTTGAAAACTCAAAATTCTAGAATATTCTCGGTCGCGAAAGTCTTGAAAGTGCACATTTTGTTCGCGCTGGCCAAGCCGGTCGCGCCGTTGCCTTTGGAGTCGCGCCGTATCCACCATAGTCGCGAAAGTCGCGCTGTCTCCATGTTGGTCTGGAAAGTCGCGCCGTCTCCATCTTGTTCTGGAAAGTCTGGAAATAGCTAGGTTTGGTCGCGCCGGTCACGCCATTTCCTGAGCTGCAGGGTCGCGCCATATCCACCTCGGTCGCGAAAGTCCCGCCTTAGTTTTTTGATCGCGAAAGTCTGGAAATAGCAACTTTTGGTCGCGAGAGTCTGGACATACCAAATATGAGTCGTGATGTTTTGGTCGCGCCACCTCCGCTTCGGTCGCGATAGTAGCGACGGATCATCATGGTCACAAAAATCTGGAAATGCCATGCTTTGGTCGCCAAAGTCTGGGCATGCCTAATTTTGGTCTGGAAAGTCTGGCATGTCAAAATTTTGTCGCGAAAGTCTGGACATGAGTCTGGGACCTCGACCCGGGAAGACCGCTCAAAAACCGCTCAAAAACCGCTCAAATCTTGCTGGAAAACCGCTCAAACCGCTCATATTTTGAGCGGTTTTTGAGCGGAATCTCGACCCGGGTATTCCGACCCTCTTTTTCATAACGAATTTGATGCTAACGTCCTTAACGTCCATTTTTGTTTGCGTCGGTGGGTTCGACTGTGCCAACCCGGGGGAATGGCAGACATAATTACAAAATCGGTCACAGTGTGTCAGAGTACATTACTTTTTATCTGACGTTCTTCCAGTGACAGGCTGCGCACCCCAGAGTAGAATTCTGGGTCCATAGTTATCTGTTTTCTTCATAAACGATATATTGGCTACGGTTACCCTCAGTGCCTGTTTTCTTTTCGCTGATGATAGCGAACTCTTCACTACCTCTTCGCCACTCGAAGTACACTTACAGGATGATATTAGTCGCCACATTTTGTTGCGTGGTCCCAATTTAATCAAATGAGTTTCAATGTTTCTAAGTGCAAGTTGCTCAATTCTTCAAAAGAAAGTAGTTCGCGTGTTTCTCTTAGTAATTCGCCAATTGGAGAAGTTTAATGAAATAAAGGTCTGGGTGTTGCTATCGATAAGTCCCTAAATTGAAAAAGGCATATTGACCTCAAAGTTGCTAAATGTTATAAAGTTTTCTTTTATCTCAAACAGAACATTCCATTCTTTTTACTCCAACACTAACTGACTAACTTGCGCCTTTATGGGGCTTGTGTTCTGTCTGTCATGACATGCGTCTCAGGTACGGTGTCCAGGTTTAACCTCTATCAAGAAGCTCGAACAAGTGTAAAAAAGCGTTGTAGCGAATTATCGGTCATCCTTGTAACAGTAACATCCAGAACCTGAAAAAAGCCATTTTACCTATCGTGTATCTTTTGCTCGACGATAAGTATGACCTGAAGCCTTACGACTGTCTATCACTCTGCATAGCACCTGTTGGTCTTCGTTCGGAAAGCCATGTTAAATTCGTTTACCCGAGTCGAGATTTTTCACCTAATTTGAAGCAAGATTTGAGCGGTTTGAGCGGTTTTTTTAGACAATTACGCTCAAAATCTTGCTTCAAAATGAGCGGTTTGAGTGGTTTTTGAACGTTTTATCTAAGAAAACCGCTCAAAAACCGCGCAAGGTTTGAACGGTTTTGAGCGGTTTATCTAAAAAAACCGCTCAAAAACCGCGCAAGATGTGAGCGGTTTAACTAGAAAAACCGCTCAAAAACCGCTCAAACCGCTCACTTTGAAGCAAGATTTTGAGCGTAATTGTCTAAAAAAACCGCTCAAATTGCTCAAATCTTGCTGGAAAACCGCTCAAACCGCCCATATCTTGAGCGGTTTTTGAGCGGGATCTCGACCTGGGTACCGTAAAACAAACAAGGTTTCTACTGGCAAATGGTTCTTTGGGCGAGTTGCTAGATCTTTCAACTTTCTCATCGACATCAACGTGTTCGATAGCATCAAAAATTTCAAAAGAAAATTTCAATCTATTTTTTTTTGTGCGCTCTGAAACATTTTATCATCCTGATATGTGCCAGTAGGTCATATTTGAAAGTTTGACCTTGAGAAAGCGTTTAGTCTTGATTTTGGGCTGAAATGCAATTTTTCGAATTGAGCATGTCATTCTCAAGTTTCTCGCGACAACTGAAAATACCAAACTTCTCGAGTTAAACTCAATTATTCAATCAATTCTAGAGTTGCTTTATAGTTTAGTTACTCGATTCTAGAGGTCGTGTCGGTATGTGAGTAACTAATTTAATTTTTTTGAGTGTGTTTTATGTTGTTATGTTGAGTTAGGGAGAGTTTTTAGGTTGATCCATCTGAAATGGATAAAAGGTCCACTGTCTAATAAAAAGTAACTATTCAAGGTTCCGACCCTGTTTTTAACGGCGTTTGTGTGTTTTGGGCATTTCGATACCAAAGCATGGGGGCGTTCTTATTCTCTAGAGTGGGGGAGGGGTATTTTGGTAGTGGCCTTTAAGCTGTAACGCGGGTTTTAGTCTCATGTCGCAAGTGAATCGAATTGGCTCCGACCGCTTGAGGTAGAAAAACATAAGAGATAGTGTCCCTGACCTCTGAGCCAATGGTTATAGGGCCTATTTTTTTTAACCTCATATGTGACTTGAGTAGGTGACAGTTACATAGTGTTTTATGGCGCTCCTGGGTGTTTTTACGACATCAAGACTACGGGATCGAACCCACTTGACACAACTCTGGGCAACGTGCACATTTTAGAGTACCGATGGTACGGTTCAACGGGAATGTGTCCACCTTGTGGTAATACCTTGATAGCTTTTTGAGAACATTTGATAAAACTTTCCGGTTTGCTTTCCAAAACGAGGCCTAGCTAACCGAGTAAGGGGGGCCATTAGGGGGACAAAAAAACGAGTAAAAGACAAAAAGCGAAACCAAAAAACCAAAAAAAGATTAGAAATAGGAACAAAAACGATAAAACCTCAAAAAGGACAGTGGCTTTGACTTCCAAATTAGGTGGATCAAACCTTTATATTAATTAAAATGTATACTCATACTGTTTTCCAATAAGACCGATTGTCTCGATCAAAACAGCAACGTTGTACCGGTGCCCAAGTGTGGGGCGTTATAAGATGGACAATTTTCAGATAGCTTGTGACATCAGCGGACCACTGGGAGACTTGACTAGAAGAGGTGATCAGCCCAGGGGGAAAGTGTGACCAGCCCAGGGGGAAAGTGTGACCAACCAGCAGGTGACCAGCCAGCAGTGTGATCAAAGCAGAATAGAGCAAAGGGAAGAAGTGTTCTGTTTGGTTAACCGGGTATCGTTAAAATCCACTTGACATTATAGGAAGTAAGTTTAAAATTGGATAAGCGGATACCCATCGTTTTGAGGAAACGTTTTTACTTGAGCAGAGCTCGGAAACAGGTTCTACGGACTTTCTCTCGAGAGGTTTTAGCACCCTAAGGGTAATTTTTGGCTTAAGTAGGGGGCTAGATAGGGGGAGGTTAGAAGGGGGCTGGTTAAGATAGAGGTTGGCGGTACAAAATTGTAAAAAGGGAGGACACGTTATAGTAACTATACAATCGATATCGTCGATTTAGTTACATTAGAAGACAGAGTCTAGATTTATCCATCTATAGACTCAGAACAAGAGTTGCAACGCGAGGAGATCCAAATTTAAGATCGAATTAAGGTAGGTAACGTGGTCGGATTGGGTGGGGGATCGGAAATAGACAGTTTTTGGAACCCAAAAGAGAATACCCCACAAGATTGCTAGTAGGGGGTGGAAAAATGCGTGACAATCAGGTACCAGAAAGTTTTTACGAAAGACGGCATAGGTCGCCAAGGAATTTTAGGTATGATTATCTTTCTGATTTTTGTTATTCTCAAAATTTTTATATTTTGGGGCCAGATTTCAGAGAATTTTAACGAATTGGCTAAAGTTATAGACTAGCAAATAAATTTTTCGACTTGCATCGGATTGAAACAGGGAAGGAAATTTTAGAGGACTTAGTAAAGAATATTTTGGCGACCAGAATTGGGTTTTAGGGGTTATTTTTATACTAGAGCTCCAGAGTCAGGTATCCCAATACTCGACATAAGATACGGGGAAATACTTCAATCAGGCGAAGAAACACTTGAGCTACAAGGGGGGAAGAAGTACAAGAGTCTTGCCGCCAGTCTTGGGATAGTGATCTAAGTGTCCCAAGACTCAGTCTTGGGATAGTGATCTAAGTGTCCCAACACTTGGTCTTGGGATGGTGATCTAAGTGTCCAAACACTTGAACGAAGGGTCTTAGGAGAGTTCGGAAAAGTCCTGGGACAGCAACGAAGTGTACCAACACCTGAGCGAAGGGTCCTAGGAGAGTTCGGAAAAGTCCTGGGACAGCAACGAAGTGTACCAACACTTCAGCGAAGGGTCCTAGGAGAGTTCGAAAAAGTCCCGGGACAGCAACGAAGTATAGCAACACCTGAGCGAAGAGTCGTAGGAGAGATCAGAAGACTCCTGTGACTGTACCGAAGTGTCCAAACACTTGTGTGAAGGGTCCTAGGAGGGTACGTAAGTGTACTAGGACAGCACCAAAGTGTACCAGAACCTCATCGAGTGTACCAACACTTGAGCAAAGGGTCCTAGGAGAGTTCATAAAAGTCCTGGGACAGTAACGAAGTGTCCCAGCACTTGAGCGAAGGGTCCTAGGAGGGTACATAAGTGTACTAGGACAGTATCAAAGTATACTAAGACCCCATCGAAGGGTCCCAACACTTGAGCGAAGGGTCCTAGGAGAGTTCATAAAAGTCCTGGGAGAGTAACGAAGTGTCCCAACACTTGTGCGAAGGGTCCTAGGAGGGTACATAAGTTTACTAGGACAGTATCAAAATGTATTAAGACCCCATCGAAGCGTCGCAACACTTGAGCGAAGGGTCCTAGGAGAGTACCAAGAAACCCTGAGACAATACTAAAGCATCCCAAGACTAGAACGAAGGGTCCTGAGGCCTGAACAACGGGACTCAAAAATGATTTAGACTAATTCGACTGGTTTTCGTTTTTAATACATTAGGAATATTTTTTATATAATTCCAATTAGGTTTTAAATTATAAACTTGTATATATATTAGAAATGTAGATAAAGAAATTTGTTTAAAAAAATCATGAAGAAAACAAGAACATCTCTAACAGAAAGGAGAGGGATGGGACTTTTGCAAAATCAAACCTCCTCGCAACGGAAACTAATACCCACAAATCCGAAAGTAATGAGAAAGAATATTTCAGTCAACATGGTCAATACAAGAAGCATAAAGGAACAGAAGGCCAATTAGAAAGCAATGGAAGAACCGACTGTAGCGGCTAGAGAATCCGATCTGGAGACATCAGATCAGAGTATTGGGCTGAAAGAAAGACGACGGAATCAACACCAATGCCAAATGCAGAAAAACAGGAGAAGAAAACAATAGAGTTCTCACCAATAGGCAATATAGACGAAACAACAAACAACACGCCGGAAACGATTAAAGACGATTCTCAAACAAAAAGAATGTCGTTCACAGAGAGGATTGCAGCGATGGTCGGAATGAAACCAAAAAAGAAAGAGGAGGTAATACCAACGACCGAGAAAGGCGAAACGTTTGGAATAGTTTCCGCAATAACATCAGAAGCAAAACAAGACGAAGAGCAGGTCACATAAGGAGCAACAGCCAACCAAGACAAACAAACCATGGAGTCAAAAACAACTTCACTTGAGCTGGGCGACTTGATGGCAAAGTTGGAGCAAATCGACAAGAAGCTGAAATGCAGCGAGGAAGACCGCCAAGAGCTGAAAAAGGAAGTACGACACAATAAGAATGAGAACCTAGACAACTACTTTGTCCTGGCAAGGGCGAGGGAAGAGAAGCTGCAGCAGATGGCGGACAAAGTAGAAACGACCGACAAAGAGCGAGAGAAACATATCAAGATAGATATGGTGGAAATGAAGAAGAGATACGACACCGTGAGTGAAAAGTTGTGGAATCTGGAGACCAGAATAGACACAATGAGCAAGGAACAAGAAGAAAGTTCTGGAGCCATACAGTCCAAATTGGATGTACTCTTGACAAATTCCATAGCCCAAGATAAATTAGAGGTGGAAAAGCCATCCGGAAGCAGAGTCGATTTCGTGGAACCACAACGAAAGAAACGGGAATCTACACCGTTATCACGGATTGATAGCACCATGGCGTCAGGAGGGACAAGGACTGCTATGAAGATGGGAGCCTCAAACTCAACGAGGACGTCAGAGGACTCAGGATCGCATACGGGTGCACAATCAGTACCTGGGTAAGGATAAACAGGATGCTTGAAGTATCCGCAACAAGGAACACAGACTCAAGTGACAGAGGCAGTGGCAAATGCCGGAAAACTTTCAAAGAACCAGAGGAATTCAAGGATGATTCGGATGATTGTATTGATACCTGGGTTGAAGTAATGAGACTACCTCTACAACAAGACAACTTGAACAATGAGAAGCAGGCCTGCACGGCGATACTAAGCAACCTAAAGGGAACAGCACTAAAATGTCTGGTTGCAAAGAAGGAGGAGGAGCGTGACACTGCAGACAAGATATTCGAGATACTGTTGCATCGATTTGGATCGGGTATGAAGGGTCATCAGGCGATGATGATAATCAAAAAAAGAAGACAAAGAGATGACGAGTCGATTGATTGATTTCTGGATGATCTTGAGAGCTTGAGGAGGAGAAGCGATCTAGAGGAATCGACCAACAGATGAAACTTTAGCATCGCTTCAAAGTTTATCGACGTTGTGAGGAGTGATGTTTTGAGAACGATGTTGGCAACATATTACACGCTATCGAAGGACAACGCACCAACCCCAGAGGAGATGAGGCAAAAGTCAAGGAAGTATATACTAATGAAACCAAAGAAGTACTCATTTTCAGAAAACAGAAACATGCAAGGGGAAGCCAACAGCAAAGGTCATCATGGTACCAACCTAGAGAACGATGGTCATGTCCACAATCGGATCAGCGGACCATCACGTAGCGGATTGTAAACATACAAGCAAGCATTGAATAGCTTGGGATATGCGCCAGACGAAGAAGACATGAGTCAAACGGAAGAACTCGAGTTTTACAGTGGTTTGATCTTTAAGATAGGCGCGAGGTGTTTTTTCTGCAATCAGAGGGGCCATTTTAGGATGGACTGTCCCCTGTTTTTGGAGGCAGTGAAGAATCAAGGTCACCCAAAACATAAATTGGCATTGGCAGCGGTTCAGAAAACAAGGAACAGACAAACTGAAAATGACTTGCAGAGAAAAGAGGCAGCAAATGGTGAATTACCTACGAAGACAGTAAGGGCCGTAGCACAAGTCAAAAATGCCGTGAGGGCTGAGACACGGAGTCCACTAGTGATAAATTATGAGAAAGCAGCTGCAGAGGCTATCAACAGAGTGAAACAAGACTTGGCGACCAAAGAGATCGAGGAACGGTTAAAACATGAGATAGAGAGACAAAAGATGAATGAGACACTCTTGACGACGAGGCCAGAAAAAGAGGCCGGAAAAAACATGTGAACAGGAGTAATTGCAATCCCTGAAGATGGTGACCGGCAAACCATTTGGCATCATGGAGATTGGAGCGAGAATAATGTCAATAATAACAGTGGGTGGTCATGAAGTAACGAGGAACCTGAGTGAACCGAGTGATCAAACATTAATGCACATTGATATTTATGCGGATTACTTGAGAACAATAACACCACAAACCCCTTCTAGAGCACTGAGAACATAACTCACGAGAGGTGGTGGCAAATCAATTCGCATAGACAACAGGTACACGGAAGCCTATGGTCAGCATGAGACCATGTTGAACATAGATAGAATAAAGATCTATACAAAAACGATGATAACATGTGACGAGGATCTAGCTGGACAAATCTCTGTTGACAGAGAAGAACTAAAAGTGAGATCCATTGGGCACTGTGCTATGCTGGAAGAGGATGCCATGCATCTGGGAACGGAAGCGGACGTATCTGCACACGTATTGGACATAAGCGGAAAGAAGACACATCTGCGTGGGCTGTGGGTTGTTGGACACGGGAGCCGTCTTGAGTGTAATTTCAATTGGGACTTGGAGAAGAATGGGATTCGATAAAGACGACCTCATTGATTCAAGAATACGCCTGTCAGCAGAAAACAAGGGGGCGCTTCGGGTTATAGGTAAGACACCAATAATAGCCCTAAACCTGGGGGAACGCAATTTGTGAATGAACTTTCTGGTGGTGGAGAATCTAGATGAGTCTGACCAATTCATTTTAGGCAGAGATTTCATCAGAAATTTTGATGTAACAACTGATCTTAACAATGCGATGTTCAGGATTTGGAACCCGGAAAGGAAGTACGTAATTAAACCGGTAAGTTTGATAATGGCGATTGAAAATATGGCTCCAGTTTTCTTGAGTAGGAGGGTAAGGCTGAAAGTGAATGAGGCAGCAATAATAAGTTTACGGATGAAAAACTATAATGAACTAAGTGACAATAAACGAGTATGTATCGTACCGAATCCAAACAGTCAAATTGCTGCTACTTTAGGAAGATCCTTCTCGATAACCAAGAGTGGCCTAGGCGTCAGTGTATAGTTGAATACTCTTGATATACCAATCATAATCCAGAGGGGGGGGAGCTGGGATACGCACTGCCCGTGAAAACTAGATATGAAATGACTGCAAATGTGAAAGAAAATGAAATTCTTGATTGCCCGAATCATAGGGATAAAAGTTGTATCTTGAGAAGATTGAAGAAAACAAATATCATCAGGTCTTGTGAAGTCACTTAAGTCAGCGACAGACGATGGACTGTCGAGCTGCTCGAATTTTCCAGAAAGACCCCCGCCCGCTAGACGAATTGGAATTGGATAAACCAGTATTACCAGAAATTGAACGCTTAAAGGAAAAAGTAACAGACGAACAGGTCGAAGCCATCAAGGTTGTTCTAGACAGGAATCAGGATGTTTTTTCGAGACATAAGGCAGATATTAGATGCTGCAACTTCGTTGAACATGAAATAGAGCTAGAAGAGTCGCCGGTGCCGCACAGG
This sequence comes from Symsagittifera roscoffensis, assembly GCF_963678635.1. Classification (NCBI taxonomy): domain Eukaryota; kingdom Metazoa; phylum Xenacoelomorpha; order Acoela; family Convolutidae; genus Symsagittifera; species Symsagittifera roscoffensis. The sequence goes on along the minus strand of NC_087070.1, from coordinate 50,095,020 downwards.
GAGGTGGCGAGGCGTATGACCCCAAACAAATCGGATGCATGTAGAAAAAAGATAGAGATCCTACTAGCGTAAGACGTGATAGAACCATCGAAGTCACCGTAGAGTAGTGATGGCTAAGAAGAAAGGAGACTAACTAAGGTTTTGTTGTGACTTTCGGTATCTGGACTCCGTCACGGTGAAGGATGCCTATCCCATACCTAGAATCGATGAGAGCCTCTCGAAGTTAGGAGACGCAAAATTTTTTAAAACTCTTGATTTAGGGTCGGTTTTTTGGCAGGTAGCACTGAGGAAACAGGACAGGGACAAGACAGGATTTGCTTGCGAGCTGAGGCTGTTTCAATGGAAGAGGTTGCCCTTTGGCCTTTGCAATGCCACACCCACTTTCCAACGATTGATGGCACATTCACTGACAAGTGTAACGAAGAAATTTGGTAATTTGGTATTGTGTTACGTGGATGACGTGATGATAGCGACATCTACTCTAGAGGATCACATCGAACTACTAGACGAGGTGATCGCTTGCATGAAAAGAGCAGGACTAAAATGCCAGCCATCGAAGTGCGAGATTCTCACGGAGTCGATCAAATACCTGGGGAGGATAGTGGACAAATATGGCATTAGACCAGACCCAGACGCGGTAGAGGCGGTGCTGACTTGGAAATCACCGAAAACAGAGCATCAACTAATGAGCTTCCTGGGTTTTGCAAACTATTACAGGGAGTTCATCAAGGGCTATGCGGACAATGTATATCCAATGCATCAACTCATGAGGCACAAGGGCGCGAAATTCAAGTGGAATAACGCGGCAGAGGAATCATTTCAAAGAATAAAGAGAGATCTGTGTGAATCTCCTGTGCTAGGGATGCCCACGGAAAAGGAAATGTACGTGCTGGATACGGATGCATCGGTGGTAGCGATCTCTGGAATACTCCACCAAGAACAGGAGTGGAACGGAAGACAGTCTTGAGACCGATGGCTTACGGGAGCAAAGTCTTGAGTGATACAGAGATTAAGTACGGGGCACCTAAAGCGGAAATGCTTGCGATAGTCACCTTTGTAGAAAAATACAGGGCATACTTGGGTAGTGAACCTTTCAAGTTACGAGTCGACAACAGAGAATTCAGTTGGTTGAAAACGTACTCAATGGACCAGAGCTACATTGGGAGATGGATAGTGCGCCTGGATGGTTATAACATGATTATTGAGCACAGAACAAGGGACAAACATCAAAATGCCGACAATTTGAGCAAGAAGACGGAATTCTAAGAGAGACAGGAGCAAAGGGAGGCCGACAGGCCGGAAATCAAAGATGGTTTCTCATTTATGGACAAGGAGACGTATCACAGTCTTCCACTCACGATGTGGCTTGACAGGTCAGGGAAACCAATAGAGGACCATTCCGAGCTGCCAGCTGAACATGAGACAAAAGAAATTCTCAAGAGTCAAAGATAGTGAGTAAAAGACTAAAAGCAGAAGGCTACGACCTCGATGAAGTGGAGACAAGAAGGTTGACGAGAGGAGACGATCTGAAAAAACTACTCGAGAAGCTAGCAGAAGATAAACCGGTAGTCCGGAATAATGATAAAGACAAACCGGAAGTCACCATATTGAAAAAAAGGGAAGTGACTCATGGCCACGACTCAACGATAGGCAAGCAACCTGACGACAAAGAAGTTGTGCGAACATTGTTCGAGAAAATCCCAGAGGACACATAAGACGGACTACGTTTCGGAAGCAGAAAGTGACATTCAAGGAGGAAACCAAACACCTAGGACCAGATCAAGAGTCCGGGGAGTGGTTGAAATCAGAAGGAGACAGAGAGAAAGATAAGTTGACCGGGGAGTCGGAAGAATGGGATGATGACTCAGAGAAGAGTGGTGATGACCAAGACAGTCTTTGCATGATATTAGCAGAAGAAAACAATGAAGCACCACGACAGAGAACTACAAACTGACCCTTCCTCAGGGACGTACAACCTAGAGCAACTTGAGAAAATAGCTTGAGAAGAGAGGAGCTTGAGAAAATAGCGGTGTCAAGGAAACCATTCGGGGAGCTATCGTGCAATTCAAATGTCAGGATGAGAACTGAGAACTGAATGGTCAATTGATGGCATTGAAGCAACACGTCAAAGCGAGATACAGACTGTCATATCTGATAACAGCCCAGAAGAATGACAAGATGACGAGTAACCTCTCTACATGGATCCGGACGGGAGTCAACGAGAAAGGAGACCTGGAGGAGGATAGTTACAAGGTCTTGAGCCAGTTCTACAAAGAGAGAAGGGACTTACTCTATCACACAGCTGATGGTGTAGTAGCCTGTAGGAGGAAAGATGAAGAGAAGATATTACACAGGCATAATCTCATCATACTGCCACAGCTATACCAGACGGAAGTGTTGTTCAGATCGCACGGCTAGAAGGGACATCAAAAAATAGACAAGGTACACAAAGAATATTACACAAGTTTGATTGGCCAGGGTTGAGAAAGGCTTGCGAAAGGTGGGTAAACGCATGTTTGCAAGTAAAGGACCCTAGAAAAATGAAATTCCCACTTAAGTCCGTGGAAAGCTCGGAATTTAACGAGGTCGTGCAGATAGACCATCAGAAGATCTGCATGACGGACTTTACGAAACTGTCAGATACTGGTAATCATAGATCACTTTACGAAACTGGCAAGTAGTAGATGTTGGAGCTGAATTGGGGGGGGGGGGTCCCTGCAGACCTACATGTATTAAGATAGGGAATAGAGCATCCGGTCTGCAAGCGATGTATTAAGATTGGGTATAGAGTCTACAATGTATTAAGATAGGGAATACCGATGTAAGGTTTTATGGTTTGTGTGATGGCAAGATAATGGTCAGAAAAACGTAATTTTTTGGTTTTTGTTGTGTATTTTTTTTACCAAAATTTTCGGCGCGTGTTATCTAATTGGGGACAATTAATTGTTAATTACGTGTAGATTGTAGAATTAGGGTTATGTATTTAGTTTTTTGGTGCATGGTAAGTCAATGGTAAGAGTTTTTGTGCAAAAACTTGGAATTTTTATCAAAAAAATTTAAAATTGTTTAGAAAAAAATCAAAACACGATAAGATTTGTTATAATTTGATCTAATAAAAACTTATTGGATACTTTTACTTTCTATTTATCTGAATCTATTCTGAAATATACTGAATCTTCGAAAAAATTCGAATTTTTGAGAAAAAATAACAAAAGTTTCAAGTATTTGGAAAAAATTACAAAAACTTAAAGTATTTGGAAAAAATTGCAAAAACTTCAAGTATTTGGAAAAAATTGCAAAATTTTCAAGTATTTGGAAAAAATTGCAAAAATTTCAAGTATTTGGAAAAAATTGCAGAAAAAATTGCAGAATTAATTTTGGCTAATGTATTGTTGCTTTTGATCTAATTTTAAACATACTTTTTTAATTATAGATTTTAAAATTAAGCTAAGACTGTATTTTAATTGGCATTACGTTGAGACAATGATACAAAATTTTGATTTAAAAAATGACTTTTTCCACAATTTTTCCTCAGAATATTGAAATACAAAGAATTTTACCTTAATTTGAGCTAAATATTTGGTTATACAATGCTCTAAACACTGAAAAGAAGGTTCATAGTAGCAGAATCAAAATTGAAACTTCCGGAAAAGAGTGAAATTAGTCGTAATTTTTGAGAAGGTAAAGTAAAAATTATTCAAATTTACATGAAATTTTTCCATTTCGGACTTTTTATTTTGGTTTTTAACTGTTTTTTTGTCCAGTTCAGGGAGTATTTTTAGGAATCTCAATTCAAATGAACATTAAGGGCAATTTTCTATGAAATTTCTAAATCAAACTCCATGAATTTTTTTCTCATTGAATTACCCAAATTTGTACAAAAATTACGATTTGTGAGAAATTTTTCATGTTAAAAATTACAAATTTCAGTTTATAAATAAAAATGAACAGTTAATTGCTAAAATTGACTAAAAATGGAATAAATATTTCTTATAAGTTTTTTCGATATTGGATCAAATTGAACAAAAACTTCTTCATAACAATTTCTTTTCTAAAACCATCAAAAAAAACAAAAGAAAACCGTAATTCCTAATAAGTCAAACCCCATTGTCTGCTTTAAAAGGCTCTACTCTATGAACACTTTTACAAGCACTAAACAAGGAAAACTTTGAAAGAAGAACTACAAAAAACCTTTCAATTAGTCGATATTTTACAAGTATCCAAATTGAAATGATTAGTGAGTTCCTCGCTGCTATAAGTATAAAAGTTACAGTTAGAACATTTCAAAACACCACAGGTTCTACGATGTCTTGATGCGTCTTTACGTGTATATTCTCTGCCACATTCAAGACATGCAACTCTTTCAATTCCATTCAGGCATCTCAATAGTAAAGACAAATTGAATGGGATAATTAAAATGTACCAAATTTTTAGATAAGAAGAGTTGAATAGTCTCAAAAAATGAATAAAAGTGAATAAAAACAGCAAACTTATTAACCAATTGTTGTTAACGTGAAAGAAAATCAAAATAGATATGCTATTTAGCCTTACTGAAATAAAAATCATCCAATCTAACCATGGAGTTTTCAAAAGTATCAACCAATCACAATCGGGCATTAATAACAAGGAAATTTTTATCTTTTCTGATATCAACCAATCAGAATCGAGCTTCAATAGTCATTTAATTTTAAACAAGTTTATTGTCAACCAATCAGAACTAAGCAGTTTCTAGACATAACTTTGGATCCAAAATATTCATTTTTGAAAAATGTCAATTAAAAAACATTTAAACTTCCTTGAATTACTCTACAAGAAAAAAAGAAAATATTCCCTGTGATTTCCCTATTGATGAAATAGATGTAGATTCTTACTTTTTTCATAATTTTTTGGACGTTTATGTTGTCCAAAAAAGAGTTCTTTGACTAAATAAAGGTCTCTTTAGGGAAACTTACTCAATCAAAGAGTTTATTTTTGATCCACATATTGCGTATCAAAGTCATAAACTTACTGCTGAGCTACACCTGTTTAGAAAATTTTTTTATTTTATTTTAGAAAACTTGAAGTTAAGAAAAAAGTCGTACGATAATATTTCAAAGACTTTTTTAATTCCCTACCCAAATCCCAAATTTGTCAAAACTCCCCGGCAAAATTCTTTATTCCTCCATTTTTTTAAAGATTTTCAAAGTTCAAAATCTTGCATGATCAGGTTTGGAATCAGATTTCCAGAGATTTGCTTTGAAAAATTCATCAACTTTGAATTATCATCTCAAATCTACATCAAACTCAAAGAACTTGACTATCTATCAAAAATCAGCAATTTCTCATCGATTATATACAAAAAATTCAATTAACTTGATGAGAAGACTTGCAGAGATGCTACTTTTCCTTATTTTCCTTCGTTTGTTACTTATATCGGCAATATTTCTTATTTTTACTTCAAACAATTTTTGGTCATTTATTTTTGCAATTGCTCTTGTGTATATTTTTTGCTTATTTGGAAGAATTAAGTCCTTAAAAGGTAAATCATTGTCTGATTGGATACGACAACTTGAACAAAACTGAACATTTTTGTGATTGGAAACGACAATGTGTAAAATGGAGCTTTATTTCCAATTGGACACGAGTTTTCTATAAGAACTCCATAAAAGGAAACTAAAAAATGATTGGACACGACTACAATCCAAATAGGGAAAATCCATTCTGATTGGTTAAACTCACACATTCCAGTTGAAGGTACCCCTCTCTCTTAACTAAAAATCATTTTATTTTCAAATTAACTACCGTCAACTACCTCCTCTCTCATCTCTAAACACCCTAATTTCAACTTATTTTTTGTAAGGTTCCCCCTTCTCTCAGTTCTTTCTTGTTTCTGCTCTTTTAGTCATCTTATTGCTCAAAATGATCTTCTCAGTGCAAAACAGCAACCTTATGTACTCGGTGGAGTTTTCGGCTGATTTAGTACAAATCCAAGTGCGAGAAACAGTTTGTGGAGTTTTCTGGCACGAATGGACATCCCAATCCAAGTCTGGCATATGGTGGAGGTGATGCGCAGGGATTTCAACGAACATCATATAAGGCAAGTAACCCCTACAGAGAATCAACTTGGAGAAATGTAAATGATGGAGGAAGTGGCCGAGCCTGTGGGAATGAACTACCCCGAAAATCCTGACTCTAGATATGCGGCTCAACCATTCGACGATTTCCTCTTTCCTTGGGAAGAGGGATCTGTGGACAACCGAATTACCATCGAAGAGGATGAGGGGTTCTCTGAGCCAAGAACTCCAGTCAGCGAACCAACAAGACAACCACCAGTGATGGAGGCAAGACCAGCTTTGCGCTCCATTGAGAACTTGCAAAATTTGAAGAACTCAGCTGCTTGACAGCTCTTTGATTTGTAAATAAATTGGTTACTGTCTTGTGCTTTGTTATTCAATTTCTTTGCATCTAGTACATTTATTTTTAAGAGATAGGAACAAAGAGATCATAGAAAAGTTTATTAAGAAATTTCAATGGTAAAACTTTGTTAAAAATGAAACTAATTATGCATCTGGTAAATACTTTTATAGAAATTTGTTAGAAAGATGGCAAAAAGATTCAACCAATTTTTGCAAGCATGTTAAAAACTTTACACTAAGTTTTGCACCATGCAAAAATTTTCATAATTTTTTTGCACACTTGTTAAAAAAAAATCAAAGAAAATCTCGCAAATTAAGAAAAATTACATTAAAATTTTTCGCATTTTAAAGACAACTGAAAGAGGATTTTCTTGCACTGTTAATAATTAAAGTAAATGAAAATCTTTGTTTTAATTTTGATCATAAAAAAATCTCTTTTTTGCATGTATATTGATCAAAAATATTGGAAAAACAATGTATTAGGATAGGGAATAGCACTCAAAGTCAGCAATTATGAAAAAAATTTAGCATTAATTTAACAAGTTTTTTACAATATTTTTGATCAAAAAGATTGCTCAAAATGATCTTCTCAGTGCAAAACAGCAACCTTATGTACTCACCTGATCTAATACAAATCCAAGTGCGAGAAACAGTCTCTGGAGTTTTTCTGGCTCGAATGGACATCCCAATCCAAGACTGGCACATGGTGGAAGTGATGCGAAGGGATTTCAGCGAGCATCATATGATGCAAGTTCCCATCACAGAGAACCAATTTGGTACCATGCAAATGATGGAGGAAGTGTCTGAGCATGTGGGAATGAACTACCCCGAGATTCCTGACTCAAGGTTTGTGGTTCAACCAGTTAACGACTTCCTCTTTCCTTGAGAAGAGGGATCTGTGGACAACCCAATTAACATCGACGAGGATGAGGGATTCTCTGAGCCAAGAACTCCAGCCAGCGAACCACCAGTGATGGAGGCAAGACCAGCTTTGCGCTCCATTGAGAACTTGCAAAATTCTTCAGCTGCTCGACAGCTCTTTGATTTGTAAATAAATTGGTTATTATCTTGTGTTTCGTAATTTAATGTTTTTTGCATCTACTAATTTTTGGTTAAAGAGATAGGAACAAAGAAATAAGATCATTGAAAAATTTTTTAAAAAAATTGCATAGGCAAAATTTTGTTTAAAAATTTGTAAAGTTTATTTTCAAAAATCAAACTAATTTTACAATTAGTAAATGTTTTCAAAAAAAGTTTTATCGTAAGATGATAAAAAAGTTGAATCAATTTCGATATTTGTGAAAAACTTCGTAACATTTTCGCACACAAGATAAGAAATCACTTCAATTTTTGCACACATGTTAAAAACTTTAAAATAATTTTGCACCATGCAAAAACTTTCATAATGTTTTTTGCATACTTTTTAAAAAAATCAAAGAAAATCTCGCAAGTTAAGAAAACTTTCATTGTATTTTTTCGCATTTTAAAGAAAACCGTAACAAAATTTTCTTGCAATGCTAAAAATTAATGTTAAAGAATTTCTTTGTTTTTAATTTGATCAAAAAAAAATCTACTTTGGCACGTATCGAAATCAAAAACATCAGAAAAACAGTGATTTAAGAGAAGGAAAAGCGTTCAAAGTCATCAATACTGATAGTTTCTAAATAATAAGAAAAAGGTGTTAGGTTTTGCAAATGTACATAATTTTTGAAATATGAAAAAATTGCGTTCTGCAACAAACTTTCTATAAAATACGCATATTTATTATAAAATTATTGAAAAAAGTACCATACATTTATTCGTTGAAAAGCAGTTGAATTGAAATTTAATTAAACTTTACTAGATTTTTATGAAAAAATAATCAAAAATAAATAGAAAAAATGACACGCTCACTATTTACAGAACCATAACCATCAATAAAACAATCAATTTTTTGAACAAATCAGATTCATATTTTGAGTTTTGTACTTTTCGAATTCTGTCTAAAAATGCTGAGCCAAGAGTTTGCGTAGATGCAAGTTTTTGATTAGAACTTAGATAATGTTTTTTAAACTTTATGCGAACAAGTCGTTTCCTTGATAAGCTTGGTGTTTTTTCTGCTTCTTTCCATCGTAAATTATGCAGAACTCCACAACTAAGCTGATTGAAGACTTCCCCACTTGATGTGACAATACTCGAAAAGAATCTGTGCTTGTACAAAGTGTAAAGACAATCAATTTCTTGATATATGTATTGATATTTGTCTAATCTCTGAAGAATTTGGCTAAGAGATGTTCCAATTAAAATTATATGAAATTTGCAATTTCCCAAGGAACAGAAAAAATTGTGAGTAGAGACGCAATAATCTTGGTATACAATGTATTTTTCGTAAAATTCGTTGGAAACAGAAATAAACAATGATTTACTATTCTAATCTGAATAAAAGCTGGGAAGAGCTTGACACATAGCAGCTGCCATTGGGAAAAATGATTTTTACAGAAAATGGTGGAGTTATATAGTAGAAGTAACGCCTACGCAGCTTCCATATAAAGAAATCCTTCCATATTTGGTACTACTTCCATATATGGAAATGGCGATGACTCATACTGCTTACTTCCATTTTCATTTAATCTCAAAATCATTTCTCTCATTTCTCCTCATCTGATCAGTTTATTCTTCAAAATGTACTCGACAAAACTGATAGTCCCAACTATATTGAAATTTCAAAAAATCAAAAAAGAATTGGGAGATTTGTTTGGTTCCAAAAATCTAACAAGGGGAAAATATACTTGGAACCGTGCTTTCAACTATTAAAAATAAATGATTTGGGACAATTTGAAAAATCTCAGCAAGTCTATCTTAGTGGAAAAGAAGGAAAAGCAATATCGGCAATTCGGAACAGTGTTATTCACGATGCTGAAAATCTTGGACTCGTTCTTATATATGAAGCAAAATCTGGTAAAGAATCAACTATGGATCAGGAGCCCGACATCTGTAATAGAGTATATGAAATAGCAACATACAACATGAGGAGGGTGTGTGTCATAATCAATAAGTACCATGTGAACAAGCCTCCCTACATTCAGATTCGACTCTTCACTGCAAAAGAGAATGAAGCAATGAAACAAGTTGCCTATGTCAACTATACGTTGAACGAATTCAAAGAACTGTCCCAAATTTTGGGAGAATTTATGTTTGTTGATAATTGTAAGCCTCAGTAATGCTTTGTGATATTTTGCATCTTGATAATTGAGAAATTATTGGTTCAAAACAATTTTTTTCTCACTGAAGTGCATATTTAGAGCTATAATATCTGAGGAAAAGTCAGACAAAACATACAATTTAATCAAAATTGACCTAAAACACTAACCAATTATCAAAGAATTTTCCTGTAGTTGTTTACGAAATTACAGATAATGTTTTTAAATTACTGTTTTCGTCAAAATTTAGGTAAATTTTCTCTCATTTTAACAAAATTACAAACAAGAATATAATTGAGAACATTATCATTATTTATCGTTTTTCTGAACTTCATTGGTTGTTTCATTTTTTTTGTCTTAATTTGAGGTTTTGATTGGCTACATGAAATTTTTAAAATTTATTTAGACTCTAAATAAGGAAAAATTGTTTATGGTGATTTTTATTACAAAATATTTTAAAAATGATAAAACAATTCGAGTTTTTGAAAATTCTTCGTTTATTTTGGTCAGAAGAATGTTTCTATCAAACGCGTTTTCAATGTCTGAAATGGAAATTTATCAGATTTTAAGATTGAACTACTACAAAAAAATTAAAAGAGTGGTGGACAGATGACGTTGATGGATATTGTATTAGTTTTAACTTGTATAGAAACACTGAAAGCTCAATAGTTTTGTTTAAAAGATGGCAAGGAGAATTCAGAAAAGAAGAGTACTGCCAGATTTATCAACAATGTTTTTATCTAGAACAACATATAACGTAAAATATTCTAATGAGTAGTTAAGTACAAGCTAAAAGTTGCAAAACTTGAATATTTGTAAAATATTGACTAATTGAAAGGTTTTTTGTAGTTACTCTTTCAAAGTTTTCCTTGTTTAGTGCTTGTAAAAGTGTTCATAGAGTAGAGCCTTTTTAAGCAGGCAATGGAGTTTGACTTATTAGGAATTATGGTTTTCTATTGTTTTTTTTTTGATGGTTTCAGAAAAGAAAATGATAAATGACCTGGAAAAATTGTATGTTTTTGCTAAACTTGGAAAATTTCAAGAAAATGATAAACATCATTCTCAACTAAAAATTTAGATAAATAAAATTTCAGATTTAAAACAGCATTATACAGTTATGAGGTTGAGAAAATCATTTAGAGGCTTTTAGCAAAGGATTTATTGTATTAATTCAGCTTCGGAGTATTGAACGTTCGTTGAAACGATATATTTTTCCATCTAAAGTTCAATTTTCAAGAAAAACTTTGATTAAATTGGATTAACTTGATAGATAGTAGATGAAGCAGAAACTGAGAAAATGCTGATTTGAGATAGAAATTCAATTTAACTCATTAGGAGTTTTGGGATAATTTTACTAAAATTTAGCTTTTAAAGTATATCTTGAGAAAAAATCCGACATAAAAAGTGTCAAAGATTTGTATTTATGTGTAATTCATTAGAGAAGTTTGTTATCATTTGATATAATAGGTGTTAAATAGTGAAAATATGTATTAAGCAAAAATCAAGAATAACCTTAAAGCATAAAACATTTCTAGGAAAAATCATGAAAAAATAACTATTTTTCAGGAAACGTGACAGTTATTGATCCCAAATATTGTATTTTTGCTTAAATAGTTTACTGTAGCAACTAAATAAGGGAACCTTGAGGAAGACATTTAAAATTTTTATCGTAACAACCAGACGGTATCAGTTTTAATTTCATCTCTGCCAGCAAATTGCTCGTTCAATTGATACTATATTCCTCCTAAATTCTCCAGTTTTGACTAAATTTTCTAGTACAGTGTGTTCAATAGCGAAAACATATATTAAACAGAAAGCAAGAAAGACCTTAAAACATGGAAAAACTCTACGGAAAATCTTGAAAGTTATGTTGCAGAAGCAACAGAGAGATAATCATCAGTTATGAAGAAGTTTTTGTGGGAAATTGATCCAATATCGAATAAAATTTTAAGAAATATTTATCCCATTTTTAGTCAATTTTAGCAATTAACTTTTCATTTTTTATCAATAAACTGAAATTTGTAATTTTTGACATGAAAAACTTCTCAAAAATCGTAATTTTTGTACAAATTTGGGTAATTCAATGAGAAAAAAATGAAGAGGAGTTGAATCATGGAGTTTGATTTAGAAATTTCATAGAATATTGCCCTTAAGTATTGTATAACCAAATATTTAGCTAAAATTAAGGTAAACTTCTTTGTATATCAATATTTTGAGAAAAAATTGTGGAAAAAGTCATTTTTTTATTCAAAATTTTGTATCATTGTCTCAACATAATGCCAATTAAAATACAGTCTTAAGTTATTTTTAAAATCTATTCGTAAAAGTATGTTTAAAATTAGATCAAAAGCAACAATACATTAGCCAAAATTATGAGATTTCTGCAATTTTTTCCAAATATTTGAAATTTTTGCATTTTTTTCCAAATACTTGAAGTTTTTGCAATTTTTTCCAGATACTTGAAGTTTTTGCAACTTTTTCCAAATACTTTAAATTTTTGTAATTTTTTCCAAATAATTGAAATTCTTGTTATTTTTTCTCAAAAATTTGATTTTTTTCGAAGATTCAGTAGATTTCAGAATAGATTCAGATAAATAGAAAGTGAAAGTATCTAATACGTTTTTATTAGATCAAATTATAACAAATCTTATCGTGTTTTGAATTTTTTTTATGCAATTTTAAATTTTTTTGATAAAAATTCCAAGTTTTTGCACAAAAACTCTTACCATTGACTTACCATGCACCAAAAAACTAAATACATAACCCTAATTCTACAATCTACACGTAATTAACAATTAATTGTCCCCAGTTAGATAACACGCGCCAAAAATTTTGCGAAAAAAAAAACCAAAAACCAAAAAATACGTTTTTCTTACCGTTATTTTACCATCACACAAACCATAAAACCTTACCATCGGTATTCCCTATCTTAATATATTGTAGACTCTATATCCAATCTTAATACATAGCTTGCAGACCGGATGCTTTAATACCTATCTTAATACATGTAGGTCTGAAAGGACCCCCCCACTTCAGCTCCAACATCTACTACTCTGGCAGAAGTGGTACCATATCAGACGGCCTCAGCGGAAGAGACTTGTGATCATTTGATAATGCACTGGATATCACGATATGGTTGTCCGATGGCATTCCAATCGGACAATGGGAAAGCCTTCGTGGGGGACCTGACAAAAGAACTGATGAGGAGATCCCACATTGCTCAAGCGCATTCAACAACCTACCATCCTCAAATGAACGGATTAGTGGAGAGGCAGAACAGAACACTGGTGAACATGCTCAGGGTATACTGCTCGAGATACATGACAGATTGGGATAAATATCTGCACGCAATATTCAACAACAGGGATCAGTCCTTTTATGATGTTAAATGGCAGGGAGAGAGCGATGTCCCTGACATTCTTCTATCCGGAATACGAAGGAAAAAAAACGTCGCCTCAGGTGTATGTGAAGGAAGCGGTCAGGAGACAACAAGAATTGAAGGAGCTCTGTAGAAGAAACACGGCGCAGGAACAGATGAGACAGCGGAAGAAGTACGATGAAAAAATACTTCAAGCGGAACCGCATGCTGTGGGACAATACGTCTAGGTGTTCCAGAATATCATACCTTCAAAAGGGACTAAAAGTTACTAAAGAAATGGACTGCCGAAAGGGAGGCGCAAAACATCCAGTGAGTCGACGTATCAGCAATGAAACATGTGAAGACAGAAAATCCACTATTTGGTTGGACAGCCACTGACCGCTCACTAGAAATACCACCGGATAACGTGAACCCAGCACCATCGACGGGGACGTCGATAAATAATTTTGTCCGGGGAGTGGGGGTAGGACTTACCCGCACCGAAATTTAATGATAAAGAAGCAGGGAAGTAAGAGAGACTAACGTGTTGGAACTGGATCAGAATAAACTTTGATACAAATAAAAAATCTAGATTTGTCAGAATATCTTTTAATCGGTTATCCAAATTTAAAAGACTTCCGGTTGTTTATATTACTATATACCAAAAAGAAAATGATAAAAATGTACATTTTGGTAATTTCTTTTTTCACTGGTTAGAAATAGAACAAATCGAAAAAATTTTGATCGAAATTTCAAAATTTGAATTGAGTATCGAAAAAACAAAATGAAACAGACAAGAAATCTCATTTATCTCACTAAGGTATCAAATTTAATATCTTAGTTATGTTAGAAAAAGTCCATAAATTTGATCGATTAGGAATTTTCATAAACAAAATTTGGTTCTGATCTACAAAATTTTTTAAAAATTGTGAATACTTCATTCTGATCGGTTATTACCACAAATACCACCTGTGAACGTATCCTCAATAACTACAAACGATATCAAAACTGTTGAAAAATTCATGAGAAGTAGAGCTCAATTTTGATTGGCTGACAATAAATTTGTTGAACATTCCTTGACTATTGAAGCTCGATTCTGATTGGTTGATATCAGAAAAGATAAATATTTCCTTATAATTAATGCTCGATTCTGATTGGTTGATACTTTTCAAAACTCCCTGGTTAGATTGGATGATTTTTATTTCAGTAAGGCTAAATAGCATATCCATTCTGATTTTATTTCACGTTAAAAACAATTGGTTGATAAGTTTGCTGTTTTTATTCACTTTTATTCATTTTTTGAGGCTATTCAACTCTTCTTATCTAAAAATTTGGTACATTTTAAATCTCCCATTAAATTTTTCATTCTTATTGAGATGCCTTCACTGAATAGAAACGAAAGAGTTGCATGTCTTGAATGTGGCAGAGAATACACACGTAAAGACGCATCAAGACATCGTAGAACCTGTGATGTTTCGAAATGTTCTTACTGAAACTTTTATACTTATAGCAGCCAGGAACTCACTAATCATTTCATGAAGAAGCATTGTCAACATAATGTTAAATTATGTGCTCAGCATTCTCCAAGGACACTTCAAGAGAAGGTAAAATTAATAAATTTTGTTAAAAACATAGAAATTATTATGAATATTAGTTTTTACTGTATCTGAAAAGTCTAAACTGTTGTGATAAACTTAGTTAGAAATTATACAGTGATTTCATCTCAATACATGAACTGTCCTTTGTTTTATTATTCAAAGGTTTTGATTGATGATAAAGACAGCAAAAATCGAGTTCAAATTGTCTGGGAAACTTTCCATGGAAATCGATCCGAAAACCTTTAATCAGCAGTAAGAAAAAAACTTCCTTGGTTGCAAGCTTGCGGAGACTTTGTCGCAATAAATTTGTAATAAAAGTGCGTAAAATATGCTAATGAGTAGTTAAGTACAAGCTTAAACGTTGCAAAACTTGGATATTTGTAAAATATCGACTAATTGAAAGGTTTTTTGTAGTTACTCTTTCAAAGTTTTCCTTGTTTAGTGCTTGTAAAAGTGTTCATAGAGTAGAGCCTTTCTAAGCAGACAATTTGGTTTGACTTATTAGGAATTATGGTTTTCTATTGTTTTTTTTTATGGTTTCAGAAAAGAAATTGATGAATGACCTGGAAAAATTGTATGTTTTTGCTAAACTTTGAAAGTTTCAAGAAAATGATAAACATCATTCTCAACTAAAAATTTAGACTAAAATAGAAATTCAGATTTAAAACAGCATTATACAGTTATGAGGTTGAGAAAATCATTTAGAGGCTTTTAGCAAAGGATTTATGGTATTGATTCAGCTTCGGAGTATTGAACGTTCGTTGAAACGATATATTTTTCCATCTAAAGTTCAATTTTCAAGAAAAATTTTGATTAAGTTGGATTAACTTGGTAGATAGTAGATGAAGCAGAAACTGAGAAAATGCTGATTTGAGATAGAAACTCAATTTAACTCATTAGGAGTTTTGGGATAATTTTACTAAAATTTAGCTTTTGAAGTATATCTTGAGAAAAAATCCGACATAAAAAGATTTGTATTTATGTGTAATTCACTAGAGAAGTTTGTTATCAATTGATATAATAGGTGTTCAATAGTGAAAATATGTATTAAGCAAAATCAAGAATAACATTAAAACATAAAACATTTCTAGGGAAAATTATGAAAAAATAAATATTTTTCAGGAAACGTGACAGTTATTGATCCCAAATATTGTATTTTTGCTTAAATAGTTTACTGTAGCAACTAAACAAGGGAACCTTGACGAAGACATTTACAATTTTTATTGTAATAACCAGACCGTATCAGTTCTAATTTCATCTCTGCCAGCAAATTGCTCGTTCAATTGATACTATATTCCTCCTAAATTCTCCAGTTTTGACTAAATTTTCTAGTAAAGTGTGTTCAATAGCGAAAACATATATTAAACAGAAAGCAAGAATAACCTTAAAACATGGAAAAACTCTACGGAAAATCTTGAAAGTTATGTTGCAGAAGCAACAGAGAGATAATCATCAGTTATGAAGAAGAAATTGATTCAATATCGAATTAACTTTTAAGAAAATTTTATCCCATTTTTAGTCAATTTTAGCAATTAACTTTTCATTTTTTATCAATAAACTGAAATTTGTAATTTTTAACATGAAAAATTTCTCACAAATTGTAATTTTTGTACAAATTTGGGTAATTCAATGAGAAAAAAATGAAGAGGAGTTGAATCATGGAGTTTGATTTAGAAATTTCATAGAATATTGCCCTTAATGTTCATTTGAATTGAGATTCCTAAAAATACGCCTTGAACTGGACAAAAAAAACAGTTAAAAACCAAAATAAAAGGTCCGAAATAGAAAAATTCATGTAAATTTGAATAATTTTTACTCTACCTTCTCGAAAATTACGACTAATTTCACTGTTTCCGGAAGTTTCAATATTGATTCTGCTACTATGAACCTTCTTTTCAATGTTTGGAGCATTGTATAACCAAATAATTAGCTCAAATTAAGGTAAAATTTTTTGTATTTCAATATTTTGAGAAAAAATTGTGGAAAAAGTCATTTTTTTATTCAAAATTTTGTATCATTGTCTCAACATAATGCCAATTAAAATACAGTCTTAAGTAATTTTTAAGTATGTTTAAAATTAGATCAAAAGCAACAATACGTTAGCCAAAATTATGAAATTTCTGCAATTTTTTCCAAATACTTGAAATTTTGCAATTTTTTCCAAATACTTGAATTTTTTGCAATTTTTTCCAAATACTAGAAGTTTTTGCAACTTTTTTCCAAATACTTTAAATTTTTGTAATTTTTTCAAAATACTTGAAATTTTTGTTATTTTTTCTCAAAATTTTGACTTTTTTCGAAAATTCAGTACATTTCAGAATAGATTCAGATAAATAGAAAGTGAAAGTATCTAATACGTTTTTATTAGATCAAATTATAACAAATCTTATCGTGTTTTGAATTTTTTTTAAGCAGTTTTAAATTTTTTTGATAAAAATTCCAAGTTTTTGCACAAAAACTCTTACCATTGACTTACCATGCACCAAAAAACTAAATACATAACCCTAATTCTACAATCTACACGTAATTAACAATTAATTGTCCCCAATTAGATAACACGCGCCGAAAATTTTGCGAAAAAAAAACCAAAAACCAAAAAAATACGTTTTTCTTACCGTTATTTTACCATCACACAAACCATAAAACCTTACCATCGGTATTCCCTATCTTAATACAAATTGTAATTTTTTGTACAAATTTGGGTAATTCAATGAGAAAAAAATGAAGAGGAGTTGAATCATGGAGTTTGATTTAGAAATTTCATAGAATATTGCCCTTAATGTTCATTTGAATTGAGATTCCTAAAAATACTCCTTGAACTGGACAAAAAAAAACAGTTAAAAACCAAAATAAAAGGTCCGAAATAGAAAAATTCATGTAAATTTGAATAATTTTTACGCTACCTTCTCGAAAATTACGACTAATTTCACTGTTTCCGGAAGTTTCAATATTGATTCTGCTACTATGAACCTTCTTTTCAGTGTTTGGAGCCTTGTATAACCAAATATTTAGCTCAAATTAAGTTAAAATTTTTTGTATTTCAATATTTTGAGAAAAAAATCGTGGAAAAAGTCATTTTTTTATTCAAAATTTTGTATCATTGTCTCAACATAATGCCAATTAAAATACAGTCTTAAGTAATTTTTAAAATCTATACGTAAAAGTATGTTTAAAATTAGATCAAAAGCAACAATACGTTAGCCAATATTCTGAAATTTCTGCAATTTTTTCCAAATACTTGAAATTTTGCAGTTTTTTCCAACTACTTGAATTTTTTGCAATTTTTTCCAAATACTTGAAGTTTTTGCAACTTTTTCCAAATACTTGAAATTTTTGTAACTTTTTCAAAATACTTGAAATTTTTGTTATTTTTTCTCAAAAATTTGACTTTTTTCGAAGATTCAGTAGATTTCAGAATAGATTCAGATAAATAGAAAGTGAAAGTATGTAATACGTTTTTATTACATCAAATTATAACAAATCTTATCGTGTTTTGAATTTTTTTTAAACAATTTTAAATTTTTTTGATAAAATTCCAAGTTTTTGCACAAAAACTCTTACCATTGACTTACCATGCACCAAAAACTAAATATATAACCCTAATTCTACAATCTACACGTAATTAACAATTAATTGTCCCCAATTAGATAACACGCGCCAAAAATTTCGCGAAAAAAAAAAACCAAAAACCAAAAAAATACGTTTTTCTTACCGTTATTTTACCATCACACAAACCATAAAACCTTACCATCGGTATTCACTATCTTCATACATTGTAGACTCTATATCCAATCTTAATACATAGCTTGCAGACCGGATGCTTTTTTTCCTATCTTAATACATGTAGGTCTGCAGGGACCCCCCCCCCCCCCCACTTCAACTCCAACATCTACTACTCTGGCAGAAGTGGTACCATATCAGACGGCCTCAGCGGAAGAGACTTGTGATCATTTGATAATGCACTGGATATCACGATATGATTGTCTGATGGCATTCCAATCGGACAATGGGAAAGCCTTCGTGGGGGACCTGACAAAAGAACTGATGAGGAGATCCCACATTGCTCAAGCGCATTCAACAACCTACCATCCTCAAATGAACGGATTAGTGGAGAGGCAGAACAGAACACTGGTGAACATGCTCAGGGTATACTGCTCGAGATACATGACAGATTGGGATAAATATCTGCACGCAATATTCAACAACAGGGATCAGTCTTTTTATGATGTTAAATGGCAGGGAGAGAGCGATGCCCCTGACATTCTTCTATCCGGAATACGAAGGAAAAAATACGTCGCCTCAGGTGTATGTGAAGGAAGCGGTCAGGAGACAACAAGAATCGAAGGAGCTCTGTAGAAGAAACACGGCGCAGGCACAGATGAGACAGCGGAAGAAGTACGATGAAAAAATACTTCAAGCGGAACCGCATGCTGTGGGAGACAATACGTCTAGGTGTTCCAGAATATCATACCTCCAAAAGGGACTAAAACGTTACTAAAGAAACGGACTGACTAAAGGGAGGCCTGAAACATCCAGTGAGTCGACGTATCAGCAATGAAACATGTGAAGACAGGAAATTTGGTTGGACAGCCACTGACCGCTCACTAGAAATACCACCGGATAACGTGAACCCAGCACCATCGACGGGGACGTCGATAAACAATTTTTTTCGGGGAGTAGGGGTAGGACTTACCCACACCGAATATTAATGATAAAGAAGCAGGGAAGTAAGAGAGACTAACGGGTTAGAACTGGATCAGGAGGAAGCTGAGCCTACCATAGGAAGTAAACCTTCCTGGTAAAAATCTGTGTTTTTTGGTGACGATAGTCAATGAGAGGAACACGATAGACCCCGAGCATGTAATGTTGGCACTAACGAGGTTGAGGGACGTCATGGTTGAAAGAGGGATACGAGAGGTCTCAATGCCGGTCTACAATCCAAACTGGGGCAGGTTGAACCCTAGGGAATTATACGCCATCCTGCACGTGGTCTTTGCAGAAACGGAGATAATGGTGCATCTACACAAGAAGTACTACTTGAGTATCCCCTGAGCTTTTAATAATTTTTACTCTACCTTCTCGAAAATTACGACTAATTTCACTGTTTCCGGAAGTTTCAATATTGATTCTGCTACTGTGAACCTTCTTTTCAGTGTTTAGAGCATTGTATAACCAAATATTTAGCTCAAATTAAAGTAAAATTCTTTGTATTTCAATATTTTGAGAAAAAATTGTGGAAAAGTCATTTTTTTGTTCAAAATTTTGTATCATTGTCTCAACATAATGGTCTCCCCATTTTTAAGCAGACAATGGGGTTTGAATTATTAGGAATTATGGTTTTCTATTGTTTTTTTTGATGGTTTCAGAAAAGAAAATGATAAATGACCTGGAAAAATTGTATGTTTTTGCTAAACTTGGAAAATTTCAAGAAAATGATAAACATCTTTCTCAACTAAAAATTTAGACTAAAATAGAATTTCAGATTTAAAACAACATTATACAGTTATGAGGTTGAGAAAATCATTTAGAGGCTTTTAGCAAAGGATTTATTGTATTAATTCAGCTTCGGAGTATTGAACGTTCGTTGAAACGATATATTATTCCATCTAAAGTTCAATTTTCAAGAAAAACTTTGATTAAATGGGATTAACTTGATAGATAGTAGATGAAGCAGAAACTGAGAAAATGCTGATTTGAGATAGAAATTCAATTTAACTCATAAGGAGTTTTGGGATAATTTTACTAAAATTTAGCTTTTAAAGTATATCTTGAGAAAAAATCCGACATAAAAAGTGTCAAAGATTTGTATTTATGTGTAATTCATTAGAGAAGTTTGTTATAATTTGATATAATAGGTGTTCAATAGTGAAAATATGTACTAAGCAAAAATCAAGAATAACCTTAAAGCATAAAACATTTCTAGGAAAAATCATGAAAAAATAACTATTTTTCAGGAAACGTGACAGTTATTGATCCCAAATATTGTATTTTTGCTTAAATAGTTTACTGTAGCAACTAAATAAGGGAGCCATGAGGAAGACATTTAAAATTTTTATCGTAATAACCAGACGGTATCAGTTCTAATTTCATCTCTGCCAGCAAATTGCTCGTTCAATTGATACTATATTCCTCCTAAATTCTCCAGTTTTGACTAAATTTTCTAGTACAGTGTGTTCAATAGCGAAAACATATTTTAAACAGAAAGCAAGAATAACCTTAAAACATGGAAAAACTCTACGGAAAATCTTGAAAGTTATGTTGCAGAAGCAACAGAGAGATAATCATCAGTTATGAAGAAGTTTTTGTGGGAAATTGATCCAATATCGAATAAAACTTTAAGAAATATTTATCCCATTTTTAGTCAATTTTAGCAATTAACTTTTCATTTTTTATCAATAAACTGAAATTTGTAATTTTTAACATGAAAAATTTCTCACAAATTGTAATTTTTGTACAAATTTGGGTAATTCAATGAGAAAAAAACGAAGAGGAGTTGAATCATGGAGTTTGATTTAGAAATTTCATAGAATATTGCCCTTAATGTTCATTTGAATTGAGATTCCTAAAAATACGCCTTGAACTGGACAAAAAAAACAGTTAAAAACCAAAATAAAAGGTCCGAAATAGAAAAATTCATGTAAATTTGAATAATTTTTACTCTACCTTCTCGAAAATTACGACTAATTTCACTGTTTCCGGAAGTTTCAATATTGATTCTGCTACTATGAACCTTCTTTTCAGTGTTTGGAGCATTGTATAACCAAATATTTAGCTCAAATTAAGGTAAAATTTTTTGTATTTCAATATTTTGAGAAAAAATTGTGGAAAAAGTCATTTTTTTATTCAAAATTTTGTATCATTGTCTCAACATAATGCCAATTAAAATACAGTCTTAAGTAATTTTCAAAATCTATACGTAAAAGTATGTTTAAAATTAGATCAAAAGCGACAATACGTTAGCCAAAATTATGAAGTTTCTGCAATTTTTTCCAAATACTTGAAATTTTGCAATTTTTTCCAAATACTTGAATTTTTTGCAATTTTTTCCAAATACTAGAAGTTTTTGCAACTTTTTCCAAATACTTTAAATTTTTGTAATTTTTTCAAAATACTTGAAATTTTTGTTATTTTTTCTCAAAATTTTGACTTTTTTCGAAAATTCAGTACATTTCAGAATAGATTCAGATAAATAGAAAGTGAAAGTATCTAATACGTTTTTATTAGATCAAATTATAACAAATCTTATCGTGTTTTGATTTTTTTTTAAGCAATTTTAAATTTTTTTGATAAAAATTCCAAGTTTTTGCACAAAAACTCTTACCATTGACTTACCATGCACCAAAAAACTAAATACATAACCCTAATTCTACAATCTACACGTAATTAACAATTAATTGTCACCAATTAGATAACACGCGCCGAAAATTTTGCGAAAAAAAAAACCAAAAACCAAAAAAACACGTTTTTCTTACCGTTATTTTACCATCACACAAACCATAAAACCTTACCATCGGTATTCCCTATCTTAATACAAATTGTAATTTTTTGTACAAATTTGGGTAATTCAATCAGAAAAAAATGAAGAGGAGTTGAATCATGGAGTTTGATTTAGAAATTTCATAGAATATTGCCCTTAATGTTCATTTGAATTGAGATTCCTAAAAATACTCCTTGAACTGGACAAAAAAAAACAGTTAAAAACCAAAATAAAAGGTCCGAAATAGAAAAATTCATTTAAATTTGAATAATTTTTACTCTACCTTCTCAAAAATTACGACTAATTTCACTGTTTCCGGAAGTTTCAATATTGATTCTGCTACTATGAACCTTCTTTTCAGTGTTTGGAGCATTGTATAACCAAAAATTTAGCTCAAATTAAGGTAAAATTTTTTGTATTTCAATATTTTGAGAAAAAATTGTGGAAAAAGTCATTTTTTTATTCAAAATTTTGTATCATTGTCTCAACATAATGCCAATTAAAATACAGTCTTAAGTAATTTTTAAAATCTATACGTAAAAGTATGTTTAAAATTAGATCAAAAGCAACAATACGTTAGCCAAAATTCTGAAATTTCTGCAATTTTTTCCAAATACTTGAATTTTTTGCAATTTTTTCCAAATACTTGAAGTTTTTGCAACTTTTTCCAAATACTTTAAATTTTTGTAAGTTTTTCAAAATACTTGAAATTTTTGTTATTTTTTCTCAAAAATTTGACTTTTTTCGAAGATTCAGTAGATTTCAGAATAGATTCAGATAAATAGAAAGTGAAAGTATCTAATACGTTTTTATTAGTTCAAATTATAACAAATCTTATCGTGTTTTGAATTTTTTTTAAACAATTTTAAATTTTTTTGATAAAAATTCCAAGTTTTTGCACAAAAACTCTTACCATTGACTTACCATGCACCAAAAACTAAATACATAACCCTAATTCTACAATCTACACGTAATTAACAATTAATTGTCCCCAATTAGATAACACGCGCCAAAAATTTTGCGAAAAAAAAAACCAAAAACCAAAAAAATACGTTTTTCTTACCGTTATTTTACCATCACACAAACCATAAAACCTTACCATCGGTATTCACTATCTTCATACATTGTAGACTCTATATCCAATCTTAATACATAGCTTGCAGACCGGATGCTTTATTCCCTATCTTAATACATGTAGGTCTGCAGGGACCCCCTCACTTCAACTCCAATATTTTGTATCATTGTCTCAACATAATGCCAAATAAAATACAGTCTTAAGTTATTTTTAAAATCCATACGTAAAAGTATGTTTAAAATTAGATCAAAATCAACAATACATTAGCCAAAATTATGAGATTTCTGCAATTTTTTCCAAATACTTGAATTTTTGCAATTTTTTCCAAATACTTGAAGTTTTTGCAATTTTTTCCAAATACTTGAAGTTTTTGCAACTTTTTCCAAATACTTTAACTTTTTGTAATTTTTTCCAAATACTTGAAATTTTTGTTATTTTTTCTCAAAATTTTGACTTTTTTCGAAGATTCAGTAGATTTCAGAATAGATTCAGATAAATAGAAAGTAAAAGTATCTAATAAGTTTTTATTAGATCAAATTATAACAAATCTTATCGTGTTTTGAATTTTTTCTAAACAATTTTAAATTTTTTTGATAAAAATTCCAAGTTTTTGCACAAAAACTCTTACCATTGACTTACCATGCACCAAAAAACTAAATGCATAACCTTAATTCTACAACCTGCACGTAATTATCAATTAATTGTTCCCAATTAGATAAAACGCGCCAAAAATTGTGCGAAAAAAAAATAAATAACAAAAACCAAAAAACTACGTTTTTCTTACCATTATCTTACCATCACACAAACCATAAAACCTTACCATCGGTATTCCCTATCTTAATACATTGTAGACTCTATATCCAATCTTAATACATAGCTTGCAGACCGGATGCTTTATTCCCTATCTTAATACATGTAGGTCTGCAGGGACCCCCCCACTTCAGCTCCAACATCTACTACTCTGGCAGAAGTGGTACCATATCAGACGGCCTCAGCGGAAGAGACTTGTGATCATTTGATAATGCACTGGATATCACGATATGGTTGTCCGATGGCATTCCAATCGGACAATGGGAAAACCTTCGTGGGGGACCTGACAAAAGAACTGATGAGGAGATCCCACATTGCTCAAGCGCATTCAACAACCTACCATCCTCAAATGAACGGATTTGTGGAGAGGCAGAACAGAACACTGGTGAACATGCTCAGGGTATACTGCTCGAGATACATGACAGATTGGGGTAAATATCTGCACGCAATATTCAACAACAGGGATCAGTCCTTTTATGATGTTAAATGGCAGGGAGAGAGCGATGCCCCTGACATTCTTCTATCCGAAATACGAAGGAAAAAAAACGTCGCCTCAGGTGTATGTGAAGGAAGCGGTCAGGAGACAACAAGAATTGAAGGAGCTCTGTAGAAGAAACACGGCGCAGGCACATATGAGACAGCGGAAGAAGTACGATGAAAAAATATTTCAAGCGGAACCGCATGCTCTGGGACAATACGTCTAGGTGTTCCAGAATATCATACCTTCAAAAGGGACTAAAAGTTACTAAAGAAATGGACTGCCGAAAGGGAGGAGCAAAACATGTGAAGACAGGAAATCCACTATTTGGTTGGACAGCCACTGACCGCTCACTAGAAATACCACCGGATAACGTGAACCCAGCACCATCGACGGGGACGTCGATAAAGAATTTTGTCCGGGGAGTGGGGGTAGGACTTACCCACACCGAAATTTAATGATAAAGAAGCAGGTAAGTAAGAGAGACTAACGGGTTGGAACTGGATCAGGAGGAAGCTGAGCCTACCATAGGAAGAAAACCTTCCAGGTAAAAATCTGTGTTTTTTGGTGACGAGAGTCAATGAGAGGAACACGATAGACCCCGAGCATGTAATGTTGGCACTAACGAGGTTGAGGGACGTCATGGTTGAAAGAGGGATACGAGAGGTCTCAATGCCGGTCTACAATCCAAACTGGGGCAGGTTGAACCCTAGGGAATTATACGCCATCCTGCACGTGGTCTTTGCAGAAACGGAGATAATGGTGCATCTACACAAGAAGTATTACTTGAGTATCCCCTGAGCTTTTAATAATTTTTACTCTACCTTCTCGAAAATTACGACTAATTTCACTGTTTCCGGAAGTTTCAATATTGATTCTGCTACTGTGAACCTTCTTTTCAGTGTTTAGAGCCTTGTATAACCAAATATTTAGCTCAAACTAAGGTAAAATTCTTTGTATTTCAATATTTTGAGAAAAAATTGTGGAAAAAGTCTATTTTTTATTCAAAATTTTGTAGCATTGTCTCAACATAATGCCAATTAAAATACAGTCTTAAGTTATTTTTAAAATCTATACGTAAAAGTATGTTTAAAATTAGATCAAAAGCAACAATACGCTAGCCAAAATTATGAAATTTCTGCAATTTTTTCCAAATACTTGAAATTTTGCAATTTTTTCCAAATACTTTAAATTTTTGTAATTTTTTCAAAATACTCGAAATGTTTGTTTTTTTTTTCTCAAAAATTTGACTTTTTTCGAAGATTCAGTAGATTTCAGAATAGATTCAGATAAATAGAAAATGAAAGAATCTAATACGTTTTTATTAGATCAAATTATAACAAATCTTATCGTGTTTTGAATTTTTTTTAAACAATTTTAAATTTTTTTGATAAAAATTCCAAGTTTTTGCACAAAAACTCTTACCATTGACTTACCATGCACCAAAAAACTAAATACATAACCCTAATTCTACAATCTACACGTAATTAACAATTAATTGTCCCCAATGAGATAACACGCGCCAAAAATTGTGCGAAAAAAAAATAAATAACAAAAACCAAAAAACTACGTTTTTCTTACCATTATCTTACCATCACACAAACCATAAAACCTTGCCATCGGTATTCCCTATCTTAATACATTGTAGACTCTATATCCAATCTTAATACATAGCTTGCAGACCGGATGCTTTATTCCCTATCTTAATACATGTAGGTCTGCAGGGACCCCCCCACTTCAGCTCCAACATCTACTACTCTGGCAGAAGTGGTACCATATCAGACGGCCTCAGCGGAAGAGACTTGTGATCATTTGATAATGCACTGGATATCACGATATGGTTGTCCGATGGCATTCCAAATGGATAATGGGAAAACCTTCGTGGGGGACCTGACAAAAGAACTGATGAGGAGATCCCACATTGCTCAAGCGCATTCAACAACCTACCATCCTCAAATGAACGGATTTGTAGAGAGGCAGAACAGAACACTGGTGAACATGCTCAGGGTATACTGCTCGAGATACATGACAGATTGGGGTAAATATCTGCACGCAATATTCAACAACAGGGATCAGTCCTTTTATGATGTTAAATGGCAGGGAGAGAGCGATGCCCCTGACATTCTTCTATCCGAAATACGAAGGAAAAAAAACGTCGCCTCAGGTGTATGTGAAGGAAGCGGTCAGGAGACAACAAGAATTGAAGGAGCTCTGTAGAAGAAACACGGCGCAGGCACAGATGAGACAGCGGAAGAAGTACGATGAAAAAATACTTCAAGCGGAACCGCATGCTGTGGGACAATACGTCTAGGTGTTCCAGAATATCATACCTCCAAAAGGGACTAAAAAGTTACTAAAGAAATGGACTGACGAAAGGGAGGCGCAAAACATCCAGTGAGTCGACGTATCAGCAATGAAACATGTGAAGACAGTAAATCCACTATTTGGTTGGACAGCCACTGACCGCTCACTAGAAATACCACCGGATAACGTGAACCCAGCACCATCGACGGGGACGTCGATAAATAATTTTGTCCGGGGAGTGGGGGTAGGACTTACCCACACCGAATATTAATGATAAAGAAGCAGGGAAGTAAGAGAGACTAACGGGTTGGAACTGGATCAGGAGGAAGCTGAGCCTACCATAGGAAGAAAACCTTCCTGGTAAAAATCTGTGTTTTTTGGTGACGAGAGTCAATGAGAGGAACACGATAGATCCCGAGCATATAATGTTGGCACTAACGAGGTTGAGGGACGTCATGGTTGAAAGAAGGATACGAGAGGTCTCAATGCCGGTCTACAATCCAAACTGGGGCAGGTTGAACCCTAGGGAATCATACGCCATCCTGCACGTGGTCTTTGCAGAAACGGAGATAATGGTGCATCTACACATGAAGTACTACTTGAGTATCCCCTGAGCTTTTAATGGACATGGAAGTCTTGAGTTGGGAGGAACAGGGTTGTTGAGCAAGATAAAAGGCGTCCGAGTCAGGTAGATGGATTTTAATGTAATTGGCCCGACAATTCAGTTGTAAAGAATTAATGGTGTTAAAACATTAAATGAATCTGAATGCTTTTAACATAAAAATTGAATCATTTTAATGGAGTTGTTAGGATAATGTCTTAAAGGTATTAATGAGGGAGGTCTAGGTTAGACACGAGTGGAAAATATCTTGTTTTAAAATTGAATTCTTTTTTTAGATTGATTTGAAAACTGAAACGACAACTAAATCACAGTTGGTCAAACGGAAGAAAGAAAAAACATTAAACAGTTCTTCATTGATTGTGCCAGAGGAAGAAATTTCTAGAGTTTCATCCGGAAAAGGTACTTCATGAGTTTGGCTAGGTAAGGTACTTCTTGAGTTTGGTTAGGTAAAGTACTTTTTGAGTGTGGTTGTTGGTGAGATAAAGGCAAGCAGAAATGGCAGATCGATTCTGGAAATCTGTGCCAGCGGCATTCAGAAAACTCGCAATTGACGAGTTATACAAGCGCCTGAGGGACCTCGACTACATGCAAGTGGATGAGAGGCTCGCGGTCATGCTCAATGCCATCCTGCAACTGGAGGCGCAAGGGGAGTGCAGGGAGTCAGCGACTGAAGCCGTGCTGATGGTGCGATTCACCTCGGATGGAATCTCGAATCAGGAGCAGACCAGATGGCTATCTTGGAACGTGGACGGAGGCGTGAGAGGATTTGATCGTGCGAGGAGCCCTGGCTTGAGTACCACCACGGAGTATGGTGCGGGGGAATTTCCCCTTTCGACCAGACCACCAGCAGGAGCAGGGACACAATCCACAAGCAAACCACCATCGATGTTCCGGTCGCAACAAACAGGAGAGTCATATCCAGATCTCATCAGCATGAAGAGAGAGTTGGAAAGGGCCCAAAGGGATCGGGACAAGGGCAATCTGGATAGGGACCAGGCAATACTTGAGCGATACAAGGCGATTCTTGATCGGGATCTGCTGATGGCAGAATGGGAGCAAGAGCAGAGACATCAAGAAAGTGTAGCAAATTGTGATAAAAAAAAACAGAAATAGAACGGCTACGAAGGAGGCAGCAAGTGGTCGCGAGTGGTAAGGAGAAAAAGAAGACGACAACTGAGCCAGTAGTGACGAGATCGAGACCAGAGTCAAGAATGGAAATGGTTGAAGCGCCCAGATCGAGCGGCCGCTTCGACCTGGACCGCGAGGCTCAAGAGCACGTGAACGAAGGCTTGGAGGCTCCGACCCTTCCATGAGGAATCTAGAGGCGAATAGAATCAGACCCCTAATGGACATTGCGTTACCAGGACTGACGTTCAGCACGACTAGCGGCAGTCAGTGCAGAACGGGGACATCACGCCTCAGGGAGTTGCATGTGAAGGCTCTTGAGAACGCTACACGTGAGCAGCGACCAACCACCTGGAGAGAGTATCCAGTGAGGAGCGTAGTGATCTCGAGTTACAAAAAGAACACTGACGGCATCTAGCACCGACATAATTCAGAGGACTGGACGGCTGCGCAACGAGAGAGAAGAGATGCCTTTCATGACGCTACGTGGGCAGAGTACTTCGTACAACCAAGAATACCCAAAGGCACGATACACTTGATAATAGGGGACAGTCTCGTCCGGTTCCTGACAAGGATCCATGCCCATTGGCAAGTGGGAGTCTCGAGTCTCTCGGGCGCAGTGATGCCCCAGATGTTGGCGTCCTTGCAGATGATGGAGATGTGGAAGATATACACAGTTACATTGATGATGGGAACCATCGACGTGTCCAGGGGCGAGACAAGAAAAATGACGAGGCTACAAGACAAAGTGAGTTGCACTCTTGAGGAGCTAAGAATTTACCTGGAGCCAGCAATCCTCACCATCTGCACCGTTCCCTATAACATGATGGCGGACCAGATTGCGAGGGAGATGAACGAGAGGGTGCGAAATATCAACGAGATAATCAGACAAATCCAGCAGAGAAGTGTGCTGCCCATGAGAGTGCTTGATGTAGCGAGAATGATGGAAGATTCCCTCCCGGAGGATGCATCCTCGGATGGTATCCTGTTCGACAGACCAAGGGCACAGAGTGGCTGAATGGTGTCTTCCAAAGACATATAGATTTCCTTGAGTCGGATATACTGGAGACGGGACAATTCACCTTTGGTCCACTCCCGATACCTCTCTTCTTCTTAGCTCAATCCGTAGCTGATCGCTTGGGGGGAACGATTGACTCGAGAGGAAGCTCAACTAGTAGCAGAAGCAGACAGTTGAGATTGACACCCATGGAAGGAGACGAGGCGGAAACTTCTACACCCGGCAGCTCGGTTGTGTCGTCAGTGGTGATGGTAGACAGCAGGAAGAAGTTGGAAGGTCCGGGGGAAGCAAGCAGAAACCGGTACCTGGAACGAGTGAAGGATCTGGATCTCGAGGATCTAGCCTGCAGACAAGAGTTGACGGAGGTCTTGGGGATCAAGAGTCTGTCACATGAGGACTTGAGCAATCACTATTGTGTGGATTGGCTAAAGGTCCATTAGGCGCACTTCTCTCGAGCCAAGGCACTGGAGATGTCGGACTTGGCGGGAATTCACCAGAGATCAATATTGGGAACAATCAATTACAGACCTCTCAAGGAGCAGATAAGTCCAGGCCTCATAGTGGAGCCACCCAAGCATCGGACTAGTATAGCCAGGATCACAGTGGCGATCCCCGCGCAGCTTAGGGCGGTGGACAAGCTTCTTGAGCCAAAGAGCGTAGGACTTCCTGATACGGCCTACATCGGTGCGAAACTTGCGGAAGACCCAAGGTACGGGAGATCCTGTGGAACTTCAGAGCTGGCCAAGACGTTAGCAGTTGATGATCGGTCGGATCCTGGAGCGGAAGAGCGATCATTGTGGCGGGGTCGGCCTTTGAGGGGACGTCACCGAAGTTGTTTTCGCCAGAAACCTTGGTGTACTTAAAACCAGGGGCAGAGTTAAATCAAATGTTGACCCTGATTGTAGCGATGAAGTCAGAGACACCGTGTGAACCGGAGCTTTTATTGTTCGCGGTAATGAATGATCACGTGCACGTGGCGGGACTACTTGAGCCTCTGAGAAGTGGGGAGCCTACACCAAAGAAGATCTGGGAGGCGATTCAGACGCTGTTTGCAGCAATGAATGAAGTGCAGGAGCTGGTGACATCCCGGTGGGGATCGAAGACAAAAGTGGTTTTCGCGTCATCAGCGGGTTACGCGAGTATGCCACCTGCGTTACAGTTCGTTTACGCCATGTTAATTCTGATTACGGAGCGAAACGGAGAAGACATGAGTCAAACGGAGGAACTCACATCTTACAGTGGTTTGATCATTAAGATAGGCGCGAGGTGTTTTTTCTGCAATCAAGAGGGCCAATTCAGGATGGACTGTCCACTGTTTTGGAGGCAGTGAAGAATCAAAGTCACCCAAAACATAAATTGGCATTGGCAGCGGTTCAGAACACAAGGAACAGACAAACTGAAAATGACTTGCAGAGAAAAGAGACAGCAAATGGTGAGTTACCTACGAAGACAGTAAAGGCCGTTGCACAAGTCCAAGATGCCTTGAGGGCTGAGACAAGGAGTCCATTAGTGATAAATTATGAGAAAGCAGCTGCAGAGGCTATCAACAGAGTGAAGCAAGACTTGGCGACCAAAGAGATCGAGCAACGGTTAAAACATGAGATAGAGAGACAAAAGATGAATGAGACACTCTTGACGACGAGGCCAGAAAAAGAGGCCGGAGAAAACATGGCGAACAGGAGTAATTGCAATACCTTGAAGATGGTGACCGGCAAACCATTTGGCATCACGAAGATTGGAGCGAGAATCATGTCGATAATAACAGTGGGCGGTCATGAAGTAACGAGGAACCTGAGTGAACCGAGTGATCAAACATTAATGCACATTGATGATTATGCGGATAACTTGAGAACAATAACACCACAAACCCCTTCTAGAGCACTGAGAACATAACTCACGAGAGGTGGTGGCAAATCAATTTGCATAGACAACAGGTACACGGAAGCCTATGGTCCGCATGAGGCCATGTTGAACATAGATGGAATAAACATCTATACAAAGACGATGATAATATGTGACGAGGATCTAGCTGCACAAATCTCTGTTGGCAGAGAAGAACTAAAAGTGAGATCCATTGGGCACTGTGCTATGCTGGAAGAGGATGCCATGCATCTGGGAACGGAAGCAGACGTATCTGCACACGTATTGGACTTAAGCGGAAAGAAGACACAGCTGCGTGGGTTGTGTGTTGCGGGTTGTTGGACACGGGAGCCATATTGGGTGTGATACCAATAGAGACTTGGAGAAGAATGAGATTCGACAAAGACGACCTGATTGACTCAAGAATACGCCTGTCAGCAGCAAACAAGGGGGCGCTTCGGGTTATAGGTAGGACACCGATAATAGCCCTAAACCTGGGGGAACGCAATTTGTGGATGAATTTTCTGGTGGTGGAGAATCTAGATGAGTCTGACCAATTCATTTTAGGCAGAGACTTCATCAGGAATTTCGATGTAACAAATGATCTTAACAATGCAATGTTCAAGTTTGATAATGGCGAATGAAAATAAGGCTCCAGTTTTCTTGACTAGGAGGGTAAGGCTGGAAGTGAATGAGGCAGCAATAATACATTTACGGAAGAAAAACTATAATGAACTAAGCGACAATAAACAAGTATGTATCGTACCGAATCCAAACAGTCAAAGTCCTGCTATTTTAGGAAGATCCTTCTCGATAACCAAAAGTGGCCTAGGCGTCAGTGAATTGTTGAGTACTCTTGATATACCAATAACAATCCAGAGGGGAAGGAAACTGGGATACGCACTGCCCGTGTACATCAGATATGAAATGACTGAAAATGTGAAAGAAAATGAAGTTCTTGATTGCCCAAATCATAGGGATAAAATTTGTATCTTGAGAAGATTGAAGAAAATAAATATCATCAGGTCTTGTGAAGTCACTTAAGTCAGCGACAGACGATGGACTGTCGAGCTGCTCAAATTTTCCAGAAAGACCCCGCCCGCTAGACGAATTGGAATTGGATAAACCAGTATTACCAGAAATTGAACACTTAAAGGAAAAAGTAACAGACGAACAGCTCGAAGCCATCAAGGATGTTCTAGATAGGAATCAGGATGTTTTTTCGAGACATAAGGCAGACATTAGATGCTGCAACTTCGTTGAACATGAAATAGAGCGGTGAAGGATACCTATCCCATACCTAGAATTGATGAGAGCCTCTCAAAGTTGAGAGATGCAAAATTTTTTAAAACTCTTGATTTAGGGTCGGTTTTTTGGCAGGTACCACTGAGGAAACAGGGCAGGGACAAAACAGGATTTGATTGCGAGCTGGGGCCGTTTCAATGGAAGAGGTTGCCCTTTGGCCTTTGCAATGCCACAGCCACATTCCAACGATTGATGGCACATGCACTGACAAGTATAACGAAGAAATATGGCATTTTGGTAATGTGTTACGTGGATGACGTGATGATAGCGACACCTACTCTACAGGATCACATCAAACGACTAGACGAGTAGTTCGCTTGCATGAAAAGAGCAGGACTAAAATGCAAGCCATCGAACATGAGCTGCCAGCTGAACATGAGACAAAAGAAATTCTCAAGAGAAATCCAGGGATGCCAATCGAAAAGATGCTCAAGTCGAAGATAGTGAGTAACAGACTGAAAGCAGAAGGCTATGAGCTCGATGAAGTGGAGACAAGAAGGATGGCGAGAGAAAAGGATCTGAGAAGACTACTCGAGAAGCTAGCAGACGATAAACCGGTAGTCCGGACAATAAAAAAGAAAAACCGGAGTCACCATATTGAAAAGAGGGGAAGTGACTCATGGCCACGACTCAACGATAGGCAAGAGTGGTGATGATCAAGACAGTCTTTGCATGATATTACCAGAAGAGAAAATGAGGCACCACGGCAGAGAACTACAAACTGACCCTTCCTTAGGGACGTCTAACATAGAGCAACAGGATGCGTACGGAGGAGAGGAGCTTGAGAAAACAGCGGTGTCAAGGAAACCATTCAGGGAGCCATCGTGCGATTCAAATGTCAGTATGAGAACTGAGAACTGAATGGTCAAATGATGGCATTGAAGCAACACGTCAAAGCGAGATACAGACTGTCAGATCTGATACGAGCCCAGAAGAATGACAAGATGACGAGTAACCTTTCTACATGGGTCTGGACGGGAGTCAAGGAGAAAGGAGACCTGGAGGAGGATAGTTACTGGATCTTGAGCCAGTTCTACAAAGAGAGAAGGGACTTACTCTATCACACAGCTGAAGGTGTAGTAGTCTGTAGAAGGAAAGATGAAGAGAAGATATTACACAGGCATAATCTCATCTGTACCAAAGCTATACCAGACGGAAGTGTTGTTCAGATCGCACGACCAGAAGGGACATCAGGGAATAGACAAGGTACAACAAAAAATTTTACACAGGTTTGGTTGGCCAGGGTTGAGAAAGGTTGCGAAAGATGGGTGAACGCATGCTTGTCGTGTTTGCAAGTAAAAGACCCTAGAAAAATGAAATTTCGACTTAAGTCCGTGGAAAGCTCGGGGTTTAACGAGGTCGTGCAGATAGACCATCAGAAGATCTGCATGGCGGACTTTACGAAACTGTCAGGTACTGGTAATCATAGACCACTTTACGAAACTGGCAGAAGCGGTACCATGTCAGACGGCCTCAGCGGAAGAGACTTGTGATCATTTGACAATGCACTGGATATCACGATATGGTTGTCCGATGGCATTCTAATCGGACAATGGGAAAGCTTTCGTGGGGGACCTGACAAAAGAACTGATGAGGAGATCCCACATTGCTCAAGCGCTTTCAAGAACCTACCATCCTCAAACGAACGGATTAGTGGAGAGGCAGAACAGAACACTGGTGAACATGCTCAGGGTATACTGCTCGAGATACATGACAGATTGGGATAAATATCTGCCGCAAGGGGTAGGGGCGTATAACAGCACGCAATGCTCAACAACAGGGATCAGTCCTTTTATGATGTTAAGTGGCAGGGAGAGAGCGATGCCCCTGACATTCTTCTATCCGGAATACGAAGGAAAAAGACGTCGCCTCAGGTGTATGTGAAGGAAGCGGTCAGGAGACAACATGAATTGAACGAGCTCTGTAGAAGAAACACGGCGCAGGCACAGATGAGACAGCAAAGAAGTACGATGAAAAAATACTTCAAGCGGAACCGCATGCTGTGGGACAATACGTCTGGGTGTTCCAGAATATCATACCTCCAAAAGGGACTAAAAACATACTAAAGAAATGGACTGACGAAAGGGAGGCGCAAAACATCCAGCAAGTCGACATATCAACAATGAAACATGTGAAGACAGAAAATCCACTATTTTGTTGGAAAGCCACTGACCGCTCACTATAAATACCACCGGATAACTTGAACCCAGCACCATCGACGGGGTTGTCGATAAATAATTTTGTCCGGGGAAGGGAGGTAGGACTTACCCACACCGAAATTTGATGATAAAGAAGCTCAGGGAAGTAAGAGAGACTAACACGTTGGAACTGGATCAGGAGGAAGCTGAGCCTACCATAGGAAGAAAATTCAAGACAAATTTCGAGATACAAGATGGAATATTCAGAAAACATCCAGATCACAGACAGCGACTTCATTTTGTCAGATAGAACTTGTCCGACCTGCATAATAGCGGACATGAGCTTCAACACGAGACTGGATGCAGACTTCAAAAGAGAATATCAGAACGTGGAGTTTCTATTCAGGCAGAGGCCGGGGGGGAGGAATGGCTGCGCTTCCCCCTTCACTTTCACAAGTTCCTGGTAAATATCTGTGTTTTTTGGTGACGAGAGTCAATGAGAGGAACACGATAGACCCCGAGCATGTAATGTTGGCACAAACGAGGTTGAGGGACGTCATGGTTGAAAGAGGGATACGAGAGGTCTCAATGCCGGTCTACAATCCAAACTGGGGCAGGTTGAACCCTAGGTAATCATACGGCATCCTGCACGTGGTCTTTGCAGAAACGGAGATAATGGCGCATCTACACATGAAGTACTACTTGAGTATCCCCTGAGCTTTTAATGGACATGGAAGTCTTGAGTTGGGAGGCACAGGGTTGTTGAGCAAGATAAAAGGCGTCCGAGTCAGGTAGATGGATTTTAATGTAATTGGCCTGACAATTAAGTTGTAAAGAATTAATGGTGTTAAAACATTAAATGAATCTGAATGCTTTTAACATAAAAATTGAATCATTTTAATGGAGTTGTTAGGATAATGTCTTAAAGGTATTAATGAGGGAGGTCTAGGTTAGACACGAGTGGAAAATATCTTGTTTTAAAATTGAATTCTATTTTTAGATTGATTTGAAAACTGAAACGACAACTAAACCACAGTTGGTCAAACGGAAGAAAGGAAAAACATTAAACAGTTCTTCATTGATTGTGCCAGAAGTACTTTTTGAGTGTGGTTGTTGGTGAGATAAAAGCAAGCAGAAATTGCAGATCGATTCTGGAAGTCTGTGCCAGCGGCATTCAAAAAATCCGCACTTGACGAGTTATACAAGCGCCTGAGGGACCTCGACTACATGCAAGTGGATGAGAGGCTCGCGGTCATGCTCAATGCCATCCTGCAACTGGAGGCGCAAGGGGAGTGCAGGGAGTCAGCGACTGAAGCCGAGCTGATGGTGCGTTTCACCTCGGATGGAATCTCGAATCAGGAGCAGACCAGATGGCTATCTTGGAATGTGGACGGAGGCGTGAGATGATTTGATCTTGCGAGGAGCCCTGGCTTGAGTACCACCACGGAGAATGGTGCGGGGGAATTTCCCCTTCCGACCAGACCACCAGCAGGACCAGGGACACAATCCACAAGCAAACCACCATCGATGTTCCGGTCGCAACAAACAGGAGAGTCATATCCAGATCTCATCAGCTTGAAGAGAGAGTTGGAAAGGGCCCAAAGGGATCGGGACAGGGACAATCTGGATAGGGACCAGGCAATACTTGAGCGATACAAGGCGATTCTTGATCGGGATCTGCTGATGGCAGAATGGGAGCAAGAGCAGAGACATCAAAAAAGTGTAGCAAATTGTGATCAAATGAAATCAGAAATAGAACGGCTACGAAGGAGGCAACAAGTGGTCGCGAGTGGTAAGTGACGAGATCGAGACCAGAGTCAAGAATGGAAGTGGATGAAGCGCCCAGATCGAGCGGCCGCTTCGACCTGGACCGCGAGGCTCAAGAGCACGTGAACGAAGGTTTGGAGGCATGGACGCCACCTGACCCCGTCCCTTCCATGAGGAATCTAGAGGCGAATCGAATCAGTACGCTAATGGACATTGCGTTACCAGGACTGACGTTCAGCTCGACTAGCGGCAGTCAGTCCAGAACGGGGACGTCACGCCTCAGGGAGTTGCAGGAAAGGTTGCAGGCGAAGGCTCTTGAGAACACTGCACGTGAGCAGCGACCAACCACCTGGAGAGAGCATCCAGTGAGAAGCGTAGTGATCTCGAGTTACAAAAAGAACACTGACGGCATCTAGCATCGACATAATTCAGAGGACTGGACGGCTGCGCAACGAGAGAGAAGAGATGCCTTTCATGACGCTACGTGGGCAGAGTACTTCGTACAAGCAAGAATACCCAAAGGCACGATACACTTGATAATAGGGGACAGTCTTGTCCGGGTCCTGACAAGGATCCATGCCCATTGGCAAGTGGGAGTCTCGAGTCTCGAGTCTCTCGGGCGCAGTGATGCCCCAGATGTTGGCGTCCTTGCAGATGATGGAGATGGGGAAGATATACACAGTTACATTGATGATGGGAACCATCGACGTGTCCAGGGGCGAGACAAGAAAAATGACGAGGCTACAAGACAAAGTGAGTTGCACTCTTGAGGAGCTAAGAATTTACCTGGAGCCAACAATCCTCACCATCTGCACCGTTCCCTATAACATGATGGCGGACCAGATTGCGAGGGAGATGAACGAGAGGGTAGGAAATATCAACGAGATAATCAGACAAATCCAGCAGAGAAGTGTGCTGCCCATGAGAGTGCTTGATGTAGCGAGAATGATGGAAGATTCCCTCCCGGAGGATGCATCCTCGGATGGTATCCACTTCGACAGACCAAGGGCACAGAGTGGCTGAATGGTGTCTTCCAAAGACATATAGATTTCCTTGTGTCGGATATACTGGAGACGGGACAATTCACCTTTGGTCCACTCCCGATACCTCTCTTCTTCTTAGCTCAATCCGTAGCTGATCGCTTGGGGGGAAGGATTGACTCGAGAGGAAGCTCAACTAGTAGCAGAAGCAGAAAATTGAGATTGACACCCATGGAAGGAGACGAGGCGGAATCTTCTACACCCCGCAGCTCGGTTGTGTCGTCAGTGGTGATGGTAGATAGCAGGAAGAAGGTGGAAAGTCCGGGGGAAGCAAGCAGAAACCGGTACCTGGGACGAGTGAAGGATCTGGATCTCGAGGATCTAGCCTGCAGACAAGAGTTGACGGAGGTCTTGGGGATCAAGAGTCTGTCACATGAGGACTTGAGCAATCACTATTGTGTGGATTGGCTAAAGGTCCATTAGGCGCACTTCTCTCGAGCCAAGGCACTGGAAATGGTGGACTTGACGGGAATTACCTTGAGATCAATAATGGGACCAACCAATTACAGACCTCTCAAGGAGCTGGGAAGCCAGGCCTCATAGTGGAGCCACCCAAGCATCGGACTAGTATAGTTAGGATCACAGTGGCGATCCCCGCGCAGCTTAGGGCGGTGGACAAGCTTCTTGAGCCAAAGAGCATGGGACTTCTTGTAACGGCCTACATCGGTGCGAAATTTGCGGAAGACCCAAGGTACGGGAGATCCTGTGGAACTTTAGAGCTGGCCAAGACGTTAGCAGTTTATGATCGGTCGGATCCTGGAGCAGCGAGAGCGATCATTGTGGCGGGGTCAGACTTTGAGGGAGGTGATCGAAGTTGTTTTGGCCAGAAACCTTGGTGTACCTACTACCAGGGGCAGAGTTAAATCAAACGTTGACCCTGATTGTAGCGATGAAGTCAGAGACACCGTGTGAACCGGAGCTTTTATTGTTCGCGGGAATGAATGATCACGTGCACGTGGCGGGACTACTTGAGCCTCTGAGAAGTGGGGAGCCTAAACCAAAGAAGATCTGGGAGGCGATTCAGACGCTGTTTGCAGCAATGAATGAAGTGCAGGAACTGGTTGCATCCCGGTGGGGATCGAAGACAAGAGTGGTATTCGCGTCATCACCGGGTTACGCGAGTATGCCACCTGCTTTGCAGTTCGTTTACGCCATGTTAATTCTGATTGCGGAAGGAAACGGATGACGGATGCTGATGGCGGCCCCAAATCGTGAGCTAGAGCCGTTGAACTTGAGATTCTTGAAGTCGGAAGTGGCGGCGGCATGGGCGGATGTTTCCCACGCTCTAAGGGGCTTTCAAGAGCTTGCGGACATCCTGATCGTCTTGGACGAGGTCCTTTGTCTGGAGGTGTCGAACCTTGCCCGGCAACTGAAGTTCAACCCGGAGGTGCGGGTTGACCATCTTGTGATAACTCATCTGACAGCCAGCTTATGGTTCCGGAGTATGGAGCTGACGATCAAGAGTTCCACTAGCAGGACGAGGGGTCCAAACAACGAGAGAAAGAATGTGACTGCAGCCGAAAAGCAAGTGGAATCGATGGCATGTCGTCTAACACAAGAGAGAGGAAGATGGCCGTTCCTGATCCCGAGTCTTCAGAAGGTGATGGACAAGACGAGAGAAAGTGCTCCACCGCTGGTGAAGCAAATATGGTAGTTTCTGGAGGAACAGCTGGAAGTAGCAGGAAAGAGAGAGATGACGGTGGGGAGATTCGTCACGGCAGCAAACGAAGTGACTAATGGAGGCTACTGGAGGGAGCATGCGAAGAGCGAATTGAGAACCCAGAAATCACACGAGATCTTGAGATTTTTGAGTCCATTTTGGGAAAAGAAGTACATGGACAAGGTATTCTACGCGGGGAACGCGATCTTCGAGGCGTTCGTGCAGGAACTCTTGAGTATGTCAATCAATCTCCTACTGGCCTTGTACTTGGTATATCCCAGGTACCTGTTCAACATGTGCCCAGCATATATGTTTAGCAGAGGTGTGGAGACGCTTCGAATTGACGGATACTTGACCCTGATACTCCTGACACATTAGGAAGCTGACGACATTTCATCGACTGATGAAATATGGGGAACCCCTGTCGGTGATCAAGGCCCAACCGAGTCCAGAGACTTACTCCTACAAGTGTGCTGCTGGACTGAAGACGCTGCTAGTGGAATATCCACTGATGCAGAACAGGCATTTGACAGGCGAAGTGAGAAGCGCAAAGACGAGAGAAGAAGTGAGGGAGGTGAATGGAGGAATAAATCTCCTGACCGACTTGGGCTTGGCCATGAGATCTGATCCCGTGGGGATGATCAGGGGACTGGGAGAGGTGGTGACCTGTGTTTATGGGCCAGCCGTGACGTACGCCATCCCGGATCCGCTTGTGGCAGCGTACCGACACTCGGTGGAGCACGTGAGCCTGATCAGCGTTCTGGATGGGACGTAACTAAATTGGTGCCGACAAGAAGACTTGAGAGCGCGAATGAGTGAGACAGTACTCTTCGGGAAGATAAAGGAACCAACGCTAATAGTGCTCAATTTCAGGGGTCAACTGCAAT
This sequence comes from Symsagittifera roscoffensis, assembly GCF_963678635.1. NCBI lineage: Eukaryota > Metazoa > Xenacoelomorpha > Acoela > Convolutidae > Symsagittifera > Symsagittifera roscoffensis. Next base: position 50,054,924 of record NC_087070.1, on the reverse strand, counting down.
GCAGGATGGGGGCGGAAGCGAGAAGGTCCCATCGAAGTCTACCCAAAATTCTGGAACTTGAAACCATTAGCAAAAGACACGAGGGAAGTCTTGAGGATCCCAGCCTGGACGAAGAGCTTCGAGTTTACATGGTGAAGCAAATGTGGGAGTTTCTGGAGGAACAGCTGGAAGTAGCAGAAAAGAGAGAGATAGCGATGGGGAGATTCGTCAAGGCAGCAAACGAAGTGACTATTGGAGGCTTCTGGAGGGAGCGTGCGAAGGGCGAATTGAGGACCCGGAAGTCACACGAGATCTTGAGATTCTTGAGTTCATTCTGGTAAAAGAAGTGCATAAACAAGGTGTTATACGCGGAGAACGCGATCTTCGAGGCGTTCGTGCAGGAACTCTTGAGTATGCTAATCAACCTCCTACTGGCCTTGTACTTGGTATACCCCAGGTACCTGTTCAACATGGGCCCAGCATATATGTTCAGCAGAGGTGTGGAGACGCTTCAAATTGACGGATACTTGACCCTGATACTCCTCACATATGGGGAGCTGACGACATTTCATCGACTGATGAAATATGGGGAACCCCTGTCGGTGATAAGGCCACCCGAGTCCAAAGACTTATTCCTAAAAGTGTGCTGCTGGACTAAAAACGCTGCTAGTGGAATATCTCCTGATGCAGAACAGCCATTTGGCTGGCGAAGAGAGAAGCGCAAAGACGAGAGAAGAAGTGAGGGAGGCGAATGGAGGAATACCTCTCCTGACCGACTTGTGCTTGGCCATGAGATCTGATCCCGTTGGGATGATCAGGGGACTGGGAGAGGTGGTGACCTGTGTCATGGGCCAGACGTGACGTACGCCTTCCCGGATCAGCTTTTGGCAGCGTACCGACACTCGGTGGTGCACGTGAGCCTGATCGGCGTTCTGGATGGGACGGCACTAAACTGGTGCCGACCAGAAGAATTGAGAGCGCGAATGAGTGTGACAGTACTCTTCGGAAAGATAAAGGACCCAGAGCTAATAGTGCTCAATGTCAGCGGTCAACTGCAATGCAGGATGGGGGCGAAAGCGAGAAGGTCCCATCGAAGTGTACCCGAAAGTCTGAAACTTGAACCCGATAGCAAAAGACACGAGGGAAGTCTTGAGGATCCCAGCCTGGACGAAGAGCTTCGAGTTTACGAAGAGGGAGCTGGAGACAATATTTGACCGGGAGGTGTTGCCCGCCAGGATTCCTGAGTTCCCGATGGTGAGGCGGATGACGCTGGGGATGAATAGCCCCATGTTAGTCCCTTCCCTACACGCGAGAGCAACGGTGGAGCAGCAGCAAAAGACGTTCACGGAACCCCTTGTTCATCGGGTATTCGGCAGCGGTGTATTTCCGTACCTCTGAAACCAAGATAAGTTCGTGGACCACACAAGCAAAGAGTATGCGGGGTTCGATGCCTCCAAAGTATGAGGTTCGGGAAGTGCTGAAAACTCTTGAGAAGGCAGGACTCGAGAGCAAGCTGCCCATCTATGATGACGGAAGGATGATCGTGGAGGAAGATCACCTAGCCCTGAAGGATGAAATGAAATTTCGCACGAGAAAATATCGGGCACCTTATGGATTGCAAGAAGTAGAGCTGCAACAGGAGGGACGAAAGTTGGATGCGGCAGGAGTTCTATACGTGTCCCTCACTGAATATAAGGCAGCAGATCCGTTGACACCTTCACCCCTGCATCGTAATTTAGCCCGAGCAGAAGACTATTCGAAGCCCGCAAAACGGGGAGGGTATTAATATGTGTCTGGAGTTATGGGAATAGCTCATAACCCTTTCCTGGATTCGCAGGCCAGAAACGCGTCTTCATGAACTTTGAGGTGGCGGAATTGTTAAAGTTCTGGACGGAGAAAATCACTGAGATTGACCCGACGGAAAGGGAAAGGCCAAGCCTAGGTCTGTTACTTGAGAAGATGCCAGAAGTGATCAGCGTGCCGCGCTCGAACAAGAGGGTGGAACTAAAGATGGGAGTTGGAAACGACATGTTGATTACGAATTTCGGGACTGTTTGGAAGTTGCTGAGACTCTCTTGGTTCCCACATCCCCATGCGAGTTTGATTGAAGCAGTCACGGAGCGAGTGAGACTGTCACCAGCGAATGATGAGGACTTGGGGAAACTGAACGTGGTGCACAAACTAATCCTACCTCATCGAAAGGAATCGGAGGAAACAACAAGCAAGCTGGACAAGTTAGTGAAGAAGATGGAACCGGGTAATTGTCTGGACCTAGTGTGTGGAGTTGGAGAGCATTCTCGTGACGGACGATCCTGCGTCAGAATACAATCTTTTCAGAAGGAGGAATTAGCCACGTGGTTTGGTGACATGACGGAGAAAGAAAAAAGTGAGGTGCAGATTGTGGCTGAATGCTATGCGAGCACCACAGTGAACATAGCGACGGCATTGGGATTCCTCTCGAGGATGTGCAGCTTGCAATCACTGGAGATGCTGGAATCCGAACACCAATTGGTGACGGCGTTGAGCATGGAGTCATGGCCTGGAGTGTTACAAATGGTCCAAAAGCGCATCAGAGGATGGAAGATTAGTCTTGAGGCGGAGAAGGGGTTTCCCGTGAGTGAAGCCTACAGTCTGCCGACGAATGCAAAATCTCTGGTGGGATCGGTAATGGCCAATTTTTGTGGAAGTCACTACCCATTACATGTTGCGATGGTGGAGGCATCCAGTCAGAGGATGTTAATTGACAAAGCCTTCTCGGTACACAAGTGTGTACGCCTGGCTCGAATGTCTCATCACTCACACAGACTGTTGAGGAAGATCCTGGGAGCTGTGTCGAGCGATCAAAAAGAGAACTTGAGAGATGTCTGGGGCGAGGAACTCTTGAGCTTAGAGAGCGAAAACACGAGTGATTTCGAGAGACAGATCACGATCGGGAAAGGGATGAAAAGTGCCCCAGCTATGGAAGAAAATGACGTAACACATGAGAAGATGATGGAGTTTGAGTCTCTGTTGGAAGCTTCGGGAGAACGCAACCTCCGGAGCATCACACTGACACATGGCTAATGCCCATGTCATTGTCTGGCACAGACGGTTTGTTACCCGGAGCACTCAAACCTCTGCTTGATAAAGGACGTGGAAGAAATTCGGTCAATAGGGATACCCAGTCACCAGAAGAAGGTCACTCTTTCTTTGGTGAGCTCGATGCGTTGCGATGGATCGAGGAGAACGTGACGAAATATCGAGAGTTCAGCGAACCAACAGTGGAGTCAATACATGCCATCGGAGACTTGAGTTGTTCGAGACTGCGTGTATGCGTGTAAAGTTTTCGCTGTGCCCAAAGAGGTGAGGCACGTGTGGAGTCGCATGAGATTCTTTTCATGGTTTCGAGCGACACTGACGTCTTGGCTGTACACGAAGAATCACATGAAGAAGCATCAGAAAGAATATTGACAGTTCCTAGCCGTGATCGGGCCAGAGGCCTTCAAAGGAACCTTGCTAACTCATTGTAATGGCATTACCACGTTTTGGAAAAGATTTGGTAGAGTGTCTCGAGATAACACCAAAGCAAGGGAATTGATATTGGACGAGGACTTGGCGAAGAACGTGAGCCTAAGTTTGCACAATTCCTTTTGCTTGAATAGGGAATCTAAAGTGAAGGGTCTGCCGAATCAAGCGAAACGGCTGCAAGAGCAAAGGGAGTGGATGCGGGCCTACGAACAGCTGAAGGCATGGAAAGCGATCGTAACCAGTTCCGATGATTGTGTCGAGTGTGTCAGGACCCAGTACCTCGAAGACAAGGGGCACGAACTGAAGAGGGTGTTCACGGATTGGTTCTTGAGTCGTGAGCCGGCGAAAGAAAAAGGGGCTCGAGGGCACGGAAAATAAATTTTTATAAAAAATTTTGTTACTAGTATATTATATCTACAATATATAAATCAAAATGCTGCATGACAATTTTTTGAATGGGCAAAACAAAAGACATTTTAATCATTACCTTACAAAGCGGAAGTTCAGGGTGCATCTGCTGCAGACTTTTGCAAATGATCACTGGCACTTTATCTTGAGACGAACTCAATTTTCGGGGGGCTCACTGACAGACGACGACACGCGATGAGGACATCGATCTTGAGTCCGGGGAGTATGTGCCAGTCGGTCATATTTGAAAGTTTGACCTTGACAAAACGTTTAGTCTTGATTTTGGGGTGAAATACAATTTTTCAAAAATTCCAATTGAGCATGTCATGCTCAAGTTTTTCGCGACAACTGAAAATACCAGAAAATTAAGATCAGATGATTCGAACTACAATCGCGCGAAAGTAGTCAGAATTAGCAGCGGGAACATGCTATTCGCAATTTTCAACACAAAAATCGAACGAGAGTAGAGCTGTCTTATCCTTGGCAGAAGGTGATTGCGAGTGGAGGAGAAGTAAATAAAAGTGGACCAGAGTGAACCTTCGGTGGAAAGGTGGACAGCTGAAGCTGTCCAACGGTCCAGACCAAAAACTTTTTTATTGAGTTGAAACTTACTTATTTCAAACTTCTCGAGTTAAACTCAATTACCCAATAAATTCTAGAGTTGCTTTATAGTTTATTTGCTCAATTTTAGAGGTCGTGTCGGTATGTGAGTACCTAATTTACTTTTCTTGAGTGTGTTTTATGTTGTTATGTTGAGTTAGGGAGAGTTTTTAGGTTGATCCATCTGAAATGGATCAAAGTTCCACTGTCTAATAAAAAGTAACTATACATAAGGTTCCGATCCTGTTTTTAACGGCGTTCGTGTGTTTAGGGTATTTCGAGACCTAAGCATGGGGGCGTTCTTATTCTCTAGAGTGGGGGTATTATGTTAGTGGCCTTTAAGCTGTAACGCGGGTTTTAGTCTCATGTCGCAAGTGAACCGAATTGGCTCCGACCGCTTGAGGTAGAAAAACACAAGAGATAGTGTCCCTGACTCTTGAGCCAATGGTTATAGGGCCTATTTTTCTTTAACTAATATGTGACTTAAGAAGGCGACTGTTACAATCATTCCAACACTTGGTTTCTGTAATTGCTTATGAGTAGCCATTTGTGTATTCCTTTATTTAAGGGTAAATTAAGTCTGTTACTACTACTACTTCTACTACCTATAGCAATTGGACTCAAGATCGTGTTTTTGAGCGTGTTAATCGCAGTTGTGAAATCGGCTGTCCCGATTTCCCGTTTTCAGTTACTGCGAGAAAACAGCATGACAGGGCCAATTTAAAGTTTTGAAAAAACCAATTCGACCGAAAACTTTTGTGGTGTGACCGACTGGCATATATCATTGTAACTCAAGAGAGTACCAAAAGACTCGCGTGTTCCCTTGGCGGAAAGTCTGTCGGACAAAATAAATGACATCGTCTACAATGTAGAAGATGTTACAAAATGGCTAATTTTTTTTAGCGTCGTTCTTGTTTTTTTTGGAGCAACCGAAAAGAAGTGGACGCAAACAGACCACAAGCATGAGCTATTTGATAAATAAAATCATTCGAGCAAATGACGTGTCACTGCCAAAACCGCATCCCCATGTTTCAAGCCCGCCTCTGAGTGACCTCGAGCAGAGAATAAAACTAATAAGTATTAAACTCGATGAAGGAAATGTAAAGGGAGGAATAAGGTTTGCTGCTTCGGATGACAAAATTGCTTCTTTTTCAACTGATAACTATCAAAAATTGTTGTCTAAGGACCCTCAGCTAGCCAAATTTTGCAGCTGCAAATCCAGAAAATTTTGATAGTTTTTTCTTAACCAATTTTGACCTATACAAAGCAATAATGTCCTTTCCGAACGGATCAGCAGCAGTTCCTGATAAAATAGTTCCTCAAATTTTTTAAAGATCTTGTTTGTAAGTCGAATGGCAGTGGAGGACTTAATTTTCTGAAATCGCTTACTAAGCTGATAAACCTCTTTGGAGATGGCAAAATACCCGAACCCCTAAGACCTTTCTTTTTTGGCGCAAAGCTTATCGCCCTCATAAAGATAGACGGAGGGTTGAGACCGATTGCCATAGGCAACATGCTGAGACGTATCGCGTCTAAATGCGCTGGAAGCAAGGCCCTCTCCGAGCGACAAACTTTTTTCGGAAACCTATAGGTCGGATGCGGTACCAAACGAGGAGCAGAAATAGCAGCACACTCGTTTGGAAACCTTATTGAACGCGACGACAATCCAATGTGCACTGTTCTTTTAAAACTAGGTTTTAAGAATATCTTCAACTCTAAAAATAGAGAAACAATGCTGAATCATGTTTATTCAAATCGCCCCGAATTATATAATTACAACCATTGCGCGTATGGTAAACCTAGTTACCTTTTTTACGGAAGCTCTGTCATAATGTCAGAAGACGGAACTCAGCAAGGTGATCCTGAAGCCCCTTTTTGCGGAAACAATTCATACACTAGTCAAACAGTTGGAGTCGAAAATTAATATCTGGTATTTAGATGATGGAAATTTAGCCGACGACTATAAGGTAGTACTCCGGGACCTTAAAAACTTTCTGAAATAGGAACATATTTACGGCCTGAGCTTTAACACTGAGAAGTGCGAACTTTGTTTTTTGGTACCGACTACTAGTACACAGTATAATTCAATTTTAACACAATTTCGTAAAATATGCCCCAAAATAAAAATAAAAACAAAAGAAGAACTCCTCATTTTATGATCTCCAATCGGCGAACTTTGCCGAAAAGAATTGCTCGACAAAAAAAATTGAGGAGCTTGAAAAAATCTCGGATGTCACTGACAAACTAGATGCCCATTATGGTTTTTACCTCCTGAAAAATTGCTTTAGCATGCCAAAACTCCTATATTTTTTGCGTACGAGTCCTTGTTTTTTAGAAAATGATTTTTTGGAACGGTACGACAGTTTTCTAAGAAATTCTTTATGCAAGTACACTAACGTGAAAATGGATGATAACCAGTTTTTACAAGCAATTCTCCCGGCACCCAAAGGCGGCTTGGGCGTTTCTTCCGCTCGTCTACTCGCTTTACCCGCTTTCTTAGCCTCAGCAGTAGGAGCGAAAGATGCCTTGAGCGAAATCTTTGGTTTGGAGCATGTGGATGGAACCTATGATGATGCGCTTAAACGGTGGTTTGAATTTGGAAAAATTGAAATGGCTCCGGAAAATGATATCCAAAAAAATTGAATGGAGCCAATTTTTGACAGCGAAATTGCAGACTTGATTTTACGACTCGAAACAACGGACATAAAAACATTCAACGCGTTCCAAGATAGATTTGGCTCCCAATGGTTGAACGTCATTCCGTGCAAAAATTTAAGATTAAAACTGTCGAACCAACAACTTAGAATTGCGATAGGACTTCGATTAGGCTCAAAAATATGCGAACGGCATAAATGCGTGTGCGGAAAAGACGTTACCGAGGATGGTTGGCATGGTCTTTCTTGCCTCAAAATTGCAGGGAGATTCTCTAGGTATTCTAGCCTGAATGCCCTTATAAAGCTGAGTTTATCTTCTACTCACATTCCGTCTGTTTTAGAACCACGACACCTCTACAGGACCTATCAGAAGCGACCAGACGGCGGTTTGACGCTCGTTCCATGGGCTGTTGGTAAGCAGCTCTTGTGGGATGTAACGGTACTAGACTCCTTAGCTCCTTGTAGGAAAAATGCCGGGTCTGTTTGTAACCCTGGTACGGCTGCCGCTGAAGCGGAAGAGCCAAAAAAAAAAGTATAAAGATCTTGTAGATGGTGGATATCTTTTTCAACCGCTAGTTTTTGAAATTCAGGGCGCGGCCGGACCCAGCACAGAAATTTTTTTGAGCAAGCTTTGTAAGAACCTAAGCATATGCACTGAGGAACCCAGAGCAGGCAGCTTTTTAAAACAGAGAATCTCCCTGGTAAAACAGATTGCGAAAGCCGCTTGCGTACTCGGAACAATAAATGACAAAATAACTTTCGACGAAATTTTTTATTTGTAACATATGTATATTATTTTTTCTCATGTCGAGTTGCGTGTTCTTATTGAAGAAAAAGAATTTTTTAAAATTGTTAATTCAAACGTTTTCGCACATTTAGTGCATCGTCAGGATATAAGATTTTTTATTTACAATAAAATGATCAAAGATTCATGTATGAAATTCAAAAAGAACATGTTAGAAATTTTTAACCAATCACATTCTTACATCTGTTATTACGTAATCATTATTTCATCGATTATGACAATTTCCATACTTTTTTGTTACTTGAGTCATAATTTTTCGATTTGATGTTTCATCCAAACTGACATGTCAGTTTATTTTTTCAAAAATTGCAATTTTTAGTCATGTTTAAACATGTACTATAATTTTAATGTCAGCTCCCTGCTCCTGAACTCCTCGCGCGTGTTAATTCTGGGGCGTTCTTTCCAAATATGTAAGGCCTCCAGAGTGAGGAGTTTCTGTATGTTACTTGATTGATCTATAATCTCAGACTTAAGCTCAGCGCTCTTACCATCCCTGTCACATTCTCTCAAATGTTGCCCTACTGGCGAATCTTCCTTGTGATGCTCTTCAATCCGCGTGGTCAAATGCCGGACCGTTTGTCCAACATAGGTGGAATTGTAACATTCGCCCGGAAGATACATATCGACGGATAACAAAACTAAGTCTTAAGACGACTGGCTAGCGTCTAAACAGAGCTTTGTATGCTTTTCACCGTCTCTACGAAGCCAGTACTTTTCGGTGGTCTTTCTAACATCGGGTCGACAAAAACGTTACTGTTCTCCGGCTTCGACCAGAACGCTCAAATTAACTTAATTACATGCAAATAGTGAGCTCATGGCTGGGTCTCAGTATCCCCAGACCACGAGGTCACTCCTAAAAACAGGGTTACTACTTATTATATTACTATTGTTTTTGTTCAGTAGATAAAAATCATCATCTCCATCGAAGATGGATCAACCCTTTCCCCCAACTCCTAGCACCTCATCCTTGTCAAAACTAATCCAAATATCAATTAAATTCAAGTCAGGACATGACAGGATGCTAAAAGTTCACACGAGTCAATAAAAGTTTTCCGTCCCGAGACCCCTCCGGGTTCTTGAATCCGGTGAATCAAGCCCGTTGATCTCGATTTCTTCCCAATCCGGAAGGCTGATTTCTTACCCTTCACCGTTGTTCGCAACGGCCTTGCAACTATTGTAGCAGCACAATAGTTGCAACTCGGAACGTTTTCTGCAATCTGCTGCTGTTTTTCTTATCACGATTGTCGTTGCTATCGTCAGCGCAACTAATGTTGTTGTGTTTCTTCTCTCGTTTTTTGTTAAAATGGCCGTTTCAGCATTTCTAAGAAATGTGACGTCATCATTCGAATATTCCAGCCCTCACCGTTTGGCTAAACGTTCCAATAACGCCCTTAGTTCTTAAAAACCACCAATCCGGAAGGCTTACTGCTAAAATTCCGAATTCTGCAGAGATTGCATTTTGGCCATTCTGGTCGAATGTCACATACTCCCCGGACAGTCCGGTCAATGTCCTCATTGAATCGCGCAATGTTCGTAAAATGGTTACAGTGTCATCGAACAGAATTTACAAAATGCACGAAATTACTTTTATCCACGTCACATCGACTCACTGCAGAATATAAATGGCATCATACTACATCACTATAGCCTCCAAATTCTTTCATTAATCTGCACATTAAGGATATGACTTAAGATAAAACATATTTTCTGACTTCCATTGTCAATGTCCCGATTAAAACTTTTTTTCTTAGATTTAAAAGGTGTTGGCTTGCAGGACAGTCCTGCCAACCAACAAGCTAAAATTATCCTACTATGCTCCTTCCCTTTGGAAATCTTGCTTGTTTATTGTCCTGAATATTAAAACTAAGAAACTTTGTGGTTAGAAAGAACAATGCAACAACCTCCCTCCTCAAGAAGTTACTCAAGTTTTTCATGTCACCACAAAGTGATCAGTCTTCCTAAGTGATTAAAAACAATCATGCAGGCTGGAATATTTAAATATACTCTTCCCTTAAGCCTTTCTAAATAAATAATAAGTGTCTCTAAAGCCACTTCTGCTAAAATCAAAATGCAAATTTATAAATGCAACAATTTCAAAACTCAACAAAATGTTTCAGTTTTCAATTACAACTTGGTTGCTTGGTTTCTCACTTGAGTTTTTCACACACATAAAACAATTCTGAGTTTTAAGTTTTCTTCATCACTCCTTTGTTCTCTTCTTTTTTCGTCGTTTAGAAGTTCTAAAACTTCTAAATTCTTCTAATTCTCTTTCTTGTTTTGTTGCCTCTTGTTTTCTCGACCATTCATCAATGTTCCATTTCTTCCTCCTGTGATACTGACTCCGCACTTTCGGTTTCCGTGTCTTGTAGCACATCATTGGCTATCCTGACGCTGTTGGAAGCCGTCCTCCAACACTTCTGCTCTTCTACCCTCTGTTTACAGCAAGGTAGGGGATCCACGTTGGATTCTCTGTTTCTGCAGAAACTGTTGTGGAGACACAACGTCACGTTTCTCTCCAAATCTTCTTTCAGCATCTCTGCCTTCTCATTTCCACTACGCTCACTCGTTCTGGAAATTCTTTCCACGGCGGTGGTCACTGCATTCCGATGAGTCACGAGAGCTCGCTTGAAAGCTCCTGCCCCAATGTCCAGCTGATATTCACTGTACACCCTGCCGTGCTTCGACATATGCTTTTTCGCATACTCGTACAACCATGCAGTCATGTTGGCTCTGAACCATGGCATCAATCGTTTTCTCGCCCATATCTTCTTCACTTCCATCGGAATGTTTAGAACTTTGCACATTGTCTCAAAAAGATCTAAATCTTTTAGACAATCTAATTTCCGCAATTGTTCTCTCGTCGGCGCCTCCTGTCTATTATTTTCTCTCACATGAGCTTCCAGCCATCGTATCGCCATCATAACTCCCACTATCACTATTGTTACGGGCTGTGATGAATCTGGTAAACCCATGGAGAGCAGCTCTCCAGAGTCCCAGATCAACATCAGATTACTACGCTTGGGATACCACCAGGTCTGCAGCAAGCAGTGGCAAGGAAACTCGTCATGCGTCAACATGATGCTCCTCCAATTACGTTTTCCCGAAGCTTCCAGCAATGGTTCCACTTCCATCATCACTCGGTGGATTTCATCATTCTCATCTACTGCATTGTAATCTGTGACAGTTGATCCTCTCTGTTTCTGTTTCTCAAAATCACTGAAGTTCCCGCTCACATATCCCATGAACTTCTTTCCTAGTATTGACTCCAACTCTTCTTTGGTTCTCTCTGGAATTGCTGAGAACATCTTACATAGTAACTCGTAAGACTTTTCAGACATTCTCGCCAATCTCACACACTTCGGCACTGAGAAGGCTTGATCCACGATCGTTCTTGTACTTTTCACGTCCACAGCCACGAAATGCACAGGATATCTGCTCTTGCACATTGGAGCCAACGTTGAACCCACCAAATATCGTGCTCCTGATGGTCTACAGTAAGTTTCGCTGTGTCTGATGTTCATCTCCGTTTCGATTGCTTCCCTCCATTTTCCTAGATATTTCTGCTCAGTCTGCAGAACTCCTGGGAATACTTCTACGCTGATGGCTGTGACCATCTCATGTTTCTGTTCTAGATTCAATAGTGACTCTAAAGAACCAAACATGCTGTAGAATCCTAGTGCAGTCACTAGATTCACATCGGTTCCTCCATGGCAATCTGCTATCAGTTCCGTCTCCGTTCTTGCTTTCATCACCACATTTCCAAACAATACTGTCAATTGCTTGTGTTGTTTATCCAGGGTTTTCACACAGTCTAGACCTCCACAAACATGACCCTCCAGTCCACAGACTTCCGCCAGACAGCTACCAGGCTTGACCCAGTCTTCTGGTCCCCAGCCAGGCAACTCTACTTTATCTTCTCCGTTGCTCTTAGAGGCCGTTATCATCACATTATATATGATGTTGAGGTCACGCAGGTTACAGTCTGCATTCAGTTCCCTCTGTACGTCTTGTGTCGCCCGTAATATTGAGTCAGCGTTGGGACTAGGACACCATGATGGCCTCATCAATTCCCACACTGCCATCAAGCTCGTTCTCAGTAATTCATCTGAGAATCCCAACCCAAACTCCACTCTTTTGTCGGATTTTGGTACTGAAGGTGCAGTCACCTCTTCTTCCAAGACCAATCCCAATTTGGCCTGTGGATTGTTAACGCTCTTAATCGTTACAATTCTGGACGTCCAGAATCTTAGTAACACCGCTTGCTCATAATCAAAGAAACAATCGCGTATGTCTTCACTCAGGAAAGGATTGTACGCTATTCCTATAATCCCGGATACGTAGCTATATGACTTCTTCTTGATCGCTCCACAGTATTCACTGGATTTCGGCAATGCTCCCATAGATTCTTTAGTGAGTCTCAACTCTTTGTTTGAGAATCTCCTGATCTCGTCTATCTTTTTCATGGGTTCCAATTCTTCAGGTTCTTTCATGTTCACCCTCATCGGTTTACTTTGCTGCATCTCCAGCATTGCTAGTAAGAACAAGGCTTTCGTTCGCTCATCGCCTTCCCTCAACATTTTAACACAAGTGTTTAATGCAGGTACTGAAATCTGCTCTATCAGGAATCGAATGAAACAGAGAGCGTCTCTCCGCTTCGCACACGCTACTGCTGCTCCCTCCTGGACTATCAGATCCCTCAAATTCGTCATAAGGAAAACCTTTTCTTCTTTTGATCTCTTTCTTTCTTCTGAATCATATTCTTCGCGAGTCAGTCCCATCATGCACCAGGCGAACCTGAGTTGTAACTCTGTCCTTACGTAAGGTACTGCCACGAGAGCATGTATTCTTGGCGTAGTCCTCATTTCTTCTTCGAAATACCTCAATACTACTGCTTTCCATGGAAGGCTCACTAACTGCTCGATTGTTTCCGCCTGTATGTCAGACGACGCCAAAGTTCCATACGCCTTCTGCTTGAGGGTGGTGCCTTGCAACATCATTTCCAGATAACCCTCCATGGCTTTTTCGTCTTCCAGGGCCATTACATACCCTCTAGCCGAGTTTCGGTATTCCAACATCTCCATGTATCCACCGGTGGGTTCATCTATCGACACTGTCTCCGACACGGTTAGTCGGTTGTATTCCACTGGTGTTAGTTGTCCTGCAACACTTCCCTTTCCATGATTCATGGGAGATGGCTTGAAGTCCCTCATTTTGCTCTCTCCACATTGGCTGAGTATTTCCATTTCTAACGTTGCTCCAGTCAGAGTGCGGTCACTCCTTTTGGATTTATAACCGGTTGACTTTATCCCCGCCATGAGAATGGGTGGCACCATCGCTATATCGGTTAATATTCTATCTGTGCCAGACAATTGATAATCACCTTGCCCCAAATCCATGACTTCTTCGACTCGCTTCCTTTTCGCTGAGTTACCAGCTTTCATCGATATTTCTGAATCCACTTTCGTCTTTCCAATTCTCCTCGGCATCACTCTGCTGCCTAACTTCATTTTCATCGCATTGATTTTATCACACACCATTTTCGATCGCATCGTTCCTCTCCTGGTCCTTGACAGGTACACCACCTCTCCATCGTCCTGCGGTGTCATCTTGATGGGAGAATTCGATTCACTCTCATCAGTGGCTGAGTCGATCAATAACTCACTCAGTCTTCCTTCACACTCATCAAGCTTGTCAAGTACTTCTCTCATCAAGGGTTGATTGAGACCTGTTTTGAGAATGGACTGGGTCCCATAGCTCTGAATCACAGTCCAGACTTCTTCCATGAACGCCACTCTGTCCAGCTTACATCCCGTCCTACTCTCGTGGTCTCGGTGATGTACTTCCCATTCTTCTTCGGGCAGCGTTACCAAGAAGGGTACTCTGGCTGAGGCCTCTATTCTTCTCCTCCGAGGTGATTCCATGAGGATTCTCTGGTCGTTATTTCTTGAATTGCCAGGAGAGCTGCTCTCCGGCAAATTCCGTTTCATTTCCTCAAAGGCTGACGGAGGCTCCAGTGTCGAGATGCCTTCATCCGCTGGCTCAGTCGTTTCCAACGTGTCTGCATTGTTCTCAAGATCACTGAAGATATTGAAATCCAGGCTGGATGTTCCTCCTGTCGATGCCCTGTCGTCTTCCCCACCAGCTTGATCTTGTTGCATGGGTTCTTCCGTCTGACGGCTTCCACCCTGTCCGTCATCTGCTTCTGACTTATCCTTGTTCGAGCTCGATGGTCCTTGTTCGTCATTGTCGGCTTCTTCCTGGAATCTCGGTATGAGCAATGTACCGGCTGATTTGTCTTCCTCTTCTCCATGGACCACTTTGATTTCTTCACAGCCGAATGGTGCTAGGAAGGTTCTCGTCTGCAATACTCCTCCCACTTTCATCTCCTTTTTCACACTGGTCAGGATTAATGAGGCTTCAGGTAATTCTGTCCTGCCTCTCATTCTCATCGGAGCTAAGCCTAATTCCTTCCATTCCTCATCAAATCTTCCAGGCTTGGGAGTAGCAGCGTTGCTTATTCGCCTTCTCGTCGCTTGATCCGTGTATGCAAATCGTGTGTACTGTAACACGGCGGCATTTCTCCCTACGAAGTATGGATCCATCGTTCCCACGAAATTCCCTATTCTCCTTTCATTGGTTTCGAATGCTCTCAACCTAGGAGTTTGTACCACGGAGACTGCTCCGAGCAACATCCTTCTTATTATAGGGAATTCAGGGATTGCCTCCGGTAGCTTCTTGTAATCGCCCCAGTCCTTCGTTTCTTCTCTCACCTTGTGGTATGCTGCAGTGAGACGAGGCACTCTGGTTATTTCACCATTCGTTTTGTCATAGGGTCTCAGATTCCAAAGCTTTGGAAACACCTCGATATGTCCTCTTTCTACTTCTCCCATGCGGTCACAGAAGTGATCGTCAAAATTGATGACTGCCATCTCCGGCTCCGATATTTTCGCAAACAACAGATCTTCACTCATGAGCTCCCGCAGTGTGTGCTGCTCACACCAGTTCAGTGTACTACCGTCCACTGCCGATATGAGGTTCAGGTGCAGCACCGACCTCCTATATGCTTCCACTTTAACGTCAGGGAACGCAAAGGTGACTGCTGGTCCATAGATCACTGTCACGAACTCCGTGACTCCTCTGATCAGCGCCAAGGGATCGGTCCTCATAGCCAAGCTCAGATCTGTTAATAGCGGCATGCCTCCAACATGTCGTCTAACATCTTCCTCTCTATCAATTGTTTCGTCTTCTCCGGTTCCAAAGCGATTTTGCTGCAAGAGATATTGGATCAGAGTGTGTCTCAGGTCTCTTATTTTGTTCCACGAGTCCGTGGACTTCTTCATATCCAGGCTCCTCACTCTCTCATTCATCTGCTCTGGACAACGTGCTAGTTTCATTAGTCCTCCCAAGTTTCCGTGAGTTATTGCGATCAATGTCAGAAGTCCATCTAGTCGCAGGTTCTGTATTCCATCCGTAAGCAATATCGCCGGTCCTTTCACGAAACTCTCCGCTCCGCATGTCACGAACAAGGCTATTAATTCCACTATCGATACTTTCACTACTGCTTGGAGGAATTCCTTTATCAAATAGTGCGAGACTTTCGGGTAAACTTTTGCCAAGAAGGACGCGGTCCATCCGGCTCCCAACCCTTCTAGCATGCTGTCTGTCCTTTCAAATCCCTCCTGTCCCTTCACTTCCTGGGTCCAGAAGGTTTCCAGAGTAATCTGACACATTCTGTTCACGAACTCAGCTGTCTTTTCTCCGGCATTTTCCGCCAGGTTCACCTCCTTCAACAAGTAGGCGTGTATCTTAGTGATCATTACTGGGCCTTGCTGAAAAGCATCTGCACCCAATGCCGCTACTCTAGGATTCAGGTGTAGGTAGCCACTGGTTTGCTTCCGGCTTGGTTCTCAGCACCATCGCTTCTAGATGAGCTCTCGTCTCCAGTGAATTCTTTCTTTTCGTGTCTTCACTCGCCACTTCTATTGCTCGGAACCACAAGTCGTTGGACATTGCCGTGATCACTCGATGGTCATCATCTATTCCTGGTTTCAGTTTGAGTTGCCGACTGAAGTTGGACAGTTCCAACCCCAGCACTTCGTCCAACACTAACATGTGTAGCGCGTGGTCCTTGAATCCTCTCATCGCGTTTGAGATATCTGACCATACTGCAGGCAGTTCAGCCTTAAGTGGCCTCAGGTTCTCCATTTCTATCATGCGATTCGGGGCTGATATGATCACATCATATTTTCCTTCCGAAAGTAAGGCTACCATTGCATACACAAATTTCAGTCCATCCGGGAGATGTGCATATCCCGGAGACAACGCAAATACTACTCTCAACGTCACTTTATTGAATGATCCCTCCTTCGTCGCATCCACCACTTCACCCATCGACTCCAGGATGTCTTTTATCGCTGACCATACTGCGTTTTCTGCTGTTGCAGGATCTCTGAGCCTGCTCAGAAAACCTCTACTGTGTAGATGGTCATTGATGCCAGCAAACACAATCGTTATCGGGTTCATTTCTGTCTGCTTTTGTACCCCTTTAGCCAATGATACTGATTGCAATAGGTCTAGGTCAACTGCGGCCAGCATTATGACGTCCGGCCAAAACAAAGACTTAGAGGTGTACACGAACTCTGAATTCGCTACTACCATGATTTTGGCCTTTCTCATCTCTGCTTTGTCGTAGGCCGCGAAGATGGTCTCATCTTTCTTTATCGCTGTCAATCCGCCATATCTCTGGGCATCACCATCTTGGTTCACTAGTTTTGGGTACACTCTCTCCTTCAAATGACCAGGTGGTGTCGTCAGCTGTCTGAATATCTTCACGTGTTGTCCAATCGGTGCTCTCGCCGTCAGGAATCTTCCTGGTCTCTCTTCACGATTCCTCTCATCATGGTTCAATCTCACATCTTGCAACGGTCTTGCATTAACAGGTCCCATTGTGTTGTTGGAGGGCAGTCCCTCCAAATCGGCAAATCTCAAGGCCGTCGTGGAGCTGAAATTTATGCTAGCGGCTATCAACCAGTCTACGCCGGTTATCGAGTATAATCTGCTGACGGATAGCGTCGCTCCATTCAACATCCTCCTCGCATCTTCGATGAAGCTTACTCTCTGGAGATCCAGCTTCATTAGTTCGTCTTTGTATATATGCCAAGGAGACGGTATGGGCCTCGACCACAACAATGAGCCTCTGCTCGGTCTTTCCTCTCGACTGATACTCGTCGTCTCCGATCTAGTGTCCGACCTAGATGTGCCTGCTACTTCTTCGATTGGTTGGTTGACAGGTCCTATCCTTCTCCTAGGATGAATTGTCCTCCTCATCGGTACTTCTCCCAACCGATCCTGCACGTCTGTTCTTCGACCTGGTTCACTGGAGCTTTGTTGCCGGTAATTTGTGACGGCTGGGACCGTACCCAAGCGTGTTTCCAGGTTAGGAGGCACAAAGGTGGTGATCACCGTATCACTCACCGTTCCCTCTTCCTTCAGCACTCCTGTGTCAAAGAGTTCTGCTTCCAGCTCATCCAACCGTTCTTGGAAGACTCGATTCAACCAAGCCTGTCCTTCGATGCTGTCGAAGTGGATGCCATCCGTGGTCAGTCTGGCTTGATCCATGGCTCTCAATTCATGTTCAATGTCCATGAGGATCATTCTTCCGGCATTTCGATTTGCTAGGTTCCTCAGTATGTTGTTCCATCTCATGACTCCCTAGTTGTGCCTCCTTCCTGATGCTGTCAGGCTTCTCGTATTCATTGGCACAGTGCAAACGGTCAGTACCGCGCAACTGAACTTCTGCCAGAGGGTAGTGAACAAACACACCATCATTGACTCCCACAGTGCTTCCTGCCCGTCTGATCCTCTGGAGATGTCATTCGTCCCAACTAAGATCATCACATTGGGAATCTTGCCTGGATTCATCAGTTCCACCATCCGATATAATTGGGCTATTGTCGCGCCTCCAAAGGCCATCACCGTGGTGACCCACGAGGTCCTCAAATTCGACAGCACTCTGACTAAACTGTCTCCCAATATCAGGTGAGATGTCCCGAGTGGTGGTTGCTGCAGGTTCACAGCCGGGCTCCAGGTAGCTCGATTGAAGCAGGCTCTCGGATCTGTCTCCGGAACTCCCGTGAAATTATACTTCAATTGATTATTCTTCTGCACGTCTATTATACGAGACACTTTCTTCACTGGCATCTTCCGTACTTTCCTCTCTGGGATTCTCGAGCTCCCCATGAGTGGTGTCACGATACTCATCCCTTGTCTGATTACTGTCTGGGAGAGTTGTACTCTGCCCGTATCGTCAATCGTTCCATAGGGTGCGGTCACCCCGGAACCTGGTGCATTCTTGTTAGCGACCAATCGTCCAGCTGTCTCTATCAGTTTTCTCACTGTCTGTTCTACGACGGTATCACCCAAGGTGTCACTAGGATCCGGGATTGTTACTCGGTTCGTCTCTGCTGGAAGCCGTGTCTCCGTTGTTTGACTCATTTCTAGAGGTGTCAAGAGCTCCATCGGGGACTGCCCACGAGGAATATCCCTTGCAGGTATCACTTTCTCAATGGCCGTTGTCAACGCCACCTGTTCCGATCGCTCTTTGTATTCCTGCCCTAAGCGTTCGATCTCTTGACCCTGCTTTTTGTTGCAGTCTTCAAACAACTTTCTCCACATGTCCCGGTCTTCCTCCATCGCCAGCATGGTCTTCGTCATATCGTCTAACTCCTTCTTCGTACTTCTCAGCTGATCGTTCATCTCGTCCAGATCTTGTATGGTTTGGTTCGTCTGAACCTTCTGCGTTACTTTCGCCCTTTTTGGTGGCACAGCTGCTCTCAGTGGTGAACCAGACGAGGTCGCCTCGCTGTTCATCTCCCGATGCATTCTCGTCAGCCCAGGTTTAGGCTTAGAGGGCATTGGCATCTCACCTGGTTGGTAAGTCCTAGAACTTCCCAATCCAGTCTCATTCGCCAAGTCACTCCCTGAGAGAGCCCCGTTTCTCCACCTCATCACTCTCATGTTCGGGCGGTCTAGTACTCCTCTTTCTCCATATGCTGCCATCAACAGAACTTCCGTGGGGCGGTCCCCACGGTTGTCGTGCCCCAAGATGTTGATCAGGGCGGTCAGCAACATGACCACCTCTGGGTCCTCCAAAGCGAAGTCTCGTTCGATCAGCCGACGATAGATCGCATCTACCATCGGTCCTACATATGCCTCTGCCAGGTCCATCAATTCATCCAGGTTGAAGTTGTCCATTCTATTCTTTTCAAGTTTGATTTGATTCGATTCTTTGACTCAAGTGAGTAATTTAAATGATCAATCAGGATCTAGAAAAGAAATCACGAATGTCACACTTGTCAGTTTCACCTTAACATATATCGTTAAAATTTGCTTAAAACAGTTCAGATAAAAAGATATTTATCCTAAAATTTGTTAAAATCAATTGGTTTCTAAAATTTTGGAATTCGACCTAAGATTGGACAGTCCAAACTTTGGATCTATTCCCAAGATCGTCATTCAGTTGTTCATGGTCACTAACCCCTACTTACCCATGATCTTAATAACCTAACACATAACATAACATAACACACATATCACATGTTACACACAACTTAATCTTTGGCCTAACACTCTTTCACACTTCACTCAGCCTATACTTAAGTAATATTTCTTATGTAGATATACTTGTATGTTTGTATCAGAGAATATCACGTGTACAAGCGCGTACAATTCCCGAGGATGCAGTCTTCCTCTGTTTGGATCGTACACTGGAAGCGAGAGCTCCTTCACGTCCATTTCCACAAGGAAGTCCCTCAGCCTCGTCAAAGACAAGACTAGGTTTTCTGGGTCCACGTGCTGCTTCTCTGTCGCCCTCGTTACCAAGAAGCATAAGTACTTTCCCGGTATCTGCGACACCGCCGGAGGTAAGGCTGCTACGCCCCCTATCCCTGGTCTTTGCTTCCAAAGGAATTCCACGTTTTTGTATTCTCTCTTAAAATCTGCCGCTAACGCTGTCCTAAAACTCATGTCTGCGGTGATTGCTATCGCACATGTTCTGTTTGTGAGTATGAAATCACTGTCTGTTAGTATTATGTTACTCGAATATTCATTTGGTAAGTTAAAATATGACTCAACTACCCTGCCTATGTCAGGTTTCTTAGGTTCTTCGCCTGTTTCTGCTTCTAACTCTCCTGTTTCTCTTGCTATTCTCAATTTTTTTATTATCAGGTTTTCAGTGTGGGTAAGTCCTACCCCCACTCCCCGGACAAAAATATCCATCGGCGTCCCTGTCGATCGCATACCGGATATCAAGTCAAGGTTAGAAGCTGGAATGAGAGGTTGTCCTTCCTGGGCAGCCCAGGAAGGATCATCTCGTTCGGTCTTAATGTATTTCGCGCTTTCACGATCTACGTCTTGAATCGTAACGCTGGTCTTTTTAGGGTCTGATGTCATTTCGTCACCGTAAGGATTGTATTTCTTTCTTGGTCTCGTCCCGTCTTTCTGACGAGTCTGCATCGTGAACGGAAGATCTGGTTCCATGTTCTTGGGAACCTCTGTCTGTTCGGAATCCTGCCAATCTTCCTCTGCGTAGGGCAAGGTTTCATCGTCCGCTTCGATCTGTTCGTTTGGATCCAGGTCCAATGGTGTATCCGTGCCTTCCTCTACGACTTCGTTTCCATTGTTCTTCTCCCTGGTGCCTTTTTCATTGACCTCACAAGCAGGGTCCATCATTAGATAATCCCCTTCTTCCATGTCTGCAGGTATACACCAGTCTTCTGTCGATGGATTGTGTGGCTTGATGTTCTCGTAGTGGGCGGCTCGGCCAGTACTCAGTCTATAAAAACGTCCCTCCTGGTGCACCTCCGTAATCATGAAGGGTCCCCTCCACTTTTTTAGAAGCTTCTTTGTTCCTTTCGGTGGTATAACGTTCTGAAATACCCATACGTAGTCTCCCACCGAGTAGGCCTTTGCACCAGCTGCTTTCTTGTCGAATCTTTTCCTCTGCCTTGCCTGTGCTTGCTGAGTATTTCGTCTGCACAGATCGTTCAACTCCTGTTGACGTCTGATCACATCCCTTACGTAAACCTGTGGAGATGTTTTCTTCCCCTCATACTCTGGGTAGAAGAATGTCAAGGGTGAAGACTTCTCGTGCCCCGTCAGCATCATGTGTGGACTGACCCCAGTGGTGGAGTGTTGCGTGCTATTATAAGCTCCCATCACCTGTGGAAGGTATCTGTCCCAATCGGTCATGTACCTGGAACAATATACCCTCAGCATCGACACTAACGTCCTATTCTGTCTTTCCACTAAGCCATTCGTTTGAGGGTGGTATGTCGTGGAGTGAGCCTGAGCGACCTGTGAGCGTCTCATAAGCTCTTTCGTAAGCTCTCCTACGAAAGCTGTACCATTATCCGATTGAAACGTCATTGGACAACCATGTCTTGCTATCCACGTGTTGATCAGGTGGTCGCATGTCTCTTCCGCCGAGGCTGTTATGCAGGGCACGGCCTCTGCATACTTCGTGAAGTGATCTATCATGACCAAGACTTGGTTATAACCGCTGTCTGTCATGCATATCTTTTGGTGATCTATCTGCACCACCTCGTTGAATTCAGACGACTCAATCGATTGTAAAGGAAATCGTAATTTCCTCGGATCCTTGACCTGTTGGCATGACAGGCACGCTGTTACCCATTTCTCACATGCCTTTTTCATTCCAGGCCACTCAAAGCGCTTCAGGATCCTCTGATACACTTTGTCCATCCCTTGATGGCCCATCTGATCATGCGACCTGAATAATAGTTCTGTCTGATAGAGTTGCGGGAACACTATCGCGTTATATTTGTATAAGATTTTGTCTTCTTCTCTTCTCCTGCAAGCCACGATCCCGTCCTTGTTCAGATATAATCTCCCCTCCTTCTGCATGAAGTATTGTCTCAGGATCCTATAGCTATCTTCTTCTAGGTCACCTTTGTCAGGTGCACCGTTTTCTATCCACCTTTTTAGGTTGCTTGTCATGCGATCATTTCTCTGCGCCCTTAGAAGGTCCGAGAGTCTGTATCTCGCCGTCAAGTACGTCTTCATGACTCTCATCTGACTATTCAGCTCGTTGGGCTGATGTGTGTTTTCTTCCATCTTAACGCACCAAATCTTCGCCAACGGTTGTGTTTCTTGCTGAAACGGCTGAAGATCAGTCCTGACTACCTCTTTCTGCGGCAACAGGCTTATCGAACGTTTCGATACCGCTATCGTTTCTAAGTCATCCGCTGCGTTGTCAAAGACTCTTTCGCTTGGTATTAGGTAGCGATCACTGTCAGGATCCTGGTACACCTCTCTGTCCAGGTCTCTCGCCCGAGTTTCCACTAGTAGCGTGTGTATCGCCAGTTCTGACAGTTCGGATCCCGAACTCGAGTTCCTGTCTGAATAGGTGTCCATTCCTGAGTTTCGGGAAGCATCATCCGTCGAAGAGGTTGTGCTGGAGACTGCACGCTCCTCCAGATCATGTCTGCGCTTTCTTCGCATCCACTTGAACTCCCCGGACAAAACCTTGTTCTCTGGGTCCTGTCTCTCATCAGGAATTTCCTCGTTTATCTCAGACTCCCCGGACAAATTTCCTTGTCCCGGGTGTTGATCTTGTGATTGCTGGTTCTTCTCCTCATCCTTCTCCCCGGACAAATAGTCTTGCGGCAGATTTTGTTCTACAACTTCACCCTCTTTATCCCGGTCCACAAAGGTGACGGTTTTCTTTCGCTTGCTGCTCCCCTGTTCTTTCTGTCCGTAAGAAGTACTTGTTAAAATCTCCTGGGGTATTGAAGATACTAGTTGCTGAACTATTGTCCTACAATCCCTTTCGTTCTCTTCGTGCTGTCGTCTGGACGGCATGATCTTCACCTTCTCACTGACTGTTAGCGATGCCACTGCTGCTGTCCACTCGGGGTCATCTCTGGTCACTTCTCTTTCTAACAATCCACCCAGCATCCGCATTACTTGTGGTGTGACTTGCACCGTTTTATCCAATAATGAGAGGCTGTTTATATTCATGCGAGAGAGTTCTTGCTGGACCAGGTTCGAGCGCAGCAACAAGTCCAAGGGGACCGGATCCTCCTTGGACAGGATCTTTATCTCGGCTGCTTTCTCTACAGGTAACTCAGGGTGCCCTGGAATTGGATGTCCTGATTTATCCAACCATCTCGTTAAGGGAAGCGTTTCATAAGTTTCTTTGTCCAAAAACGAGAATCCCTCCTTTATTTCCGCCTGATTGGCCTGCTTCTGCTCCAATCTTTCATAGAACTCAGTTTTCTTGCTGAGGCTGTCAGCATTCTGGTGTTTATCCTATGTTCGATTATCATATGGTAGCCATCCAATCTTACTATCCATCTACCAATATAACTCTGATCCATCGAGTAGGTCTTCAACCAGGATAACGCTCTGTTGTCCACGCGTAACTTGAAGGGAGCGCTCCCCAAGTATGCACGGTACTTTTCCACGAAGGTGACTACTGCAAACATTTCTGCTTTCGGTGCGCCATATTTCATCTCTGTGTCACTCAAGACCTTGCTGCCGTATGCAATGGGACGGAGAACCGTTCTTCCGTTCCATTCTTGCTCTTGATGCAAGATTCCTGAGATGGCCACCACCGATGCGTCTGTGTCGAGAACATACATGCCCTTTTCTGTAGGCATGCCCAGCACTGGCACTTCGCACAGTTCCCGCTTTATGTTCTCGAAAGCAACCTGTGCCTCATCGTTCCATTCGAACTTTTTCCCTTTGTTGCGCATCAGCTTCTGCATCGGGTACACCTTATCCGCATATCCTTTAATGAATTCACGGTAATAATTGGCAAACCCCAGGAAGCTCATTAGCTGTGTGTCCGTCCTCGGAGCCTTCCATGTCAGCACAGCCTCTACTGCTTCCGGATCTGGCCTCACACCATGCCTGTCCACCATTCTTCCCAGGTACTTGATCGAATCCCTAAGGATTTCACATTTCGATGGTTTGCATTTCAAGCCTGCTCTTTTCATACATCCGAAGACCTCATCGAGCCGGTCAATGTGATCCTTCAGGGTCGGTGTCGCTATGACTACGTCATCCACGTAGCACATCAAGAGATTCCCGTACTTTTTGGTCACTCCTGTCAAAGCCTGAGCCATCAGCCTTTGAAAGGTTGCTGTTGCATTGCACAAGCCGAAGGGCATCCTCTTCCACTGGTACAACCCCAATTGGCACGCGAAACCGGTTTTTTCACTATCCTTTTTCCGCAAAGGAACCTGCCAGAAGGCAGAACCTAAGTCCAATGTGGTGAAGAACTTGGCATCACCGAGTTTAGATAGGCTCTCGTCTATTCGCGGAATCGGGTACGCATCTTTTATCGTTACCGCGTTCAAGTAACGAAAGTCGCAACAAAATCTAAGCTGCCCCCCTTTCTTTTTCGCCATTACTACTCCGCAAGCCCATGGCGATTTCGAGGGTTCTATCATGTCGTATTCAAGCAACATTTCTATTTCCGCTCGGCACGCTTCCGACTTATGTGGCGTCATTCGCCTTGCGCCTTCCCTATGGGGAACGGCGCCCTCTTCTAGTTCGATTTCGTGTTCGACGAAGTTACAGCAACCGATGTCCGCTTTATGTTTTGAAAATACCTCGGCGTTCCGATTTAGGAGGTCCCGCAATTTTTCAAAATCTCCCTCACATATTTTCCCTTTTAAATGTTCTATTTCTGGCAAAACCGGTTTGTCAGAGTCTAGTTCATATGACGAGGGGCGTTCCGGAAAATTCGAGCAGCTTGATAAGCCGTCGTCCGTTTCGGATTTAATTGAAAACAATTTATGAATAGATTTTAATTCATTAATTCTCTTTAAAATTTTATCTTTATTTGCATGATAAGGACAGTCTTTCACACTATATTTCTTCAAGTTTTCTGTCTCCTCATAGTCGGTCCTCATCGGCAAAGCGTAGCCAAGCTTCTTTCCACGCTGGATTGAAACCGTGGTGTCCAGTGTGTTCAACAACACACTGACACACAGTCCGTTTCGCGTTACCGAGAAGCTCCGGCCTAAAATCACCGAACTCTGACTATTTGGATTCGGTACCAAGCAAACCTGTTTACTATCACTCAACGAATTTAAATTTCTCATTCTAAAAATTGCTACTACAGCTTGTCCTGGTTGTAATTTTACTTTCCTATCCAAAAAAATTGGTACCTTGCTTTCGTCTGTTATTATCCTATTAATTGGTCTCTTAACATACTTTCGGTCCGGGTTTCTAATCCGTATTAGACCGTTGTTCAAGTCAATCATCACGTCAAAATTCCTGACAAAATCTCTGCCCAAGATGAATTGGTCGGCATCGTCCAGATTCTCTACCACCAGGAAGCTCATCCAAAGATCCCGTCCTCCCATGTGGAGGACCGTTATTGGTGTTCTTCCGGCTACGTAGATAGCTCCTCGATTGGCTGCAGCCAGTCGGAGATTTGTTGGAATCAGATCTTCCCGCGTGAAGCCCATTCTTTCCCAAGTTTTTATCGGCATCACACTCACGACCGCTCCTGTGTCCAGAAGCCCTGTGACTCCGATTTTTGTTCCGTTGGTGTCGAGCAGATGTGCTGTCACATCTGCTTCATATCCAATGTGTACTGCGTCTTGTTCCATCATGGCGTCATGGCCTATCCTGCGGACCTTGAGTTCCTCTTCTCCCAAATAGATCTGCCCTATTTGGTCATCATCTGTTGTTACATAAGTCCTGGTGTAGATACTGATCCCATCCACGTTCAGCATCACTTGATACGGCCCATAGACTTCTAGGTAGCGTCCATGAAGTTTTTTCGTGCGAGGGCCACCCGTCGTTAGTAGTGCCCTCACAGCCCTCGACTCGGTGCGTGGCTCCATCTGCCTCAGATAGTCTGCATATGTGTCCAAATGCATCAGAGTGAACTCAGACGGTTCACTCAGATTTCTGATTACCTAATGCCCTGCCACCGAGATTATCGATTGTATCTTGCTTCCTTGCGGCGCCATGCCGAACCTCTGACCGGAGATCACATTAAGCTTCATGCTCAAGCTGCTTGGTGCTTTTGCCTCTTCAACTTCCGTTGCTTCGAAGGCGTTCAGTTGCTCCTGTAATTTTTCATTCTCCAGCTCGAGTTTCACCTTTTGTTCAATCTCTTTCGTCACTAGTTCCTGCTGTACTCTATTTATAGCATCCCTCGCAGCTGCCCTATAATCGATTTTGAAGTCATCGGCCGCAGTTGCTGGTTCCGGTTCACGTGCTTCATCGGCCGCAGTTGCTGGTTCCGGTTCACGTGCTTCCTCTGTTACCGCTTGCATCTTCTTTGCTACCAGCTCTTGAGGTTTATCCTTTCTGCGTGCCTCCGCTTCACTCAAAAGTCGAGCCTTGCTGGCTTTCACTCCTGACAAAGCTTCTTTATGTCTTGGATGCTTGATGTCTGCCACTGCATCCCAGAATTGCGGACAATCTGATTTAAAATGACCTTCCAAATTACAAAAGAAACACCTCGGGCCGAATTTCGCAATTTGTTTGTAAGCTGGGCATGTCAAACAAATTGCGAATTTCGCAATTTGAATTTCGCAATTTGTTTGTAAGCTGGGCAAGCAGTTTGTAATGCTTTGTTTGTAAGCTGGGCATGCTGACACATGATGGTCTATTGAACTGCAATTAGCACAAGAACGTCTCTTGTCCATATCATCCCTCGGTTTGTACCAATTGTTCCCTTGGTTTGCTAGTCCGTTGTTAAAATTTCCATAATTGTTCTTGTAATATCCAGATCTCGAAGGAGGTTTCAACAAAAGATACTCTTTTGATTTGAGCCTCAACTCCTGCGGAGTTGGCGCATTAGTTGATAGTGGTGTGTAATGCGTTGCTAGCATTGTACGAAGTTCATCACTTTTCACACCATCGATGAATTTTGAGGCTACGGCCAGGTTCATCCTTCGGTTTGACTCATCCGGTTGGCTGCGTCTTCTCAGCATTTCCAAATCATCGAGAAACTTGTCTATTGTTTCATCTTCTCGTTGCCTCCGTTTCTCGAAGCGCATCATCGCCTGGTGCCCCTGCACCCCTGATCCGAAACGGTTTAACAAGATTTCGAAGATTTTCTCAGCAGTGTCACGTTGATACTGTTTCTTGGCCATGACACAGTTCAGGGCTGTCCCTTCTAAGTTGCTGGTGAGCGCGCTGCATTCCTGTCTCTCCGACAAGTCCTCTTCCTCGAAATGCAGCTTCATTACCTCTATCCAGGTATCAATACAGCCATCAGATTCGTCTTTGTAGCATCTTGGCTTCTTAAAGACTCTTCTGGACTTCTCACTGCGTTCATTGGTTCTAGATAACCTCGTCAGGAATGTCTCCAAAGACCTGTTCAGGGGCTCAAATGCTGTGGCCATTGCCGTAGCATCCCTTGAGTGTCCCGCTTGAGTGTCCTCACACCTTGTCAAAGGCTCTGTATGCGGTGCATCCCTGCAATCCGAATCGCCGTGAGTGTTTCCCGCCTGGCCCACAAAACTCCTCCCCGGGCTTGCATGCCCTCTGTTACCGGAATCACTTCTCACAGTCCAATGTGTGCCTTGCGTCGGTCGTTCGTCAGAGGTCTGTCTGTTTCCCGTTGAATTTGCTCTACTGTTCGGGCCCCATGCTGTATTACCCCTTGTGGCATAGCCTGATGAACTGCCCCTGCCTCTAGTGGATCCATATGTCTTCCTCCTTTGATGTTCATTGAAGTTCACCCTCGGTTCCCTGCTGGGACCTCCCGAGTTCGGCTCTCCTTCTTTTGGTCCACTCTTGCTGCTTAGTAGCCCGTCTAACCTATCCATGATAGCCTGCGTTCGCCTCTCCATCATCGCGTCTATCTTTGTGTCAAGAGACCCAAGAGACTGCTCTTGCTGAATTCTTAACTTCTCCATGTCGGCTCTTAAGCGTAACTCCCTCTGTTCCGCCTCTCTTG
The DNA here is from genome assembly GCF_963678635.1 of Symsagittifera roscoffensis. Taxonomy (NCBI): domain Eukaryota; kingdom Metazoa; phylum Xenacoelomorpha; order Acoela; family Convolutidae; genus Symsagittifera; species Symsagittifera roscoffensis. The sequence goes on along the minus strand of NC_087070.1, from coordinate 50,027,017 downwards.
TCATTCGCGACAAGTTCCTCGTCATATGTTCGTCCGTTCTTTCTTTCAAGTGTTTTTCGCTTCTGCCAACTTCTTGTCTGTTGCGGTTTATTTCTTCCCGCAGACTTTCTCTTTCAATGTGAACTGCTCTTTCTAGTTCACTCATCCTTATCGACATCTGTTCATTTTGTTCTCCTAAACTGCCCACTATGTTGTTTAAGGCTTCCTCTAGTGCTGCCCCGTTATCCACGAGTGGCGTCACTAGTGGCGGTGTAACCCTGTCGGTCCCAGGTAACTTCGTGCTTGTCGAGATCCGGGCCTTGACTCTCTGCTTCAACGTCTTTTCATTATTTATTTCTGGATCCATTAACGCATTGCCTAGCCCTCTGGTTCTACTCTCTTCAGGTTGTGGCTCCGAACTTGTCCTAATCGCGAAGTCCTTTGACTGGCCCGGTGTGTTTGCCTCCTTGCTTATCGTTGTCACTACACCAAATTTGTCCATGGTTCCAGTCTCTCTTCCGACGTGTGCCTCACTCTCCTGGATCGAACTATTGAGGCTGACTTGAGATCCAAAGTCCCCTTGCTCTTCTTCATCTTCCTCATCCTCCTGGGACTCACCATCGTTTCCTGCTCCTCCTCCCATGCTGAATGGAAAGAAGTTTCCTAAGGTGTTCTTCATTCTTTCTGAGAACGATGACGACGTTGTTTGCTTCCCAGTTCCGCTTGCCATCATAGTGTTGTCTGTCGGAGATCTTCTAGTTGCCGCTACTTCAGTTGAGATGTCGGACAGTTCCGACATCTCTTCCCGATCCAATGTCCCGGTGGAAGTGGCAAAATCGTGGCCTTGTTCTACCGGAGTAGATTCACTCGCCAGCCTTCTGCCTCTCCCTTCCAGTCCATTTACTCCCTGGTTGTCGTTCATGGTATGGTCCGTATTGACCTCCACTTCTAACAGTTCTCTTCGCTCTTCTGAGGTCTTCTGAATTCTCGTTTCAACCATTCTGCCTGAAACCGTCTCCTCTTTATCGGACCGGGATCGCTTGATCCAATCCACAAAAGGATCGGTCATCGTTTTTCTTTGCTTTTCAGGTATGAATTTCCTAGAGCTATTACCTCGTTTTGGTATCCTTGACTTGTCTAGACTCATTCTCTATTTGTCACTTTTTAATGCCTATACTTAACTCGATTCCTTATAGTTTTATTAACAATAATAATGACACAACACAATAAATTTCACCAGATTCTATTAAATAGTGACCACGAATCCCTGTATGTTGTCAGAGTACAGTTTGTATAAAATTTATTCACACTAACCGATTATCGGTCCAAAGATTTTGAAACTAGCACAATATGATGTTATCAGTCAATTTAAAAGATAGTGTACTCACTACCCAATCAAGCACAGTTTATGTTGATTTAAAATCAAAAACAAATAATTTATTTTGACACAATATGAATGTATTATATAAAAAAACGTATGTGTCTTGTACTCTTAGTCGGTCGCAGTACAATAGTCGAACTTGTCTTTTAAAGAAAAAGTTTTCCCTGCCAGGTGCTGCACCAAACAGACAAAACTTTGAAGGCAGTAATTTTCTCAAGTGGGCGTCTATTGCACCCACCGAGTACTGTGTTACCTATCTGCCTTCGGACTGCCCGAGCTAGACCTACTAAAATCCTCAGGGCAGTTACTTTTCCCAAAAACGTATTATGTTTCAATCCACTCCAATGAATCACGCTCTTTTTTAGTTAGACTTAGTGTCGCGAATATCCGAGTTCGGACCTGTTTTGTATTAGTCTGGTTCTTATTGAAAGGCAAGTTACCAGTGCAGTCACTGATACCTAGCCTGTGTGCTAATAACCTAATACCTCTCACTTTTCAGTCTTTCTTTCGTCTACCTAAGTCCTTAATAAAATAATACCCCTCCGGATTGGCACAAATAGGACCCTTCCGGATTGATAGAATCTAGACCCCTCCGGATTTGGACCCCTCTGAGTTGGTTAATAGAAGACACCTCCGGATTTGGACCCCTCCGAATTAGCAACTATATGACCCCTCCGGATTCGGACCCCTCCGGATTTGTAAAAAGTAGCTTTTCGGAGATTTCCTGTTTTTAACCTATACCCCTCCTGATACGTTCTGCGTTGCTTTTATGCTGTTTGAATTAACTGGGAAGGGTATAGGGTACTTTCCTAGACCCCTCCGGATTGAAGTTAAGGCACTTATTTGACAATTCACACTAACGGTGAAGGGTCTTATCACTTGCCTAATTTCGACTCTATTATGGTTGTCTCGTGCCTTCAGCCCTCCCTTTTGGTCTAGAATGGTCTAAAGTTACTTTATTCAACCGCTATTACCTTTTGGTAGGGGTCTAAGGGTTTTTCAGAAAAATTTATAAAACGTGAAGGGTGTACCCCTCCGGATTTGTGTAATTTGCTAAAAACAATCTCAAAAAATTTTCTCGCTCGCTTTTCCAAAAAAAATTTCTGACCCTATCAGTAAGCTCAGCTAATTTCTGATCTATTGGTACCAAGATCAACTCAATATGCTCAGTAGTTCCAAAGTTATTAACTAAAACGTCTTTCTTGCAAACTCAAAAAATTTCTCGCTTATAGGCTCCACCTAAGTTTTTCCGCAATTCTGGTCCTTTCGACCTAAAAATTATCGATCCGAGCTCAGAAGGCCTATGCTCTTCTCGTTCAATACAAAAGACCCGATCTAAAACGCTTTTGTAGAAAAAATTTGCGAAAAACTATGCTACCTGGACCCCTCCGGATTGATGAATCCACCAAATCAAACACGTTATGTTCGATTTCTCTGCAACCCGGAAGGCTTTCGGGTCGCAGGTTTTAAAACTCGTAGATTCACTAGTGGACGTTGTCCGAACAACTATTTTTACTGTCCTAACTCAAAGATTTCAAAAAATTTTCTGATTTTATAGGGAAATCAGAAAAATAGGGAAATTTCAAAAAATGGGAAAATTTGGTTTTTGGTACCAAACTAGTTCCAACCACTTCCGAACTAAAGTTAACCGGTTCTACTTATTACAGTAGTGCAGTTACGATGTAACACACTAACTTAGCGCTTTTTTCCGTTTCAAAAATTATCGATATCTCAAAAATCGCGACTTGTGGGGGAATCAAAATATCTCTATTTTGACCCTAAAAACCGGTCTGTTTTCGTTGTTTTTCTCTGAAAAACGATGTAAGACTATTAATATAGGCTATATAAATAATAATATTAGTAATACTATACCCCTCCGGGTTTGTTTATTATCCGAATTAAGGTGCTTAACTCGGATATTCGCAGTTCGGTGAAGGGTCACTACAGTGCAGCACTGTCGAGCCCCCCACAGATTACTATCTTACTTTTTGTACCAAAAGGGATACAAAACTTGTTAACGATACCCAACAGTCGATTGTTGTTGTCGTTGAGCCCCTTCTTGTTGCTCCTTGTACTGCTTGCCGGATCGGTCTTCACCCAAGACCCTTCCGAATTGAGCGCAAATCAGCTGACCCTTCCGGATTGAGCGCAATTTATCATTAACGTGCTTAAATGCTCAAATAACCCTACAGTACAAGCCTCACAAACGGGCTACAAAACTGATCGTAACAATCCTGACTGATATAAATGCCTGTAACAACAATATATCTATCAACAACAAACGGGGGGGTCGGATCACATCTTGTCTGGGGGGATGATTTCTACTGATTTTTTACTTTTTTACTGTTTTTGGTTTTTTTCGGCAATTTTTTATGTTTTTTGTTTTTCTTGGGTACTATACTACTTTTTGTTTGGTTTTACTTATATCTTTAACTGTTTTTGGTCACAAACCACTCAGGGGACGAGGGAATGGCCGATCCCCCCACCCTTCCTGGTTCGTAAATTTTCGGTCTTAACTAAGTTAAAAAGCTATTCACGGTAATCCGGAGGGCTTCCGCGCTCCGAAACACCCCTCCGCCCCGGCGGCTTAGGCCTAATAAGGGCGTTAATGTGAGCACCCGCTCGGCGCGGAGTGCTCGTTAACGGTTCTGCCGGTCATGATGTTAAAAAGAATAACACCCAGGAGCGCCATAAAAACATGTATGTAACATTCGCCCGGAAGATACATATCGACGGATAACAAAACTAAGTCTTAAGACGACTGGCTAGCGTCTAAACAGAGCTTTGTATGCTTTTCACCGTCTCTACCAAGCCAGTACTTTTCGGTGGTCTTTCTAACATCGGGTCGACAAAAACGTTACTGTTCTCCGGCTTCGACCAGAACGCTCAAATTAACTTAATTACATGCAAATAGTGAGCTCATGGCTGGGTCTCAGTATCCCCAGACCACGAGGTCACTCCTAAAAACAGGGTTACTACTTATTATATTACTATTGTTTTTGTTCAGTAGATAAAAATCATCATCTCCATCGAAGATGGATCAACCCTTTCCCCCAACTCCTAGCACCTCATCCTTGTCAAAACTAATCCAAATATCAATTAAATTCAAGTCAGGACATGACAGGATGCTAAAAGTTCACACGAGTCAATAAAAGTTTTCCGTCCCGAGACCCCTCCGGGTTCTTGAATCCGGTGAATCAAGCCCGTTGATCTCGATTTCTTCCCAATCCGGAAGGCTGATTTCTTACCCTTCACCGTTGTTCGCAACGGCCTTGCAACTATTGTAGCAGCACAATAGTTGCAACTCGGAACGTTTTCTGCAATCTGCTGCTGTTTTTCTTATCACGATTGTCGTTGCTATCGTCAGCGCAACTAATGTTGTTGTGTTTCTTCTCTCGTTTTTTGTTAAAATGGCCGTTTCAGCATTTCTCAGAAATGTGACGTCATCATTAGAATTTTTGAAAATTTAAAATACTAGAATATTCCAGCCCTCACCGTTTGGCTAAACGTTCCAATAACGCCCTTAGTTCTTAAAAACCACCAATCCGGAAGGCTTACTGCTAAAATTCCGAATTCTGCAGAGATTGCATTTTGGCCATTCTGGTCGAATGTCACAAATTACATCCACTACATGTGAGCTTGTAGACCACTCTGGATTTCAAATCTTTCGCAAAGGGAGATTTAAGGGACGGTAGGCAAGTCTTGAGCTTTCTCGTAGTAAATATCACTTGGGCTCCGGCGTTTTGACGCAGTTTGGCAGCAAACCACTCCGATGCATTACCCCGGTATTGTTATCTTATAATGGGTGCACTGACCTTTAAAGGATCTTCCTTGACTGATGATACCGTTGTTCGTGAGTCAGTTTTTCGGTCGATGATCTTATTCAACGTTCTTAATACGACACCATCTGACCATTTTTCAGGGTATTGATTATCCACCCATTGTTCTTTATTAATCTTCATTGCCTTGTCAAAGTTTTCCCAAGTTGATGTACTTCTAAAAATCCGATGAACAGTACCCTCAACTACATTGCGTTTATATTGCAATGGAGCGCAGCTTCTGAAGTTAAGGATAGTCCCAGTATCCGTTGGTTATTGAAGAAACGTAACACGTATCGATTTTAATTGAAAAGGACTTAAACACTCGTCATCTTCTTTTTATCATTATCACTAGTTCCAGGAAATATCCCCAAAAAATGTTCTACAAGGAAAAATCCACAAGAGATGACACCCAAAAAGCTACATTTTTTAACGAATTTTTCATCAGTGTATATCAAAAGGAATCAATTCCTAACCCTCTCGCACGAAATACAAACTGTTCTCCTACAGAAGAAATCTGTACACAAATACACATTGAAGAAACCAAAATCCAATACATTCTCAAAAATCTTTTAACAAATAAAGCGTCAGGTTTTGATGGTATAGGTAATATAATCCTAAAAAATCTTTCTGAAACTCTGTCAAAATCGCTCTATCTTCTCTTCCGCACATTCATTAACAAGCGGCTCTTCCCGACCTACTGGAAAACAAGTCAAGTGGCCCCAATTTTTAAAGAAAAGAACAAGGCGTCAGTCGAGTGCTACCGCCCAATTAGCCTCTTATGCTCCGCCTCGAAGGTCTTCGAAAAAATTATCTTTGATAATATATACCCCAAAGTTCAACCTTTCCTGGAAAACGCACAATACGGCTTCCGGCAAAAAAGGTCAGCAGTACTACAAATGGTACAATTTTTGAGCAAAGTATATGAACTCTACGATGACAAAAATGTTCAAACACTATCAGTCCTTTATCTAGATTTTTCTAAAGCCTTTGATAAAGTTCCTCATAGTATCCTAGTCGCCAAACTACGGAACATAGGTCTAAGCATTCAAATACAAGACATAATACAAGACTATCTAACAGATAGAATGCAGTTTGTGAAAATCAATAAAAGTTCATCAACTCTGAAAGAAGTAACTAGCGGTGTACCACAGGGCTCAATTCTTGGTCCTCTACTTTTTATCATATTCATTAACGACTTTCCCAAATGCATTGAGAATTCAGATTGTTTTGGCTATTGTGACGATATGAAGATCTTGTCTACTGAAGAAATTCATCTGCAAAAAGACACGGCAAATGTTGAAAAATGGTGCAAAGAAAATAAAATGCCGCTGAATGAAGATAAATGTAATTTGTTAAACCTCAAAGGGAAAATGGAAGTTACACTATTTAATACAAATGTTGATACCGCAAAGACCCAAAAAGACTTAGGTATTTTAATGTGTGACAACCTTTCGTGGTCAGTAAATGCTGAAAATCGCATATCAAAAGCAATGGGAGCTTTTTACAAAATCAAACGAAATATCTCGAAAAAAACATCATTTAAGTCAAAATTAAACTTATACTGCGGATACATCGTACCAATCATAAGCTATGCATCGCAAACATGGTATCCGAACAAAGCAGAATTAAGACAACTAGAAAGAGTACAAAAACGAGCGACATCTTGGATTACAAATAACTTCAAAATGAGTTATACTGAAAGACTGAAATTTTTAAAGCTCCTTCCACTCTCAATGTACTTTGAATAACACGACATATTGTACTTAGTTTCACTACTAAAAAATAAACATGACATTGATTTGAATACAATTATTCATAAAAACGAATCACGAACGAGACAAGCAACACGTGGTGAGATTGCTGTTCATGCAACAAGACTGAAAAAGTCAAATGAAAATTATTATATACGTTCTAATACGCTATACAACTACTTTAGCCAAATTGTGGACTTCGAAAATCAAGATTATGACAGCCTGAAAATATCTATAACAAACACGTTTTGGAAATTCTTCAACAGAAATTTTGCAGAAAACAACTTGTGTATGTGGAGAATTCTTTGCTGGTGTGGAAACTGCAACCCACCGGGAAAAATTATGAACTTATAAACGAGGGTTCAAAACCCATGTGTGCCATTCTGCCGGATGACACAGCATAACCTTCCCGCGACAGAAAAAAAAGTGACTAAAGGCCTTATGAACAAAAAAGTGTTGCGACGGAGGGTCAGAATGTTCTAGAATTTTTATTTTTAAAATTTCGATTGGAAGAAGAACATTTCTGAGAAATAGAAAAAAGACGGCCATTTTGAATAAAAAGGACGAAAATCAGAACGACGCCATATTTTGTGAAGAACAGTTGTATCAGAGACAGAAAAACACGGAGCCTCTTATCGTGGCAAGAACACACGATAAGGACCTTAGCGACAGATATTTGTGGAGACGGAGGCTTCAGTGGGGGGAAGAGAAATACCACGGAACCTTCCCGGGACACGAAATATAGGAGATAAGAGTGTTATCTCAAGAAAATCACGGGAGCGGAGGCTTGGTCCCCCAGAGACTGTTATATGTGAAGGGACTGTGAAAACTGACTATAACAGCTGCTGTAATGTCCTAGATCTTAATTAACACCGTTATTATTTAATATTTCAGAGCATGAGTAGATAGAAAAAGGAAAGGGTCAATCCATCTCCAATGGATTTAATATAAAACTGTCACACAAAAACATAATAAAATAGGTTGTTCGAGCCGTGTTTTTAATGACAATCACGTAGTCTGAGGATCCGAGACTCAGCTATGTGGTTGTGTTCGCATGCAAACGAAAGCTGATCAAAAGTCGTTTGACTGATGGCCTAAAAATGGTAATTTTTACTTTGCCCTAAACAGACCAGAAAATCAACTGGCAAGGTCGAGACGGTGAAAAACGAGTAGAATTAAGGTAACTGACGCCTGCCAGTCGTTGATAGGTACTTTTTCTACGCTCCGTCGCTGTGTGATATTTGGGCGAATGTTACAATGGAGAAATCCTAAAGCCTACACTACTACTACTACTACTACTACTACTACTACTTCCATATCTAGAAAATTCCAAGGATTTTGACTGGAATACGTGATGAAGGGACCCCTGACTGTAACCTCGGTTACTATGATACTTTTGACCTTCTGATTACCAATAGAAGAAAAGATGAAAAAAGAAAAAAAAAGAGAAAAATTGATTGCACAATATATATTATGTAACATTGAGAAATTGGGTTGGATTGTTGCCAGGAATCGAAATCTTTTCACGCCTGCAGTAAATGAAACAAACATTTTAGCCAGAAAATATTTTTCAAGATTCGAAGTTTCACATTTAATTAATGTTTTTTGACTGTCTTTTCGTGTATAGGAAATGACGGAGAGCGCCGCTTCGCCTGGGTATAATATATTCTTGTGTTTGTTTTGTTTGATGCTGCCTTCTACAATGTTTTTGCTCAAATGCTTAAGATATTAATGACCAATAGCAATGATTGAGAGCATACCGTCCAGCAACTGTATCTGGGAGCCCAATCAATCTGACCTGCGTCAGATTTTACAGCTTCTTCAAGAGTCTCAATCGCCAAATACCGAAACACAGAGAAAAGTGCAACAGGTTGTTAAAACCGACATGAAACTTCTGTTTTTTTAGGAGTAATGAACGTAGTGAAGACTCTTATATAGATCTTGCTGATTTTCAATTGTTTTCTTTCAGGATAAAGTCTTAGTTTGTTCACGCTGAATTTTGATTTTTCGCGGTTAGACTTGCGATATCTTTTTAAGCTCAGTGCATTTCCATTGTTATAAGGAAGGCAAACTCCATTATCGTACAGCAAAAGTCTAAAGTTCACGAAAATTGTGATCGACGTCTGATTTCGAAAACGGGAAGTTAATTCTGAGTTTTCTCAGCGAAATAAAAGGGTCCAATTTTACTTATTGGTCCACTTTTCTCAAATTGGGTTGATTTTAACAAAAAAGATTTTAACAAAAACAATTGTTCACCAAATTCAAAGATCTTTAAGGCCATCTATTTTTTCGAAATTCAAAAGTTGAAGGTTCTTGAAGAAACAAGTCAGATTTTTTCCCTGAAATTGAATAGAGACTTGAAAGATATTGCAAAAATTGGAGCCATCAGTCGCCGAATCATCGCATGGAATAGTTGAACTTGACTTTGACATTTCTGTAGTGGTTTAAAGTTTCCGAGACTTTTTAAATATAATTAATTAAGACGGTTTGTTCACTTTGTGCTGAAGTTCGACTATCGTTGATATGATTTTACATTAACTTGCTTAATGTTTCTTACATTAACATGCTTTCATGTTATGTTAAAATGAAAGAAAACTGAAAAATGCTTGCTTTTTATGCAGCTATCAAATCAAATGTATAGGCTTTTTGGATTCGTTTTTTAATAACTTCATCAATAGAATGAAATGCTCTGAGACAATTTCAATAGGACAATTTCATCTCACTTTCTATTTGGTAGCTTTCAATGCTGCGCTTTCGCTATATTGCAAGTGACGCGAAGCTCCGCTTCATCTGTGTTATTTCTAATATAGCACCATAAGTAAAATTCTGAAGTGCTCGAATGCTGAGTTAGTTAATCGTCATCTAAATGAAGAGTTGATCGACATTACTAGATTCTCAGTGTTGTCAAACGTTGATTCGAATTTTTTTCTTTTTATCAAGCTCTAGGGAGGAATTACTCCTTAAAGCTCTACCAGGTTATAAATTAGTTCGAAGCTTGTTTTTAAGCGCTTTATCGGCACTAAACATTACGAAGACTGAGTTATAGAACAAGTTTTATTTTTTGTTGTTAATTTTTCAATAACTGTACTCAAGGAAAACTACTTAACGTTGGCCGAAAGATATCTATTATGTACTTGAGCGAGACATATCCAGTAATGTTTAAGCCCAGTTTAAATAAATAGTAGTTTAAGGCTGTTTCTTCATTCTTAAGCTACAGTCAACATATTATAGCTACAGTCTATTTAAATAGCTATGCTGTGCAAATTGGTTCGAGCGCTACTGGTAATTTGCGGTTTTTCATCTAGCATTGGTTTTTTGTCTAATCGAATTGTTTGATTTAAGCATGCATAAGTATTTTGTGCTTTAGTGTTTTATTTCATCTATTCATATAATTTTTCAAAACTCAAATCCGGGATGTTTTGAGAACTTCTTTTGATGCATGATGATTTTTTCTACAATGATATACTCAGTTTCGGGTAAAATTTATTAATTACTATTCTTGGGTTTGGGCTAGAATTTTGTTTTGGAAGCTGACGCTTCTCTTGAATTTGTTCACTTGCATGGGCTCAGTTGGATGTACTCTGTCTGAAAAGATCGGTCGATGATTTTTGGCAGAAATGTTTCTTTTTAAGCAGTTTCATTTTTAAGTTATTGACAGCGCAAGTCCACCGAATCAATCTGCATATATTTCGAGTCTTTTTGGTAGAGTCAGAAAACGGCACCTGATGCTTGCTTCGGTTTTGAGATAAACCTGTTATTCGTTTTTCGAAAAAAAAACTATTTAAATCAATTTTTTCATTTTAGTTTTTATTGTTCATCTTCTTTTGATCCTCTGGCTTTTTATGATTCTCTCATATGAGCGCGCTATCTTTTTTTTATTGTGCTTTAAGCTTTGAAAAACAATAACTGTTACCGTATTGGTTTTCTAGAAAAATCACCTTTGATCTTTTCAAGAATAATAATTGGAAAAAAATATATTTTGATTTTCGAATACTGATTGCTTGTGTTCATATCATCGTCTGTATCGCTGAATCAGCGTCATCTTTAGGTCATCATTTTAATTAACAGAAATGACAGCCGGTAGAAAAGCGGATTTTTTTTATTTTCGGAAAAAGTAAAGCTTAACCGTGTTTCGTTTTTCATCTTATTTTTGTGTTGCTCTATTTTGTTTGGTTCGCCTAAGGTCTAAGTAATTATTTCAACTTGTTGAAAGCCTATCTTGCTCAAAAAGTTGATTTTTTGGAATTTGAGACATGAATTCAACTTTTTATAGAAAATAGGGTACTTTATTGAGCTTTTTTAAAATTATGTTTTGTTAAATTTTGTATTGCTGATTTTACGCTCTTACGTCAGTATTTTGAGCTCTCATTGGTTTTCGCATCGGGCTTCTTTTGATTGCTTAGAAGGTTTGGTTCGATTTGACAAAATCATTTTACTGATGAATTTTTTTAAAATGGTTTTCTTGCTTATAATTTAATGATCTACGATAATCATTTAGAATTCAGACATTTCTGCACTGGATCGCTAGTTGTGTTGATCTGCTCAAACCTCGCACAAAAAAGCGACTTAATTTGAACAGAACTGGTTGGAACTTTCGGTGCTAATTGCACAGCAACCGGCAACTTGTTCATTTATGATAATTGTTCCCCCACTCATATTCAAGTTCTGCAATTTGGATTAGGTTTTTATTGTTTCGACAACAGAAATTGGTCGACAGAAAAATTAGCCAAAAAATTTGTCTAAAAGTATTTTTTTTGGTCAAAAATTAAACAATACTGTTAAATTACTGAAGCATAAAATGTTTTTTTTATTGAAGCAAATAGGAAAAATTTTATTTCGCCTGATCGATTTGGTGTAAAAAATTGATTCTTTTTCCAAAAGTGTCACGGTTCGATTGGAGCAAATTACTCATTTGTGATTGGCTGAAACAAAAGCAAATTTTTCCAGTAACCATATGAATTTTATCCCCAAAAGCCGGATAGGGAAGGGAGTACGAGAGCGGTGGGATCGTTTTTTGGTCCATCTGCTTTGCGATGGCTAAAAGGAAGATATCTAGGGGTTAATTTCGAAGATGACCTGCGTACCTTCTTCCCATTTCATCACTGTTGTTCTGTTCTAGAAACTCGAGGAGCTTAACCATTTCGCAGATTTCAATAACTACCTGGTCTACGTCTTGACGCAATTGACAGCCGAAGGTAACCAATCTTAATTTAAGATAATTATCTAGCAGATAAGTTACGTGAAAGGGCGTTGAGAAAACTCATTGCTTTGCCCTCATAGGAGCAGTCTGGTCTTAGCTCTAAAATAAGAATAGTAAAATTTACGCAGTAACATTTTAAAAAATAATGCAAATCATCTTGTAACATTTTAAAAAACAGCGACCATAAATCTTTGTTTGGCTTCCTTTGAAGGGTGTCTTACCTTTTAACAGCTTAGTATGTCCCATTTATGTTTTAAAACGAAATGTTTTTTTTTAACCTTCCAACTTTTTTTACCCCGCCGTAATCCAGTATCTTAAAAAAAGTGAATCAAGTTTTTGACGTTATTCCTCAAGCTAAGTGTAAGAAGATCCGATCCTCTTCTTCTGTGGTGTAGAGTTTTATAAAGAACCTGAAATCTGGAAATTAAACATTTCCAGAAAACAAAAACTAATTGAAAATTGCGTTGCAAGATATCCGTGGACAAAACAGATGCCTTAAAGTTTAATAGAGACTTGAAAGATATTGCAAAAATTGAAGCCATCAGTCGCCGAAGCATAGAATGAAATAGCTGAACATGATTTTGACATTTCTTTAGTGGTTTAATGTTTCCGAGACTTGTTTTAATATAGTTAATTAAGACGGTATAGTCACTCTGTCCTGAAGTTCGACTGCCGTTACGATCATTTTAAGTTAACTTGCTTTCATGTTACCTTTAATAAAAACTATTGCTTTTTGTGCAGTAATCAAAGATGAAGGCTTCGTTGACATATTTTTTTGTTGATAATTTCATCTATAGTATAAATATGATTAAATGGAAGAAGAAAGGATTTAGAGTACACAGAGATATGATAGAGCATATAAACTGTTAGTCAGATTAGTTTATTAAATATTTCTCAACAGACTCATTACCCTTGCGATAAGCAAGGGTATTGCAATCGGGTACTAGACTTTTTTCCCGTAAAAAACTTTGTTCACAGGACTCATTGGACTCCTTGTGGTACCTTGGTTCATAGCGAATTCAAATTTTGTAGTATTTTTTGCACACTTAGCCTGGTGGTAACGAATACGCCTGGGAGAAAATGCGGTAGAACATGCGCTAAAGCTTGAATCCCCAATGAACCAGCGCAACAAAATCGTACAAATAACCTTTTCGACAGATCGGGGGCGGATTTAGGGGGGGGGCGACCCCCTCCCCCTCAGGGATTCGACCCCCTGCCGACCCAAAGGGTCCCCCCTTTGATACTTTTTCAGAAATCCATTTTTGGCCGACTGACCCTAAAATTTTTCTAAAGGCGCCTTCAGCGCCAATATATACTAACTTTGAGGGGGAGCGCGCGCCAAAAAAAAACGCGATTTTTTTGTCAACATTTTTCAAAAAGCGGCCAAAAACGGGGCAAAATAGGGGCAAAACAGTGCTTTGGGAGAGCTCGAAAAATCAATTTGGTCGACCTAAAAAAAAAGGTCATCAAAATTTTCGAATTTTTGAAAATCCGCCGCTCCCCCCCCCCCCCCCCCCATCGAGAAAATCCTAGATCCGCCCCTGCGACAGATCGTTCGCCCCACTTAAATAATTAATAAACTGTTCATCGAAATGAAAAAAATAGTAAAGAAAAAAAAAGAATTTATTTCTCCAGTATATTTACTGCAAGCATGAACAAAAAACTTTCATTTATTCAACAAAATAATTTAAAGATAAATTAACAAAAGAAAAATAATAAAGAGGGCAGGCGAAAAGCTTACAGAATGCCCACTTGGATACTATCAATATAAATTCAGTCAAAGAATTTCTCGAATGAAATTATGAGGTCAAACCCAGTGAACGGATAGCATTAAGACACCCTCAACTACCTTGTTGCCATTTATCTTATTGCACTTCAATGGAACAAAAAAGATCGTAATTAAAAACAATCATTTTTGAACGATCTAGACGCTTTGTCCCAGAAGGGGTCTCAACTATGTCCTTCCAACTTCACTGATCTTTTACTTAGCATTCCCTGGGAAAAATTTGGAAGCACAAATAAACACTGATTAAAGATCTCGAAGTGAGTTGAAAGAGAAATCAAAAGAAAAGCTGAATGCGCAACAATTGCTTAATTCCGACGACCAACATTTGAAACATGAAATGTGGTATAGAAAAGTATGCCTTTTTGCTAACTTTTTTGATAAGCCATGCTGCCAGATTTAAGTACTCGCTATTCAAACTGTTTGATAAGATTTTTCTGCTTTGGAGTAGAATAAACGTTTTCTGAAAATTCAGAAATAATCTAGCACTCCCTCCCAGTCTCTCAAATCTCCAAAAATGCACTATTTTTCTTCATCGTTAATGAAAGATTTTTTATTACTGTTCACTGTAGTCGTAGCCGCCTTGCGATTTAATCGGAAATTTTGTTCTGCTATTGTTGATATTTTGGTACTGATGTTTTATTTGTACAGATTTTTTGAACTCATGCAGAATTGTAGACTCCGATATAAGTCATCGCGTTAAAATTTGTAGCTTATGTATTTTGAACTTTTTCTGCTGCAGTACTTTTTGTTTAACACCTTAAGAATAACCCAGCAAACAACCGAACTGCGCTCAGCCTTAAATATAATTCTTGTCAAATTCACAATGTAAAGAGAGTAGCATTTAGTTTGTTAATTTCATATAGTTTTTGCTATCATTAAAGTCAAAAAAATCTAAATAGGAACAGCAAATTCAATTCTGCATCACTTGTATAAGCTACGGAGAAGTGATGAAAGCTTCGTTTTGCTATAGTTCAAAGCGAGCGGCCAAATCGGTTCTGCTAATTAATGTTAAATGTTTTCATGTTTAGATGAGCCTACAAGGTCTTTATCAGGGTTGATTCTGAAAAACAATGTGAAGAACCACTTCGACTCATTTCCACCAGAAGTGAAAAAGTTCATAAAACAGGAGTGCCTCAAATGTGTCGGCGACCGTTCCCCCCTCATTCGTGCCACCATCGGCATCCTAATTACAACCATATCCTCCAAAGGAAGCATAGTTGGCTGGCCAGAACTAGTGCCGACGTTACTGTCCCTTCTCGATTCGGAGAATATCGAAACTGTTGAGGTGAGCTTAAAAACGAAATACATTTTTCGTTTCGCAGTGGCAAAACATATAAGTTTTTTTTACACATTTTTTAAGCAAAATGTCAATTTTGACGACTGCTTATTAATAATCTATTATATATCTATTATATTTAAATATGGGCATCACTATCTCGCCTTGTTTAAGCTTTTTGAACGTATTATTTTTGCATGTTTAACGAAAGAATTTTTGCACGTTTAAGCCATATCGTATATTGCAATGGTTAAGAATTTTTGTTCGATTGAATTTAGTGGTTATTTCACCGAGTTTAAAATAAGCAGCCCAATATTGGCATGCTGTCCGGATTCACCGAGAAGTTGCTGTCCGGATTCACCGAGGGGTTGCGAATTTGGCCTCCAATTTTGAATGGCCAAATTCTTTTTACTTAACGAGATAAGACGATTTTGGTGATTTTTTCAAAAATTTTCAGAAAACAAATTATTTTCAAAATTTGAAATTGCCAACCCTGTAGTTTGGTGCTGTCAGGGTACTCCAAAAAGTTGCAAATCTTGCCTCCATATGTGATTGTTCAAATACTTGTAGTTATCGAGATATGACGTTTTTTATATTAATTTATATTAATATAAACTTATATTAATTTTTTTTTCGCAAAAGCTGAAGTTCCCAACCCTGTAGATGGGTGCTGTCGGGGTACTCTAAGGTGTTGCGAATCTTGCCTCCAATTATGATTATTCAAATACTTGTAGTTATCGAGATATGACGTTTCTTTTTACTTTTCTTTAAAAAATTTCAGAAATTTAAATTATTTTTTTTGATAACTTGAAATTCTTAACTTTGTAGTTGAGTGCTGTCAGGGCCTTCCCAGGAGTTACAAATCGTGCAACATGTGATTGCTCAAATGCGTTTGCTGAAATGCTTTAAGTTTCCGAGATGTGACGTTTTTTTGATTTTTCTTCAAGAAATTATCTAACAAGAAATTCGCTCAATTTGAAACTACTAACTTGATGAAGACACAACTTTATTGTCAGCTTTTACCCAGGCGTCTCAAATCTTGCCTCTAAATATGAATGCTCAAATCCCTTTAGTTTCCGAGGAAAGACGTTTTTCTATGATTTATTCAATTTTTGTCGGGAATCTTAAGTAGGGTGCTCTCAGGGGTTCTCAGTGGTTGCAAATCTGGCCTCCAATTAAGTAAATTTTCTCTCCAGAAGCCCATTAAGTTTTCGAGATGACGCTTTTATTGTTTTTCAAAATGGGAATTAAAAAAATTAGAAAGTTTGAAATTACCAACCCTGTAATTGGTTGCAGTCAGAGTGCACTAAAAGTTTGCAGATCTTGTTTCGAATATATGGGGTTTTTCATGAGTTGTCGAAAAAATTTGAAGCACCAGAGGTGCGTTAAACGATAGTATTAATTACGCTTGCGATGAGCAACCCTCATCAAATCGGAATCTAGACTTTTTTGCGTTAACAACTTGATTAATAAAGTCACTTGAGTCATTTGTGATGATGCTGTGCTGGTGACATGCTCAATTTCTTAAAAATTCAAATGTAACTACTGGTACATGCTGTATCTAGAATTCTAACCATTTTATGTAGTGATAATAGAATTTCGATATCAATTTTTTGCTCATGATTTTTCGGCTTCTCGGTCGTTGACTTCAGCTCTGTCGGATTAGTTTCAAAATTTTGTATGCCACCTTGCATACCTTTTATATACAGCACTCGTCGTTTCTATGTGGGCAGTACATGGTTTTTTCCAAGAAAAGCACCGAAAAGTTTCGATAAATTATCTACCTAATATTATATTTCCTAGAAATTGCGGTTATTGTTTTCGAAATTGATGACTTTGGAACAAAATTTTGAAGGCTCGAAATCAACTCCACAAGGATCTCTTCAAAAAAACTTGAATACCTATAAACGTGAGAAAAAAAAACTTTTAAATTGAAAAAAAAATCGTTTTACTTGTTCTTCATTCAAAGGTAACATCGTTCGAGGTCCTCTTTGCTACTTTTGTTCTTCATGCTGTTTTCATTCTGTACCTGTTGTATCGCAAGCGGTGCGAAACTCAGCTTCGACCTACTGTATGGATATTTCATTGCGATAAGTGACGTTATTGCAACCGGCTACTAGACTTTTCCCGTAAATAATTGTTCACAGGATGACTCAAATTTGTGGCCATCTCCATATATGTACTTTTGTCATATAGCAGACATATTTTGAGCTACCTGCTTTTTCAATATCAGACGTGTTCGAAATTTGTTTATATTGGTCGTAAGTTCAGCTCCCGTTTCGATTTTTCATTTTAACTTTCCTTTTAATTACCTCTTCATCTCTTTATTCGGCTTAAAAGGTTTCGACTTTTATTATATCGGCTAAGTGGCCTATTGCGTTGTTTGATGGGTGAAAAAGTTTTTGATGTAAACGTTTCGAGGGGGGTCTAAAATACTTTACTTTTTTTAAATTTCATTGTGGAAAAAATTTTCGGTTCAACTGGTGCGATCAAGACTTTCCGGCTTGTTACTGCTGTTTACACTAGCGTTAGTGTTATACTACGACTATTTTTTTTTTAACCTAAGTCGCAAATATTGGTGTCATTTTTGGGGCACCTTTACGGCTTTTTCATAAAATGTGTTTTGACATTCGAATAGTAATAAGTTTGCACAGTTGATGCATTTAGAATTCATCAAATGAACCGAAAAAAGCTTTTTGTTTCCAACAATAAGACAATGATAAAAGCTCGATTTCAGAAACTTTCTAGCTCACTATATCTCGAAATTTTTCAAATGCAGAATTTATACATAATGTGGTTTTATGCTTTAAATTTATAACATGCAAAACTAGTGTGGATGCCTTCAGTTTGTTATATTTCAAATTATTTACTTGCAAAATTGTGTCTATATGTATTTGGTGCTACTTTTGCTGCATGGCATTGGCAATTTATTAGCATATGTAGTTGCTTTATATGTGACTAGTGTTTGTCGGTTGTTAAGCGTTCGTGTCCGAGAGGGCAGAAGGTGGAGACTCCAAGTCTCGAGGTCGGAGGTGCGAAGCCTATATGTTACAAAGTTTCACTATTTCGAGGCTTATTTCTATATATTTAGAATCTGTGTAACAAGTAACCATTGATCAGTCAAAGCAAGTGGAAATTTCAAAAAAAATTATTAAGCGCGTTTGGCCGAGCGGTGCAGTCAATGATTTTACAATCACAAGTTCGGAAGCTCAAATCTCGGGTTCGACAAAAGATTTCGCTGTGTGATTAAAAGTTAGGGAAATTTTGAAATGTGTTGACTCAGGTAGCCGGAGAGTTTCTGGACATCTTTGTCTTAGACACTATGTCTACGCACGTATATCCCAAGTTGTGCGGATATCACAATAAGGATAGGAATAATAATAGTAGTAATAATAATAACAACAACAACTCAAATTTAACTATTTATCCATATCTTCACAAAGTTTCAAATCGATTGTCTGTGATAGTGTTGAGCAAAACATGAGTAGTTTAGATAGTAGTTTTTAAATGTCGATCTATTTTGGTGTTTTTAGGGTTCATTTGGAGCCCTGCAGAAGATATGCGAGGACTCGTATGAGGCCTTTGAGACGGAGCCTGCCGCCCAGTACCTCGCAGTCATGATCCCCAAGTTCATCCTCTTCCTCAAACACCCACAGGTAATAATTTTCAGTGCTCAAAAATATTTCAAAAATTTTGAGCAAAACTGGGCTTATAATTTATTCTTGAAAAGTTTCATCTTGGATACTTTTGAGAGCCATGCAACGCATTTCAAAGAAATGACGAGGATTGCAGGGATTTGAAGTATGTGTTTTGATTTCATGTTGCAGCTGTCTATTTATTTTGCTGGATAAAATAATTTTAATTGATTTCGTATTGGTCAGGTTGTCAGATGAGTTGTGTTTTCTTGAAATCTTTTGTTAACGGAAACTGTTTTAAATAATGTGGCATGTACCTGTTTTTTGCTAAGTTACCGTTTGTTTTGAACATTAAGATGTTTCTGTATCGCATTTGGCGCGGTGCTCAGACCCCAAATGACCATTTTATTTTGACCTCTATTTTGAGGAAATTGCCTATAGTGCATTTACTGAGTTTATTTGTTTTCCGAAAAAAAAAATTCTTACTCTTTACTGGCAAGCAATTGCATTTTAGTCAGTTTAGTTGCCGACTTTAGTCCTATTGTTAAGTGAATTTAAAAAGTTACCTCTTGGTCCTGGTTTTAAGAGTAATGAACTCTTATATAGGTCTTGGTGATTTTTTTTCAGGAATAAGTCTTAAAATGCTCAAATAACTACAGATGTGCATTCATACATATTGATGCATTTATGAATCCACTTAGGTATAAATGCACTTTTTGAGTTCAATTAAAATTCATCTGCTGAAAGTTTACATAAATAGTACTGTCCAAATACGAACGTGGAAATGGCGCGAAAAAACGTGAACGAAAGTGGAAATTGTTTTTTAGATTTGCAACGGAATAAAAACTTTATCTGTTGATCCTGTTTTCTCAAATTGGGTGAATGTTATCAAAAAAGCACCAATCATAAATTGTTCTAGAAATTCGAAGAACTTAAATGGTATCTATTTTTTTCTTTGAAATTCGAAAGTTGAGTTTTTTTTTTCAACTAAGTCAGTGTTTTTTTTCGGTTTATTTAAGTTTATTACTTTTTTCCAATTGTCTGTTGGCTATGTTCTCAAATTGGGTTACTTATATCAAAAAAGTGCCAATCATAAATTGTTTGTTTTGAAATTGGAAAATTGAGAAACTTTTTGTTTTTCAGGCCAAAGTAAGGTCGCACTCTCTGGCGTGTGTGAATCAGTTCATATTTGGACGCTTCTCCACTCTGGGGGAGCACATGGAGTTATTCATTGAAGCTCTGTTCGCACTCTCCTCTGACAGTGACCCCGAAGTTAGGAAGAATGTGTGCAGGGCGCTGGTGATGTTGCTGGAAGTAAGGCTGGAACAGCTGCTGCCGCACATGAGCCAGATCATTGGAGTGAGTTGCACGATGGTTTGCTTGTATCTTGCAATTCGTTGTATATAAATCAGCTTAAGTATAAACCAGCTAAAATTTACACCAGCCGAAAATACTGAGCATTTACTTCATAATTATCTGATAACTAAGAAGAATTTGCACAAAGCATTCAAACTTCAACGCAAATAACCCAAGTTTTGGCGGATTTTTTTATCTGATACTCAGTCCGTTTCTACTGCGGCTATTTTTCGCTTTCTTAGTAATTATTTTTTGCTAGAATTTTTCTGGGTGAATTAGCAGTCAAAATATGACCTAGACATTTTTTTGTTGTTGTTCAGTGTGCATATAATGCTTAGTTCGTAATTTCTAGATTTGATGAATTATTATAGTTTTGATGAATTATCGAAAAAAATCTCTCTTGCAGCTCTTTCGAAGATAGGATTTTTTGCTGATAGGATTTTCGAGGCTCCGCTTTGTCTCAGTGTGTTATTTTTGTTTGTTCGACAGTACATTCTGGAGCGATCTCTTGACAAGGACGAGGCAGTGGCTCTAGAGGCCTGTGAGTTCTGGCTAACCTTCGCAGAACAGGACATATGCAGAGACATTCTGAGGGAGTTCTTGCCAAAGTAAGATCTATCAACACAGCCACGTTCAATTATTCAATTATTCTTGCGATTAGCCAGGCTAAAACAATTTTTAACCATAAAAAGGTTAAAACAATTTTTATTTGCTAGCAGAAATCGCTTCAAAAAAATTAAATCCAATTACGGTTTCTGCGTATTTAGCTTAGAGGTAACCCTGATGCTTGGGAAGACACTAAGGGTGATTGGTTCGATTCCAACCTGTTGTCCATTTTTGCATTTTTTTGCTAGATCGTAATTTCAAGGTCCGAGGCTCGATTACATTGTAGAGCTACTTTGCGCCGATTTATCGTTTGTATTTGCAGCTTCACCTCAGTGTTAAATTTTGAAATATATAAAACTAATTTACTGATAATTAAATTATCTGTTATTTACTGTCTACGCTTTGAACAGCTTCTATTTAATTTCAGTTGAAAACTTGAAAGTTTCTGATAAATTATCATCAAAATGTTGGACAAATGTGAAGTAGGACGAAAAAATCTAATTACATTTATTTTTAACACAAGCGAAGCGTAGTGTTTTATTACGATGATTTTTTTCTAATCTAAATTGCAAATGAAAGTGCTCGTTTGGTAGCACTTTTGTTGTATTTTAATTTAATCATATTTAACTTTATTTAAGCCTATATAAGTTAATGGTATATAAGGCTGCTTTATTTTTGGCTAGTGTTAGATCCTGTTTGAAAAAAACATTTCTAATGAAAATGTATGGGATTTGTTGTTTTTAGTTTTTTTTGCCACACTGTGGAACATTTTTGCTGAAATAATTTGTCGAAAAAATGGAACCAATGGAAAAATTGGCTGCTCTTCTATGTGGGTTCTACGGCCTTCGAAAGTTTCTTAAGGGGATTTTTGACCTATTTGTTATATTAAATGCTCAAATCTGGTTTCAATTGAAAGAACAAATTAAGGGGCTCTCTTTTTCTCAAGTTGCTAAATTCTGTAGAAAAAAATTGTTGCCTCAAAAAGCCCATTCTCAAAAACTTTCGTCTTTTCTCAAAAACTACCTTGCCAAATTGGAAGTTAAGGGTTCAACAAAAAAAATCAGTTATGCGAATCTTACCAGCGCAATCGGCTATGCCCTGAGTTTAAAAAATATGGCCTTAAAAATGTCTAATTTTTGAAATTTTGCCCGGTTTTTGGAAAGTTGTTCTTTTTTTAAAAAAACATTCCTGCTGGTTTTGAGGTTGATAGTTCATTTAAACTATCATGGTGTTAATATTTTCCCTGCGTAATCTGTTTTATCCTGTTCTTAAAAAAAGCTGGTACGGTCTTCGGAAAAATTCTTTAATTTTTTTTACCGTTTTTTAAAAACTTTTCGTCACTATTCTTGAAACCTACTGGCTAAATCTCATTAAGGGTTCAATCTAAAAAATAAAGGTGCGGAAATCTTCAATCTAAAAATCAGCAGGTGAAAAGCAGAGGTAATTTCTATGCTTTAGTAGAGAAAAGTGTATGCATTTAGAAAAATTCAAATTCTTGACTTTTTGATCGATTTTTGGAATCGTTTTCATTTTTTTTCGAAAACTACTTAGCCAAATCTGAGATAGTCTTTTTTTTGAAAATTACGCATTTCCATATCTGTACAATATCTGATTTAAAATATTACAACTGGATGATCCATCATCAGCTGGGCCACTTGTTTGCTTCCAAGCGTCCGCGGCGAGGACGCGAGACTCCTAATCAAACCGTCGGATAATCAAATCCGGAACACTTAAATAGTTTTTTGGTCTTTAATTGAAAGATTGAGTAGTAGTTTTTTAAATATAATTAAGCGGTTATTTCCCTACAGAAAATTTTGAGGGTTCTAGTCCATTTTTTTTGAAAATTACGCATTTCCATATCTGTACAATATCTGATTTAAAATATTACAACAGGATGATCCATCATCAGCTGGGCCACTTGTTTGCTTCCAAGCGTCCGCGGCGAGGACGCGAGACTCCTAATCAAACCGTCGGATAATCAAATCCGGAACACTTAAATAGTTTTTTTGGTCTAATATTTGCTGCATAACATTGGCAATTTGATAAACTGTAGCTGCTTTTTGGTGGCTAGTGTTAGTAAAATTTCAAGCGGTCATGGAGCAGATGTGAGAACGTGATACTAAAAAATTGTCAGGCTGTTTTTTTAATCTTTTTCTGATTTCATTTGTTTGCCTGTTTGAGCTCTTATTGCGTTTTCCTCGCTTGTGTTTGCGGAGCGTAGCTTCGCCTCTGTGTTGAACATAATATAGGCCTGATAAATTTGATCAAACCGATTACTGCAAAAAAAGCCATCAAAAAGCAAAAACTTTTGCTTACACATTGTAAAATTCTATTCTATTTCTGAATTTTTATAGAAGAATGTTTGTTTTCAAAATTTGAAATTTTTGCTACCGTTTGAATCATTTTGACATGAGCGTTTAAACATTTTTTTTTTTGCTCTCCGTTTATTTTTTTTGCAGCCGGCTTTTTCACTAAGTTGTTCACATTGGTTATTTACTTCCAGAATCTTCAGGTCAACAATTTCTAATCTCCATGTCCGGGACTCGATTACATTTTTAGAGCTATTTTTTGCCGATAAATCGCTTATCTTTGCGACGTGCAGCTTCGCCTTTATATAAAATTTGAATATGATAAAAATCAATTTACTGATCTTTAAATTACCCTTGCAATAAGCAAGAATCCTGCAATGGGGTACTAGACTTTTTCCCGTAAATAAATTTGTTCGCAGGACTCATCTCCTGGAGCCTGGACTCAGCCATATGCTTCCTCTATTTACACTTGCGATCAACAGAGTGTATTATTACGAACCTTCTTTTTCTAGTCTAACTCGCAATTAAAAGTGTTCATTAAAATAAAAGTGTTCATTTATTTGGAAATTTCACTTAAGCATTGGAAATTTCATAGCATCTGATCTCTGTTTTCGGTCAATTTAGCCTGCAGGCAACGAATATGCCTGGTACGGCAAAGGTCCTGGGTTCGAATAAAATTGTCGGCCAATTATTTTTCTGCTTATCTGTTGTCGGCGTAGTTGTCATATCTTGAAATCTTTGTTTTCTTTTTGCTGCGCGCATTTTTTGGTTTTAGTTTGTGATTTACTCCTACAAATTGTAGTTACGCAAGCATTGCTTGTGCTATAGTGTGGACTATCTTTTTTTCCCAGCCTAAGTCGCAAATATTGCGATAAAATGTGTTCAGTTTGAAAGTGTTCATTTTGATCAATAACCAGCTATTTAGTACAGCCAATTCTAGGGATATTAATACATACAATTCTAAGGATATTAACACAGACAATTATTGTTCCGGCTTTCGTAACGAAAGTGGCGGAATATTTGTGCTCGTAAAGTTATGGGGGTTAAAAAATGCCATTTTTGCCAATTTGGGACAATTAACGCGCGATATATTTCGCTCTATTAACACGTAAGCGGAGATTTACTCCGTCATAGAAATTGTTCCAAATTGGTTAAAGGAAGCTTATTTGCCATAATTGGTTTGTTACTAGGAGCGAAATTTATCACTTTGTACTTAATATGGCGTTTGGGGTGATGATTTTCGCAAAAAATCTCAAAATAAAAATTTTCATTTTTTTAAATTGCATTTACTTTTTTTTTCATGTTATTACTCCTCAGTAGACTGCTGTATAAATTGAGGCCTGTTAGTCGGTAGATTTTTTTTATCAAAGTGACTGGTACTGCTAATGCGTCGTAATTGGCGTGCGTCACTTAAGAAATTTTGTAGACTCAAAATTTTACTCAATCAGTTTTTCCCAGTAGCGTTATCGGTCATATTTTTGCTTGTGTATGCGAAGTGCAACTTCGCTTCTGTCTTTTACTTACCTTGACTTTATTTTTCCTTCTTTGTTTGCTTTTGTTTCGCTTAAAAAAATTCTTCGGACCAATTTTATCGGCTCAATGAGCTAATTGTAGTTTGTTTCAAGGGAAACACAAATTGAATATTTCCCTCCCCGCACTTACTCTGTTGATTGTGTGTTTACCTATTGGCTGGTTGAGTTTTTTTTTACAATTGAAAATTATTTCCAAATTCATTGGAAAAATTTTAGTTTTTCGCGGAAACTTCTATTGATTTTCAAAAAGGAGTATCAATTGAAAAACCGCCTAGTCCCCTGCGAGTCTGTATACTCCCCTAGACTCTCGTTTTACTTGACCCCCTCTGTCTACAGCCTTCAAAAAGTCTGTGGGGAATATTTGACAAATGTTTTTGAATTTTTTCATTTTCTCGAAAAACATAAATCTTAAATATGAGATTTTACTTTCATTGGATAGAACGGTTTCGAAAAGCTTCCTACATGAGCGGCTGCGCCCAAACAAAAGATAAAGTTGATTTTTTGACTGTTTTGTAAACTTTTTGATTATTCTCGAAAATTACACTGCCATATTTGAGATTTTGGGCTTAATTCACAGAGCGATTTGTGGGAAACTTATTTGTTTGAGACTACCTCCAAATTTTTCGGCACCAAAATATATGGCTCTCGAAAAAATCAAAACTTCGATTTTTGACCGTTTTTTGGACCTTTCTCGCTAACTATCCTGCCAATTCCGATATCATAGATTTAATCGAAACAACATGTTGTTCAAAGCCTACCTTTTTAACTGGAAATACACAGTTTGTTTAACAAAAAAAGTTATGGCCTTCCATTAAGTCGAAGTTTTGAAACTTTGACATTTTTTTGCAAACTTTTCGACTTTACGCGAAAACTAGCGTGCCAATTTTTAGGTTGTGTTCAATCGAGAAATCCAGTTTTAGGGATCTTCTTTGCTTAAGTGGCCACAACCTGTTCTTTGTAGGAAAAATTCATGGATTTAGGAAATCTTTTTGACCGTTTTTTTAGAAACTTATTGAATTTTCTTAAAATTTGCACAATCAAATCTGAGATGAAAAGTTCAACTGAAAGAACGGGTTGCGATAATGGTTCCTGCAGAAGCGCCGGTTCATTAAATTTTTGATGGAGAAATGTTATCTCCTTGGGAAAATTGATTATCTCAAAATTTTTCACTCCTCTCATTTGTTGTAGTAGAGAATCAACTAAGGTTTCGGGAAAAGTCAATATTTGAAATCACATTTTTTCGTGCCGCATCAGTATAGCAAATTCATTCAATATCAAACACATACCTCCAGCTTTTGCTGGGCCCTTAGTTGTTTTTATGTAGACATACGAAAATTTTGGTTCACCTAGTTTTTTTCAACATTAAATTTTTTTTTTATGTTTGTATTGTATCGAAAGTGATGCGAAGCTCCGCTTCGTCTCTGTGTAATCTCTAGGTCGCAGGTACGAATCTCTGACTTTGACAAATTTTTACTAATTCAAGGTTTTTTTTACTGCACTAAAGCTGCTTTTTCGTAATCTCGCAAGTGTTTGTGAAGCGAAGCTTCGCCTCTGTGTTTAAATTCAAATCCATTCAGCCATCCGGGGCGTCTGAAATCTGCGTATGTCAGTTCAATGTCGCTTAACTAATTTTTGAAAACGCATAAAGACTCAGTTCGGGTAGCGTAATCTGTGCAGTTTCCCCTCCTATATGCGCAGTTAAACTTACTGTGTTAGCTGTTGAAAAGGATTCATATTGGGTTCAAATTAAAACAGTTTCAAACCAACTGAAATTTTTCTTGCGAGCATTCATATTGGGTTCAAAATAAAAACAGTTTCAAACCAACTGAAGTTTTTCTGCTGTTGAAATTAAAAGTTATTTTTTCTACAAGCAACGCAATGCGTATTAAACGTTATAGCTCATATATGTTAGTACAAATACTATATGTTAGAAAATATGGCTGTATAAATACTTATTGAATATAACTTCAGTGTTTTATGCTGCAGACAGTTGGAACCAACAGCTTTAATTAAGAAGAGATCTGCCAATGTTAAATAAATCTTGCATGCAAGTTTGACTTTTCATGTGAAGTTGCCTTATAAATTTAGTCTGAAAATCTAACTTTGACATGTTCAAAACTGAAGTTTTGCCTATTTTTTTTTAAAATCTATTTGGTCTGCTGCA
This sequence comes from Symsagittifera roscoffensis, assembly GCF_963678635.1. Classification (NCBI taxonomy): domain Eukaryota; kingdom Metazoa; phylum Xenacoelomorpha; order Acoela; family Convolutidae; genus Symsagittifera; species Symsagittifera roscoffensis. The sequence continues at coordinate 50,000,221 of NC_087070.1, read as the reverse complement.
ACGCTTTACTACTTTCTATATAATTTATATTGAGTGTTTCTGAATGTCACAGGAGGAGCTGTTGAAATTTCAGCAGTCGCTCGAAACAGAAACTGAAAATTAGTGTGGGAAACAAAATTTCGAAAATCTAATTGATAACCATGATTTTCGAAATACATGTATTAGATACGTTTCAAATTTAACTGCATTAAAGATTTCTTTTGTAAAATCAAACTTGAAAAATTACACTTGACAGCGCATAGTGTAATAATGACTTACTTATTTTAATTTATTTTGTTGTTAGACTGATCCCGGTGCTTGTGCAGTGCATGCGCTACTCTGAGATAGATGTGATCCTTCTCAAGGGAGATTTGGAGGAAGATCAGCATATACCCGACCTGGAAAAAGACATCAAGCCCAGATTCCACTTTTCCAAAATGTCCAACACATCCGGTAATAATATCCCGAGTTTATTATGATTATTAGTTGAAATCCGTTTTTTTTCCCTGTATATCACGTGATTTTGCGCAGGAAAAGTGACAGCATGTGGTGATGGTGCGAATGGTTCGGATGATGATGAAGACATTGGGAGTCCCATGCTCGGAGGGGGTCTGGGTGACCAGGACGACGAAGACACTCTCTCTAATTGGAACCTCCGCAAGTGCTCAGCCGCAGGTGACGCGAACACATTTTCTGCTCATTTTTAAGAAGCAAAATTTGCGCTAATTCTTTACTTGAAACTGTTGTTCTGCATTTTAAGTGAATTTTACGGTTTGTTTTGTCACTTCAAGACGATGCAAGTCATGAATGGTTCAGAGTAGTTATTATTCATGCGTGTTTCTAATTGCTTTCTAGGTCTGGACGTGTTGTCTAATGTATTCCATGAAGATATTCTGGAGACCCTTTTGCCTATTCTGACCTCTAAACTCCAGTCTGAAGAGTGGGAGGAGATTGAAGTGGCCATTCTCGCGCTGGGTGCTATAGCTGAAGGGTGCATGAAGGGCATGATCCCACACCTCCCAGATCTCATCCCATTTCTAATACAGGTTAGTGAGTTTTAGTTTTTGTATGTTCTCAAGCTATTTTGTAAAGCTCAAACCGGGTATAAGTTAACTACTGCTGGGGTTAACAGTTGAAGAAATTCAAATGCAGAAGTTTTTAAATGTAAGTTTAGTGTTCGACTGATGCTTACACAAGCTACGCTTGTGCTGTATACGAGTCCACTTTTTCAAACGTAATTGGAATATTTTGTTGCCATTTTGTGAAACTTTTGTTTTTTAAATAGCGACATATTTTGCAACATATTTTCTTGCAAATTTTGTTTTTTGAACAGATTGAGTTCAAACAGCTTAGTTTTGAGCGACCTAAACAGCCTTAGTTGAGCTATAAATATTTTGTTTTTAACTGTGGAAAACAAGTTTTTTAAGCTAAGTTCAGCGCTTCTTCAGCACTAAGAGTTGTTATCTTTTTAAAATTTTTCTGAAAACAAATTAGTTATTATTTTGTCATTAATTTTGCAAATATAACTGCAGTCAATAAACACTTCACTAAAAGTTCTAGCAAACTTTGATTGAATCTGCTCAGATCACGCTCAGAAATGCTGCTCAGAAAGGAAAAAACTGAATTCGGGGAAAAACTTTGTCTTCGGGTGTTTTAGTTTTTCAACGGAAATCATTAGAGGAAAGAGGCCGTGTAATATAACATGTTGAAGCCCTTTTTGACGTGATTCGGACGACATATAAAATTTCCAAAAAGTTTTCTCAGTGTCCAGAAAAACCAGTTTGAAAATTTTCATTTTTCAGTCTAATTTTAAGCCATTAAAGCGAGAAAGCATGCTCAAAATAGGCGTATAATTTATGGCTCATAGTTCAAATTGAACCGTGAAATTTTAGTTTTACTCTAAGAAAACTAGATTTTGACGTTCTTTTCAGCAAATTTTTGATAATAAAAAACATAAAATTTTTAGAACTTTTTCCTTTTATTTTTGAAATATGTTGTCCATTACGCCTTATTTATACAAGCATAGCTTGTATTGTAGTATAAACTTTTTTTTAACTTTTAATATTGTTGCGATGCAATTGTTGCGACAAAATGTGTTCATTTTGAAAGTGTTCATTTTGATCCAGCTATTAAGTACAGCCAATGCTAAGGATATTAACACAGACTATTATATTACAAATAGCACTTTAGCTTCAAGGCATCATGGATCTGTAGCGTAGAGGTAGGGAAGGAGACCAGCAGTAAAATAAGAGGGTTCGAACCTTGGAGGGTCGGATCATTTTAATGAAATTTTTCGTGTACTGCGTCCGCTCTATAAATTGAGGCATGTTAGTTGGTAAGTTATTTTTTCAAATTGACTGGTACTGCTAATGCGTCATAATTGGCTTGCTTAACTTATTAATTATGTAGACTCATAATTGGCGTGCGTCACTTTTGAAATTTTGTAGACTCAAAGTTTTACCCATTCAATTTTTCCCAGTAGCGTTATCGGTCATATTTTTGCATGTGTATGCGAAGTGCAACTTCGCCTCTGCGCTATTATTTCTATCAAATTATGACTTTTCATCACAAAGTGTAGGAAAAAACGCGCATTTTGAAAAAGTTTTCTAGTTTTTTTTCTCAATGTTGAGGTCGTAGCTTTCTGTGCTACTTGCGCCGAACCGGTTATCCTCGTTCTTAAAAAGTTTTAGATTGGTTTCTCATTGTTTTCTAAAATAGGCAGCTGTGATATGACCCTTGCAATGATCGATATATTGTTTCTGGTTGATTACCGATCGTCGTGGTTGACTTTTGATTCATTTGGTCTAAAGAAGGCGAATAACTCTCTCCGATTACAAAAACTGCGCTAAGAAACGTGAATTACTTAGTTCGAAAGTGAATATAATTCTCAGTTTTCTTTATGGAAGTCCCAATCAATACTTATCAATGAATCGGTTTTCTTAAATTGGGTTAAGTTTATGAAAAAAGCGCCAATCATAAAAGACTTGCACCCCTCCGACTAAAAACAACAACAATTTCTACTGTTTTTTACGCTTTTAGCAAGCGTTATCAAACGAATATACTTTTTTTTAGTTAACAACTAGGTTAACAAAATCACTGAATCATTTCTGCAGCATTCAATTCCGCAGCAAGCAAACATGCTCGAAATTTCAATTTTAACTACAGTACGAAAGGTACTAGGTGACGTTTATGGGACTACGCTCGAATCCGGTCAGCACGTGCTTGTTTAACCTAAACTATTTAATATCAAAAGATGATCGGCCTACGGGTTGTCTGCTTTTTGTTTGTCGGATTAGTTGCGACGTTTTTTTTACATTTCTTGTGTAAGATATTTTTTGTAACTGAAAGTGTTTTATGATTCTTTCATGTAATTTGTTATTTCTACCTTTGCGAGAGCATTTTTTTTGTAACCGGTAACCATACTCCCCCCTTAACAACTTTTCTTACAGATTTATAATTGAAATTGATGCTGCTTTATCATCGCACGTGGTCTGGAGGTAATGCAGTGGACTTTGAAATTGAAGGCCTGGGGTTTGAGTCCGGGCCGGACGTCTTTTTTCAGTCTCAAATTTAAATTTTATTTCCGGGAAATATTGATTAGTCGGGTTATAGTTTGTCTGCTTAGTTGCCACCTCGCATTTTTTTTGCGCTGTAAGTCCATTAGTTTTTCAAAATTACTCTACCTGACTTGTATTTTTTCCGGTTTTTTGGTTTTTCGCTTCGAAGTTTTTTTTCGGCCTAAATGATATCGGCTCTTGTTTTGTCGGTATTAAATTATTTCGGCTCCTGTTTTTCCGATTGGTGAACTTATTGTGCATCCGTATAAGGATAAAAGTGATTCTTCATGTTCTTAATAAATCAGCTCGGCTGGTTGTATAAAGGTTAAAAGTTCAAACTTTTTAATCGCTCAATGTTTTTTATGAGAACAATTTCCTCTGACATGTTTTGTTTTCGGATTAATTGGCGTCTAAAAACGAATTTTTGGCTTAGTGAACGCTTAAAAAATATTTATAGCTTTTTTCATGCCAGTTGCTCTTTTTGTCGTCTGTGTTTTTCAGAGGTTGAATTTTTCGTATTAAAAAAAAAATGTTCGAATTTCCTTTGCTATTTTTGTTTCGGATCAATTAACGTCTAACCACGTTTTGCTGGCTTAGTAAACGCTCGGAAATACTAAAAGCGTGCTTATTGCTAGTGGCTGTGTTTCTCATCTGCTTTTTCTGTGATCGAATTTTTGGCATTTCCATTTTTTTCCACTTAGTTATTTCCTTGTCACTGACCATTTAGTAGCTTGCAATAGTACGCTTTTGTTGTATCGCAAGTTGTGCGAAGATCTGCTTCGCCTCTGTGTGATATTTTAATAGTATACTTGAGGTAAATGTCTCGTTGGTTTTGAAAATGAGTATGCAGCCGAATGTAGTGTAGAGATGCTGTCGAGATTTCGACGGTGAAGCTATTTAGCCACCTTTTTTTGGGTTCAAAAAATTTTGTCGTTTCAGGCGTTGAATTCTAAGAAGGCGCTGGTGAGGAGTATAACGTGTTGGACTCTGTCTCGCTACACTCAGTGGGTGATGCAACAACCACACGACCACTGTCTCCAGCCCTTAATGTCTGCTCTGCTGAGGAAGATTCTAGATGCGAACAAACGTGTGCAGAAGGCAGCATGCAGGTCTCACTAGTTTTTTTTGTCGTGTGATTCGGCGACCACATTTCTTAACATGTGACCACGGTACTATAAGTACAGACCACCACATGCAAGAACAGACACTTTTGCACGTAGCACACTTAGCCCATTTGGTTTTTGTAGCGTTTTATGTCCTCGCATTTGACATGGCTTAGATTATAACAATAATAGGCAATGTTTAAATTAGGAGGGGTAATAATTCTGCATACAAAAAAGACAACCGAGAAAAAAATTGTCAGAAAGAGAAGAATCATGGACAAGTACTTAATTTATTTATTCTCTCAATCATACATACTATACTCATCATGATAAGTCAATGTAAAAGATAAGATGTTGTTAAAATGCATAGATTTTAATTGTGATTTTTAGTGCATTTGCGACTCTGGAGGAGGATGCAAGAACTGAACTGGTGCCCTATTTGCCCTTCATTTTGGACACTCTGGTGTACGCCTTCAAAAAGTACCAGGCCAACAACCTCCTCCTCCTCTACGACGCCATCGGAACACTCGCAGGTTTGAAAAAATAATAAGCGAAAGCTTTTTTCACAATGAATTGCACACAGTCGAAATATTTTAAATCTTCATAATCGGGGATGTAAGACTACTCATTATGATGCAGTAATTCATTGCAGTTGTGAACTGCGACAAATATTTCAATTTGAATGGTATGTAAAATCCATTTTTTGGCAATTTTCATAATTGTTCCGATTAGCGTAGGCGTGGAAGTACTTTGAATTCGAGTTTTTTTTGTCGCTCGAACTTGTGGATCATCAATAAACTTCAGAATTGGTATAACATATTAAAATCCTTTCAGATGTGATTCCAGCAGCAATGAAAGTTTTCAAAAGTTTCATTGGGGCGTGGAAAAAACAGCCTGCATATTTTGCTTGAGATGTAAAACATACCTATAGGAATTGTAAAGTTTTATTTTATAAAAGTGCTTATTATAATGTCATTTACTTACTTTGCAGACGCCGTGGGAACACATCTAAACAAACCCGAGTTCATTGAACTGTTGATGCCGCCTCTGATCGAGAAGTGGAACGCACTGCGTGACGATGACAAGGGTCTCTTCCCACTCCTAGAGTGTCTTTCATCAGTTGCCACAGCACTCCAGGCCGGGTTCATTCCCTATGCACAGCCAGTGTTCGCAAGATGTAAAAATTTGGTAGAAAGAAATCTCCAACAGGAATCGGTGAGTTGAATTAGTAAGAAGCGATTAATGTAGTTCATACTCTTGTATAGGTCCTGGTGATTGTTGCGGCCATTTGAAAAATGCGGAGGAACTTAGTACAAGGGTGTGTTTAAGTTTTTTCTTTGTTTTGTTTTCCACGAAAAATCAGTTACCGAAATTAATCATCGTTCGAGTGATATATCATATAAAAGCCCTTTCAGTCGTGATTTTTTTTCATTTCTGTGCTTAATTTATTTTTCGATTTTTGTGAAGTAGAGAGTATTTCCATGTTGCTTTCAAGTTTTTTTCAAAGGTTGTTGATTAACAATAAATGATGTGCTAAAAATAGACAACAGTGGAGGTTTTTTGCATGCTCTGAACGACATTTAAAGTTTGAAATTTTTCTCAGTGTCGAGAAAAACCAGTTTGAAATTTTATTTAATCTAATTTCAAGCTAATAAGCTAATAATTTCCAGCTAATAAGGTTAGGCTTACAAAGCTTATTTATGCTTAATTTAACGATTTTTTTTTTCGTTTTTCTAGTCATTTTTCTACAAAAACTGTTTCCCGATTGGCCTACTTTGCTATGAATGTCGAATATGCCTGAATTCTAGTTTTTTTTTCGTTCAAATCTTTTTTTAGCACACCACGCAGAATAAAAGACAACCCTAGTTTAAAAAAAAAACTTTTTTTATTGTTTAAGACAATGGTCGGAACATTCTGTGTTACTTGCTCAGTAACCGGCTATCCTTGTTTTTTTCTTTTGGTTTTCCACGCAAAATAAGGTACCGAAAAATCAGCAAAATGGGTCGATTTATATATCATATAAAAGCCCTTTTAGTCGTAATTCGAGAAAAACCGGTTTGAAGTTTTTGATTTTTTGGTCTAATTTCCAGCTCATAAGGTCAGTCAACGCGCAGGCTTACAAAGGTAAGCCGTGAAAACCATTTTGGGAATCAAAAAATCAAAAAGGTTCTGCAAAAAATTTAGAAAAATTTCATTTTTCTTACAATTTTTTTTTTTCATTATAGTCTTTTTCTTTACTCAAGCAAAGCTGGTGTTATAGTATGAACTATTTTTTTCCAACCTAAGTCGCAAATATTGTTGCGATAAATGTGTTCATTTTGATCAATAACCAGCTATTAAGTACAGCCAGTGCTAAGGATATTAACACAGACTATTATTGTTCTGACTTTTGTAACGAAAGTAATTGAATGTTTGTGCTCGGGGTGGTTTTTTCTTCGACAAATTTCGAATTTTTTAACTAGCCATCTTGACGAGATTTTTAAAAATCCTTCAAAAAGTATTGTTGTCCTGGGCTTAGATTTGGAAAGATATTTCACCTGTGATCATTTTACGTAAAATTATGGGCAATTTGGGACAATTAATGCGCGATATATTAGGCGCTATTAACACGTAACCGGAGATTTAATCTGTCATCGAAGTCGTTCCAAATTGGTTGAAGGAAGCTTAATTGCCACAATCAAAATGTAACTAGGAGCGAAATGTATTTATTTGTACTTAATATGGCGTGTGGGGGGATGATTTTTACAAAAATCTCAAATTTAAAAAAAATCGTTTTTTTTATTGCATTTATTTTTTTCATGTTATTACTGCTCCATAGCCTGCTCTATAAATTGAGGCATGTTAGTTGGTAATAAGCTAATCATTTCCAGCCAATAAGGTTAGGCTGAGCCAGGCTTACAAAGCTTATTTATGCTTAATTTAACGATTTTTTTTCGTTTTTCTAGTCATTTTTCTACAAAAACTGTTTCCCGATTGGCCTACTTTGCTATGAATGTCGAATATGCCTGAATTCTAGTTTTTTTTGTTCAAATCTTTTTTTAGCACACCACGCAGAATAAAAGACAACCCTAATTTTAAAAAAAAACTTTTTTTTATTGTTTAAGACAATGGTCGGAACATTCTGTGTTACTTGCTCAGTAACCGGCTATCCTTGTTTTTTTATTTTGGTTTTCCACGCAAAATAAGGTACCGAAAAATCCGCAAAATGGGTCGATTTATATATCATATGAAAGCCCTTTTAGTCGTAATTCGAGAAAAACCGGTTTGAAGTTTTTGATTTTTTGGTCTAATTTCCAGCTCATAAGGTCAGTCAGCGCGCAGGCTTACAAAGGTAAGCCGTGAAAACCATTTTGGGAATCAAAAAATTAAAAAGGTTCTGCAAAAATTTAGAAAAATTTCATTTTTCTTACAATTTTTTTTTTCATTATTTTTAGTCTTTTTCTTTACTCAAGCAAAGCTGGTGTTATAGTATGAACTATTTTTTTCCAACCTAAGTCGCAAATATTGTTGCGACGCAAATATTGTTGCGATAAATGTGTTCATTTTGATCAATAACCAGCTATTAAGTACAGCCAGTGCTAAGGATATTAACACAGACTATTATTGTTCTGACTTTTGTAACGAAAGTAATTGAATGTTTGTGCTCGGGGTGGTTTTTTCTTCGACAAATTTCGAATTTTTAACTAGCCATCTTGACAAGATTTTTAAAAATCCTTCAAAAAGTATTGTTGTCCTGGGCTTAGATTTGGAAAGATATTTCACCTGTGATCATTTTACGTAAAATTATGGGCAATTTGGGACAATTAATGCGCGATATATTAGGCGCTATTAACACGTAACCGGAGATTTAATCTGTCATCGAAGTCGTTCCAAATTGGTTGAAGGAAGCTTATTTGCCACAATCAAATTGTAACTAGGAGCGAAATGTATTTATTTGTACTTAATATGGCGTGTGGGGGGATGATTTTTACAAAAATCTCAAATTTAAAAAAAATCGTTTTTTTTTATTACATTTATTTTTTTCATGTTATTACTGCTCCATAGCCTGCTCTATAAATTGAGGCATGTTAGTTGGTAAAAAGTTGATCATTTCCAGCCAATAAGGTTAGGCTGAGCCAGGCTTACAAAGCTTATTTATGCTTAATTTAACGATTTTTTTTTCGTTTTTCTAGTCATTTTTCTACAAAAACTGTTTCCCGATTGGCCTACTTTGCTATGAATGTCGAATATGCCTGAGTTCTAGTTTTTTTTTCGTTCAAATCTTTTTTTAGCACACCACGCAGAATAAAAAACAACCCTAATTTAAAAAAAAAACTTTTTTTTGTTTAAGACAATGGTCGGAACATTCTGTGTTACTTGCTCAGTAACCGGCTATCGTTGTATTTTTCTTTTGGTTTTCCACGCAAAATAAGGTACCGAAAACTATCAGCAAAATGGGTCGATTTATATATCATATAAAAGCCCTTTTAGTCGTAATTCGAGCGACATTAAAAAATTTGAAAGTTTTTTCTCAGTTTTGAGAAAAACCGGTTTGAAGTTTTTGATTTTTGGTCTAGTTTCCAGCTCATAAGGTCAGTCAGCGCGCAGGCTTACAAAGGTAAGCCGTGAAAACCACTTTGGGAATCAAAAAAGTTCTGCAAAAAATTTAGAAAAATTTCATTTTTTTTACATTTTTTTTTTTTCATTTTTATTCTTTTTCTTTACTCAAGCAAAGCTGGTGTTATAGTATGAACTATTTTTTTTCCAACCTAAGTCGCAAATATTATTGCGACGCAAATATTGTTGCGATAAATGTGTTCATTTTGATCAATAACCAGCTATTAAGTACAGCCAGTGCTAAGGATATTAACACAGACTATTTTTGTTCTGACTTTTGTAACGAAAGTAATTGAATGTTTGTGCTCGGGGTGGTTTTTTCTTCAGACAAATTTCGAATTTTTTAACTAGCCATCTTGACGAGACTTTAAAAAATCCTTCAAAAAGTATTGTTGTCCTGAGCTTAGATTTGGAAAGATATTTCACCTGTGATCATTTTACGTAAAATTATGGGCAATTTGGGACAATTAATGCGCGATATATTAGGCGCTATTAACACGTAACCGGAGATTTAATCTGTCATCAAAGTCGTTCCAAATTGGTTGAAGGAAGCTTATTTGCCACAATCAAAATATAACTAGGAGCGAAATGTATTTATTTGTACTTAATATGGCGTGTGGGGGGATGATTTTTACAAAAATCTCAAATTTAAAAAAAATCGATTTGTTTTATTACATTTATTTTTTTCATGTTATTACTGCTCCATAGCCTGCTCTATAAATTGAGGCATGTTAGTTGGTAATTTTCTTTTGTTTTCAAATTGACTGGTACTGCTTATTTTGTAGACTCAAAGTTTTACTCAATCAGTTTTTCCCAGTAGCGTTATCGGTCATATTTTTGCTTGTGTATGCGAAGTGCAACTTCGCCTGTGTCAAAAAGTTTTTTCCAATTAGTCTCGACTATGACTGCCTAATATGCCTAATTTCTATCTTTTCGTTTATATCTTTCTATTACACCACACAGAAAAAAAACTACCTTAATTTGAAAAAATTTTGTGTTTTTGTCAAGACTATCGTCGGAACATTCTGTGCTATTTGCAGTGACCGGCTATCCTTGCTTACTTTTTTCAGGATAAGTCTGGAAATGCCTAAAATGCTCTAATAACCACAAGTTCATTCACACAGGTTAATTCATTTCTGAATGCCTTTAGGTATATGTGCACTTTTTGAGTTCAATTGAAGTGCATTTGCTTAAAGTGACGTAAATAGTACTCTCCAAATTCGAACGTGCAAATGGAGCAAAAAAACGTGAACGATTTCTAGTTTCAAAAGTGGTATTTAATTGTTAGATTTCCAGCGGATTAAAAACTTTACTAATCACTCCAGATTTCTCAAATTGGGTTAATTTAATTTATAAAGTTCCAATCATAAATTGATCTTGAAATTCAAGGATCTTGAAAGCCATATGTTTTTTCAATGAAATTTGAATGTTTTCCAAAAAAGAAGTCAGTTTTTTGTTTCCTTGTGTCCATTGACTCTTTTTCTACTGTATGTTGGCTCTGTTTAAAACCATTACGATATTGTCAATAATGAGTTTTACAGTAAAGGTCTCTTTCCATAAATAATAAAATGAATTCATTTAACATGATTGATGATATGTCACTTGTATCTTTAGATGCATCGCATGGACCCCTCGGGGGCGGAGGAGCCGGACAAGGACTTCATGGTGGTTGCGATTGACCTGATGAGTAGTGTGGTAGAGGGACTGGGAGGCGTGAATATAGGGGGACTGCTGGATTCATCCCCCACGTCCACGACAGACATGATGCCACTGCTGCTCCAGTGCATGCGAGATGTACAACCAGAGGTTAAAATAGCCGTGCTTGAAGACAATTGGTCTGGCCATAGTTGGTCCGCAGCTAGACTCTAGTGAAATAAATACACAAAGAAAAACAACCTAAAATGCTAGAATGCTTTAACCAGGGTATAATATTATAAATTAGTGCAGCGGTGGGTCTCCCTAAATAGCCGAATAGTCCTTTCCACTGTGGATAATAGTTGTTAAATGTGGATATAGCATTTTTGGTTATGATATAGGTGCGGCAGAGTTCTTTTGCCCTTCTGGGAGACCTGACCAAGGCCTGCTTCCACATAGTTCAACCCCACATGGATGAAGTGATGCCTGTTCTGAGTGAAAATCTAGTGCCTGAGCTGATCTCCGTCTGCAACAACGCCACCTGGGCCATAGGAGAGATCGCCATGAAGATGGGTAAGGAGAGACGACACTATCTTGTCGCATAATATAACAAAGATAGCCGGTTGCTGTGCAACAAGTTCAGAATGTTACGACAAATGATTTCTCAAAATAAACTTAAAAACAAATTTTCCTTGTAAAAATTTCCTGTCAGTTTTAAAGATTAGATGAACGTAATGAAGACTCTTATATAGGTCGTGAATATTTTTTTTTTCAGGAAAGTCTTGAAATTTCACGTTCAACTTTGATTTTTTTTTATGATTTGTCCTTTTAATTTCAGTTCATTCATTTTGATGAAAGAAAGACAAACTGTACCAACGAATAACAAGAAGTCGAATCACGGTCACAAAAAACGTGATTCGACTTCTTGTTTCGAAAGTGGATTTTAATTTTCAGATCTCACAACGGAATAAAAAATTTGTGTTGATTCAGTTTTCTTTGAAGACGATAATTTTCAAAAAAAGCCAATCGTAAGCAGTTTTTGAAATTTAAAGAGCTTCGTGATATATTTTTTCAATGGAAAATCAAATAATGAAAAATGCTCAAAAATATCCTATGAATTTATTTCGGTTTCCTTGTTTTTTTAACGTAACTGTTTATCTTCACTGTCTATTGGCTATGATCATTTTTAAGAGCCGATAAACGTATTGAAGACTCTTGTATAGGTCGTAATGATAGGTCGTAATGCAGTAAGAGTTTTCGCTGTTTGACTTTTGATTTTTTTGAAGTTCAGTTCCTTTCTTTTTTTAAAGGAAGGCAAACTCCGCCACAACAGCAAAAGTGAAAAATTGACGAAAAACATGATCGACTCTTAGTATCGAACAAGGGATTTTAGTTTTCAGATTTCCCAGCAGATTGGAAGTTTTACCTGTGGGTCCAGTTTTATCAAATTGAGTTGATATATTTTTAAAAAAAGTAACAATCAATAAATGCTCTTGAAATGCAGAGAGCTTTCAAGCCATATTTTATAAGAGTTGATGAGCGTAGTTCAGACTTTATATAGGTCGCGATATATTTTTTTGGTTTTTCCAGAAAATTTTTTATAATTTTTTCAGGCTCAAGTTTACTTTTTTGCAGTTCGATTTTTGATTATTTTTTATGATCAGTTTATTTCATTAGTTGAAACGTGATCAACTTCTATCTTCGAAAGTGAAATTTTTTTTCAGTTTTCCCAGTGAAAGAAATGTTTTCTTATTGATCTAATTTTCTGAAATTGTGTTAATTTATCACAAAATTGTCATTCATAATTTTTTCTAGAAATTCAAAGAGCCTTAAGGGCATCTTATTTTTCTTTGAAATTCGAAAGTTGAGATTTTTTCAAAAAACAAGTCAGTATTTTTTTCACAATTTATTCTTGCGTTCATTAACGCTTTTCCAACTGTCTGTTGGCTATAGCAAAGTTTTTTGAAAAATGATGCTTTCAGGCAAGTTGCCCGCTGTTGAACTGGGTTTGTTCTGTTTATCTGCTACGATTTCACTATGCGTTTCTATACTTCAAAATTGAACTTTCGGAAATTTTTCAAAGACGTGTAATTTATCTGGTTTTAGGGAGTGGAATGGAGCCATATGTGCACTTATTTCTTCAGCAGCTGATCGAAATTGTTAACAGATCAAATATTCCCAAGACGCTTATGGAGAACACAGGTAAATTAAATATGCTTATTCAGGATTAATTATCGAGGATCAATAATTCTTTCACCTATTTAGTCGTGGTTTTTTCGGAAAAGTCTTTATTAACATTTGATTATGCTCAAAAAGTATTTTGGCAGTTGAATTATGGTGTCTTAAGTTCACTTTGAAATAATGTACCAAATTGAAGGCAAATTGTGCTGTTAATGGGCAAATGGTGGAGAAATAGAAGGAAATAAAAAACCAATTATTCAATTGTCAACTTGGTGAATTCTTGACATTCGAATACTTTAAATTTGATCTAACTTTTTTCTGTGAAACTCGAGTCAGAGTTCCTTTTTCAGTTTCGTTTTTCACTTTTCCAACTGTCTGATAATTTAGCAAATGTCTGTTTATATAAAGAATACAGTTAGTGGAAATAATTTTTGATTTGTTTCTGCTTAGCGATCACCCTGGGCAGAGTCGGCTATGTGTGTCCATCTGCAGTTTCGCCTCAATTGCACCAATTTATCAGACCGTGGTAAGTGAATTCAGATCACCACATAAAGAACAAGGGGCGGTATTTTTAAAACAGCAGTCCGGAAACTTGAACGTTAACTTTGAATTTTTAAATTTTTTTTCGTTGTTTGTCCTTTTTGTTTTAAGTATGTTTTAATTGGCCCGTTCTGATCAAAGCCCAGAACCTTGATGGCCATTTTTTGAATAATATTCTTCTATTTTCTAAATAAATCACAGCGTAACTGTGAGATGTTACCTAAAACCTGTCTTTTGAGGTGCACGAGTCTTCGGAATATTCGGGACAACGAGGAGAAGGATTCTGCGTTTCGAGGAATATGTGCGATGATCAGTGTAAACCCGGCCGGCATATTGCAGGACTTCATCTTCTTTTGCGATGCCATTGCCTCCTGGGCCACGCCTAAACAGGACCTCAAACAGATGTTCTACATGGTAAGCTCAAGATTAAGTGGCAATATCTTCAAAATAACTTTCCTGTGAAGCAAAATTGAAAAAAAGGGAAAATTTGTCATTTTCTGTCTTACTTGGCTTTCCTTTAATTGTTGCCGGCAAACTTTCAAGGCTATTTGCTTTTGATTTTATTTCTTTCATCATTTTTTTTGACTACTTCCGTCGCAATGTGAGGGTTTGTAGTCTCGGAAAATATGAAAAATTTAGTTTTTCTCTTCTACCTTTTGTATTGCAACTGATGCGAAGCTCCGCTTTGATTTGTGTAAGATGCAAGTGAGTAAACTGTTTCTATTAAGAAGCTGCCCTGTTTTTTTTCGAGCTTCTTTTTTGGGAAGGACATAAATTATTTTTCGAGCGAGTCTTATATAATCTGGACTAGACTTATTTTCATTCAGCAATTTCAAGAAGTGGTTCCATGCTCAATTTCATAAAATTAATTAGTAATTGCAATGCTAGTAATCCGGGCTAAGTTTACAGTTATGATTCACTTAAGTTTACTTCTAATTAATACCTAATTGTTTTGGTTCCCTTAATAAGTCTCAATGAACGAAGTGAAGACAAATTTCAGTCGTGTCGTTTTCACATTTGTTTACGCTCAAATTTTGTTTTTCGCAAGTGGCCTTTCGTTTTCTTTAAAATTCATTTGCTGTAAATTACGTTCTCCAAAACGAAAAGATAAATACAATGAAAATAAAGTTAATGGACTTCATATTTTAAAAGTGGATTATTACACTTGCGAAGCAATGTGTTATAGTACGAACTTCCTTTTTTTCCAACCTAAGTCGCAAATATTGTTGCGGCTAAGTCGCAATTATTGTTGTGGCTTAAAGCAACAATATTTGCTGCGTCGAATTTGCTGCATCAAATTGGCAATAAGATATTTTGTTGCACCTTTGATATTTAGTTGCACCTTTACAGCTTATTGATAACATGTGCTTTGACATTCGAATAGTTATAAGTTTACAAAATTGATGCATTTTTAATTCATCAAGTGAACCGATCAAAGCTATTTGTTTCTTCGCAATTTTTTGAAATGCGTAATTTATACATAATGTGGCTTTATGATTTGCGATTTTTTTACATGGAAAAGTGCATCTTTTTGTATTTGTTGCTACTTTTGCATGCTACTTTAGCATATTTATTTGATGCTACTTTAGCATATGAAGCTGCATTATTAGTTGCTAGTTTTTGGGTATTTTAAGCATCCGTGGCTGAAGGTTAGCGCGCGAGACTCAAATTTGCTAGGTCGCTGATTTTTGCTAATTCGAGTTTTTGCTAAGCCTCGAGTTTTTACAAATTCGAGGCTTATTTCTACTATTTCCAAAAAACAGCTCTATCAAGCGACATAAAAAAAGTAGTGTTCTTGGATGTGTTTGCGAAGCGCAGCTTCGCCTATGTGTAGTTTTCATATTTCCCAGCTGAATGTAAACATTATCTATTAAACAGTTTTTACACTAGCCTCAGCTTTACAGCGTCAGTTTTACACTTTTGGGGCGCCTTTACAGCTTTTGATTGCATGTGCTTTGACATTCGATTAGTAATATTTTGATACATTCGATGCATTTTCAATTTATCAAATGAACTGAAGAAAGCTAGTGTGGATGCCTGCATTTGGTCATATTCCAAATTTTTACTAGCGAAATAGTGTCTTTTTGTATTTTGTGCCACTTTTGCTGAATGGCATTTGCAATTTATTAGCATATATAGCCGCTTTGTTCGTGAGCCGTGTTTTTCGATGGGTCAGCGTGCGGTGCCGAGTGGTTAGTGCGTGAGACTCAAAATCTCTTGATTGCAGCTGGTCGCAGATCGAATCCTAGACCTAGCCGAATTTTTGCTAATTCGATGCTTATTCTTATTTTTCTTGTTGCACTTTCTACAGATGCTTTTTGTTTTCTCGCTTTTTGTTTTCTCTGTATTTGCGATGCAGAGCTTCGCTTCTTTGTCTTAAATTGGGTTAGTTTTATCAAAAAACTATTAATCATAATAAATTTCAAAGAGCTTTAAGGGCATATTTTTTTTTCTGTGAAGTTCGATAGTTGAAGTTTGAAGTTTAAAAAACGCAAGTTAGTTTCGTTTCTGTTTCCGTATGTTCGTTGACTCTCTTCCGAGTGTCTATTAGCTATGTTTCATTTTAGTCGGCTTAAAAGGTTTCAGTTGATAATATATCGGCTTAACGGCCTCTTTCTGAGTCGTTTGAGTAGCTAAGGCGTTTTTTATAAATGTTTTGAGGGGGACTTAAAAACTGCTTTGTATTTTTATAAGAATCAATTCTTTCGGCGCAATGTGTGTCTGCTGAAGAATTGTCGGCTCTGTTACATCTTTCTAAGTTTTTATTCGATGCTCATTCAATTGTCTTACTTGTGGCTTTTTTCTTGAATGAAAGTTTTATTCAAGACTAGTTTTTGGTAAATCAGTTTCTTTTTTTTTTTCTACGGCTTTTTTCTCGGCTCCCTGTCGGTTAGTTTGTCATGCTATATTCGTGTTGTAACGCAAGTGGTATGGACTTTCGCTTAGCATCTGTTTCTAAAATGTGTCAATCATAACATTGTTCTTGAAATTCAAAGATTTTTAACGTGATTTTTTTCTTCAAAGTTCAGAAGTGGAAAAATGTTTAAAATGTCTCCTTTTTTAAGTTTAGTTGAGTTCTAATAGACATTCCAGCCATCTATTGGCTAAGTTTTTTTTTCAAATGAATGTTCCTTAAAATTTAGATATTTCCAAAAACAGAAAATCGAATTTTCAGTTATTGTGGGCTCATTAGCTTTCCGTTTTTTTGGCTGGCTGATAAACAGTTTTTATCTGTTTAGTTTGTTGCCAGTTTTGGGTTTTCAAAAATATTAAGCATCATCTGTTTGTGTATTACATGTGATGCAAGCTCCTCTCTTAGGTGCGTTAAAAAAATAAATCGTACAAACTGAATTAAGCAAATTGTTTTTATAGCTCAAGTTATGCCATTACACTAGATAGCTTTATCGAACGCAGTGTAATAATACCACTCTTATTTATTTTTAACCTAAGTTGCAAATATTGCTGCCACTTTTGGGCACCTTTACGGCTTTTTGATAGCATGTGCTTTGACAATTGATCAGTTATAAGTTGACACAGTTGATGCATTTTAAATGAACCGAAAAAAGCTATTTGTTTCAAACAACATTACAGTACAAACTCGATTTCAAAGATTTAAAACTCGCTTTTTTTCGAAATGCATAATTTTTAACATAATTGGCCTTTATGCTTTCCAATTTATCAATGCAAAGTTAGTGTGGATGCCGAGTTTTTTTATATTCGAAAATATTACATGCAAAATTGTGTCTATAGGTATTTGGTGCCACTTTTGCTGCATCGGATTGGCAATTTCTTGGCATATGTAGCTACATCATTTGTAGCTAGTGTTTGCAAATTTTTAAGAGGTCGCAGCGCAGATGTGAGGAAGGGACTATAAATGTCCTGGTCGTATGATTGATTCCGCTACTGCAAAAGTTTTTTTCAAGGCTTATTTTTTATCTGTTTTCCTATTTCACTTTATGGAGCTACTTTTTTGTCGTTTTCTCGTTAGTGTTCCATATGTTTGCTTTCTCATGACAATTGTCGAAAGGCAAAGAAATCCAACCAATAAAAATCCTTCTTTTGAATACTTGAGCCCTTCACTCTGATTGACTAATTTTAACTTCCGTTTATGTTTGTCTGCAGATTCTGATGGGATTTAAAGAGCAAGTGGGTGACGCGAGCTGGTCCAAATTTGTATCTCAATTTCCACAGCTGCTCAAGGAGAGATTGGAAGCACATTATGGTATCATTTCATCGGCTCAACAGCAACAAAATATTCTCAATCAACAGCAACAGATCAGACCTCCTGCTGAAGGCATGAATCAATGATACAGTTTTTCGTCCATCGAAAGATTGCTTGAAAAGTCTAATTTAATTAAGAATTCATTAATTCTGAGTGATGGCACTAAAGAAACGTGGTAGAAATAAGTGCGCCGATTGATTCTCTGCTGCTTGTAGTTAACCGTTAATTTCTGGATTTTGACCTCAAAATGTCACTTGGCCAGGTGAGGTTGCTTAAATCAGGTTCAAGCGGGGATCATAATAGAAGTTATGGACGAAGAAGGCCAATGTTACGACCTATGTTACGCTTAATTGACATTCTTTATCCTCATTTAAATCTCAATGTCTTCAAAGTTATCTCTGGAATTATTTCAGCGTCAAAACCTTTGCAATCAAAATTGTGTTCTAAATAGCTCTGTTGTTATTCTGCATTTAGATTTATGCCTTTAAAGTCACTTCATTAAGTTTCCCTTAAAGATTCACAGATTCACCTTGAAATATCAGTTTACTTTTTTCGAGGAATGGAAGCCTGAAATTGGATGTTAAAATAAACTTTAGCCTATTTGGAAACTGTCGCTCGTGTGTCAAACGCCAGTAATTTATCGTGTTAAGTCGAAAAGTTCTTAAGGATTAGAATAAAGTAACCTAAAAAGCCTGTCAAAAACCTAGTTGTTGATATATTGCTTCCAAACTATTACAAGCTATGCATAAAATGTAGTGCAATGTCATGCTGTTTTAAAAACTGAAAAATTTCCTACACAAATATGCAACTTTGATTAACATGCAACATATGAAAAGCTACCTCTTAATTACAATGCAATCTCAATTTACCTTCTTGAAATTACAATGAAACGCTGTTTGAAATGTTACTATGCGATGATCCATGTTCATATTTGCTTGGTGATTGTATTAGCGACCGGTGTTAAACGGAAAAGAAATGAATACCAGTACACAAATCGATCGTTTCCTGCCGATTTGGTCGAGAGATTGAAAGCAAAAAAACGCCGGTCGAAAAGTTTAGAGAGTGAAAATTGGTTCGTTGCTTTGTACAAGCCTATACGACATGAACGCTGAATTATCTCAATGTATCAGTCGATTTTCATCAAATGGGAAGAAATCGCCTCTGATAATGAGAAAATTAGCCGCCTGGGAATGCGTGTGAGAAGTGATCGAATGAAGTGGCGATATGAAAAAGAAGGATTTCACATGAAGTTACACATGAAAAACATGAACGAAGTTCACACAGGTTCGACATACAACATGTAGATGCCATATGTCATGCATTCATGAAATGTTTTCTCAACTCAAACTTCTCTTTTCATTCTTTTGGTAGTTATATCAACATGAATTTGTGCTATGTATTAATACATATACATTGTGCTGAATTTGCTGACAATTTAATTCAATGCAATGTTCTGAAACTAGTTCTAAAAATTTAAAGCCGTTAAAATACTTGTTTTTAAATGAAATTGAATATTGAACTATGATGGACTATATAAAACTGACGATGGAGATGAAAATCGAATGGTACCGGTTGGAGGAATCTCAATGTCATCTGCCTCCTCAAGGTGGGAACGGCATCAGCAAATGAATGACAGTCCCCCTCCCCAAGTAAGGCCAAATTTCAAATTTAATTGTTGTCAGGCCAAATATATTTTTCCAGCTCTTTTGGATCAGTACAAAGACTATTATGTCAAAATTTATTATGCGCGGTAGGTGATTTTCGAGAAATTTCTGAATGTTGTTGCAGTTTGTAGTTGCAATCTTCAATGTGAAAGCCAACTTCGAAGAAATCTATTGCTCGAACGAAGCCACTTTTTTCAATGCATGAAACTAAGATTGAGCTCAATCTTGACACAAAATAGAAAAACGCGGATTTTATTAAGATAATTTGACGTGTATCAAACTATCTCTGAGCGATTTTCCAATCTGAAAAAAAGGGCGCCAATCGCGTGCGGTCTTGCTATGTAGCCGGAACATGCAAGATTTTGCAGTGAATGCTTTTTGGCGTTGTCAGAATTATTCGGTTAATTATCAGCTTATTGTTGTCCGGTTTATTTCCATCGGCTTATTTAGAGTCGATGCACGTAGTTCAGACTCTTATATAGGTCGTGATGATGTTTAAAGAGGCGATGAACGTAGTTCAGACTCTTATATGGGTCGTAATGATTTTTTTGTTTTTTTTTTCAGGAAAAGTCTCAAAATTTGTTCACGATCAAATTTGATTTTCGCGGTTTAACTTCTAATTTTTCTTGAAATTCAGCTCATTTCCTTCGTTAAAAAAGGCCAAATCCGATATGATCCAACAGTAAAACGGAAAAGCGTGATCGACTTCTGATTTCGAATGTGGTATTTAATTTTCAAATTAAATTAGCCGAACTAAAACTTTACCTATTAAAACAGTTTTTTTTTTCAAATTGGGCTTACTTTATCAAAAAAGTTTCTATCATGAAATATTCTAGAAATTCAGATAGCTTTGCGGGCATCTATGTGTTTTCTTTGAAATTCAAATTTTGAGATTTTTTCGAAAAACAAGTTAGTAGTTTTTTCTGTTTCCTTGCTTTCCTTGACTCTTTTCCAGCTGTCAGTTGGCTCTGTTCGTTTTTCTCACGAAAAATTATAAAATTTGCCGAAAAACGTGATCGACTTCTTGTTTCGAAAATGAAATTTAAGTTTCAGATTTACAAGCCAAATAAAAAATTTGCCTTTTGATTCAGTTTTCTCATAATGGGTTAGTTTTATCAAAAAAAAACATCAATCATAAATTGTTCTAGAAATTCAAAGAGTTTAACGATCATCTATTTTTTCTTCGTAATTTAAAAGTTAATATTTTTTCAAAAAAAAACAAATTCTTTTTTTATTCTGTTTTCTTGCGTTCATTGACTCTTTTCTTACTGTTTGATAGTTATGTGTTACTTACTCGTTTTTCTATTCATTTCCAGTCGTATCGTTATTTCGATTTTGAGATATTAGCACATTTGGTACTGCGCAACTGGAAAAAACAAAGAAGCGAAAGTAAACCATGGCATTACACGGTCACTTACGAGCAACGTGATGCGCAACTTTCCTTCTTTGAAACGTTCCTCTCAATCTGGCATTCCGGTCTAAAGTGTTTTCTACGCCGTTCGAAAGAATATATTGGTTGATTTTTTCATTTTGAATCATATCAGTTTTAATCATGAAAAAATCCTGATTTTAAAAGCGTTTATTGCGTGATTTATTTATTCTTCTATCAAAGTTGATTGTTTTGAAAAAAAAATTGAAAAGCTTTTCGATTTGTTTGTTCTTTGAAACTATTGCTTATGAAACTATTCCATTAGTCCAGGAAAGTCTTTGACAGAGTTGCAAAGCAAGTGCGAAGGCACTGAACACGAGGCCCGGTTTCTAATGCCAAAGTTGGACCAAGTTACTCAACATCCACCCCCCCCCCCATCCGTTTAGGGAGAGGATGTTAACTTGGTTCTGAGTTCGAATTTTCAAATATTTGACTTCCTTTAATTTTTTTCTATTTTTTAATAGTTTTTACTGATAGTTTAGAGCTCCATGTTGACATTGTCCTTGCCTTTGCTTTCAATTTTTTTTTGTTCCGAAAATGTTTTCTCATTGTTTGTTGACTATTCTTTTGATCTGACTAGCGAGGAAAGTTAGCTAATTAGCACTTGCTGGTCCTCAATTTGAACATCAAAGAATCAAGTAGAAGTGTTAAGTATGGGACAAAACGGCATAGGACAAAATCTCATGTGGGTCAAGTTGGCATAGGACAAGTTGCCATGTAGGGCAAGTTAGTATAGGACAAGTTGGCATAGGGGCAATTGACTTGGGGCAAATAGTCCTGACACCTTTTTGCCGAGTTCAAAATCGCCTAATTTAAAGCCAATCAGGGAATTTTATGCTCATTTGCGTTTTTAGTCTTGTTTTTGCAAATAATTATTATGAGTTAATGAACATGTTTCAAACTTTCTTATAGGTCGCGATGATTTTCTTTAGGCTCAGTCTCAAATTTACTTTTTGGCGATTTGACTTTGATTTTTTCTTTGACGTTTAATTTAACCGTTGAAAGGAAAGCAAACTCCACTATCGAACAGCGATAGTGTAAAGGTCACGAAAAACGCTGGACTTTTAGTTCCAAAAGCGGAAATAAATTATTGAACTTCCCAGCGAAACAAAAATTTTACCTATTGATCCAGTTTTCTCACATTGGGTTAAATTTTTCAAAAAAGTCAATCATGAATTGTTCTTGAATTTCGGAGAGCTTAAAATAAATTTTTTTTCGTTGAATTCTAAAATTTTTTATGTTTACTTGCGTTCATTGACTCCTTTCCAACTGTCTGTTTGCTATGTTTTAACCAACTTATCTTCTTAACCCACTTTGTCCTCCAAAAATTGGAATAATTTAATTAAATAATCTTGTACGATAGCATTTAATGAATAAAAATTCATTTTACATTAAGCAGCATTTCTCCACATCAAAACTTAATGGACACTTGGTCGCTTAAGTTTTGTTTGTGGTTTAGAGCTCCATGTTGACATTGTCCTTGCCTTTGCTTTCAATTTTTTTTTGTTCCGAAAATGTTTTCTCATTGTTTGTTAACTATTCTATTGTTCTGACTAGCGAGGAAAGTTAGCTAATTAGCACTTGCTGGTCCTCAATTTGAACATCAAAGAATCAAGTAAAAGTGTTAAGTATGGGACAAAACGGCATAGGACAAAATCTCATGTGGGTCAAGTTGGCATAGGACAAGTTGCCATGTAGGGCAAGTTAGTATAGGACAAGTTGGCATAGGGACAATTGACTTGGGGCAATTGACTTGGGGCAAATAGTCCTGACACCTTTTTGTCGAGTTCAAAATCGCCTAATTTAAAGCCAATCAGGGAATTTTATGCTCATTTGCGTTTTTAGTCTTGTTTTTGCAAATAATTATTAAGAGTTAATGAACATGTTTCAAACTTTCTTATAGGTCGCGATGATTTTCTTTAGGCTCAGTTTCAAATTTACTTTTTGGCGATTTGACTTTGATTTTTTCTTTGACGTTTAATTTAACCGTTGAAAGGAAAGCAAACTCCACTATCGAACAGCGATAGTGTAAAGGTCACGAAAAACGCTGGACTTCTAGTTCCAAAAGCGGAAATAAATTATTGAACTTCCCAGCGAAACAAAAATTTTACCTATTGATCCAGTTTTCTCACATTGGGTTAAATTTTTCAAAAAAGTCAATCATGAATTGTTCTTGAATTTCGGAGAGCTTACAATAATTTTTTTTCGTTGAATTCCAAAATTTTTTATGTTTACTTGCGTTCATTGACTCCTTTCCAACTGTCTGTTTGCTATGTTTTAACCAACTTATCTTTTTAACCCACCTTGTCCTCCAAAAATTGGAATAATTTAATTAAATAATCTTGTACGATAGCATTTAATGAATAAAAATTCATTTTACATTAAGCAGCCTTTCTCCACATCAAAACTTAATGGACCACTTGGTCGCTTAAGTTTTGTTTGTGGTTTGGAGAATGACATCCTGTTGAAGTAGAAACGATTAAAAAAACACCATTGATCAAAATATATATGAAAACATACCAAAGCCCTAACATTTAATAAAATGGTGAAATTTCTGGCGAAAAGAACAAGTCGCTAAACCATTATCAATTTTTACAACTGAATGTAGTGAAAATAAATTTGGTTTAAAATGAAAATGGTTCGAAAACATATCAAACCCTAGCGTTCATTAAAACGGTGAAATTTTTACCGAAAAGAACTTAAGTCGCTAAACCAGTATCAATTGTTGAGTACTGAATGTAGTGAAAATAATTTAGTTGAGAATGAAAATGGTTCGAAAAATTGAACTGCAGTTTTTAGTTCCAAGTGCTGGTTTGCTTTTACAATTGCATTTCAAATTTTATGGGACATTCGAGCTTTAGTGAGCAGTGTATTATTGGTACGACTATTCTTTTGTTTCCAGTCTAAGTCGCCAACTTTGGTGCCAATTATAGTGGCACCTTTACGGCTTTTTGATAGCATGTGCTTTGACATTCGATTAGTAAAAAGTTAACACAGTTGATGAAATTTTTGTTCATCAAATGAATCGGAAATAGCTTTTTGTTTCAAATAACAGTACAGTAATAAAATTTTGATTTCAGAAATTTTCCAACTCAATGTATCTCGCAATATTTTTGAAGTGCATAATTTATACATAGTTTGCCTTTTTGCTTTCCAATTTATTACATGCAAATTTAGTGTATATTCGTTTATTTTGTTATATTCCAATTTGTTACATGTCTATTTGTATTTGGTATATTTTTAGCTGGATCGCATATGTAGCTCTTTTGTTCATAATTTATTAGCATATGTAGCTCTTTTATTCTGAGAGAGTGTTAATAAATTGTCAAGTACCTGTGGCGGAAATGCGAGGACAGGGGACTCTAAATGTCCTGGTTGTAACATCGAGTACCGCGACAGCAAAAGTTTAATTTTCAACGATTATTTATACTTTTTGTTTTCTTATTCAACTTTATGAGCCCTTTTTTATCCTTTTCTAGCTAGTGTTCCATATGTTTGCTTTCTCATGACAATTGTCGAAAGGCAAAGAAATCCAACCAATAAAAATCCTTCTTTTGAATACTTGAGCCCTTCACTCTGATTGACTAATTTTAACTTCCGTTTATGTTTGTCTGCAGATTCTAATGGGATTTAAAGAGCAAGTGGGTGACGCGAGCTGGTCCAAATTTGTATCTCAATTTCCACAGCTGCTCAAGGAGAGATTGGAAGCACATTATGGTATCATTTCATCGGCTCAACAGCAACAAAATATTCTCAATCAACAGCAACAGATCAGACCTCCTGCTGAAGGCATGAATCAATGATACAGTTTTTCGTCCATCGAAAGATTGCTTGAAAAGTCTAATTTAATTAAGAATTCATTAATTCTGAGTGATGGCACTAAAGAAACGTGGTAGAAATAAGTGCGCCGATTGATTCTCTGCTGCTTGTAGTTAACCGTTAATTTCTGGATTTTGACCTCAAAATGTCACTTGGCCAGGTGAGGTTGCTTAAATCAGGTTCAAGCGGGGATCATAATAGAAGTTATGGACGAAGAAGGCCAATGTTACGACCTATGTTACGCTTAATTGACATTCTTTATCCTCATTTAAATCTCAATGTCTTCAAAGTTATCTCTGGAATTATTTCAGCGTCAAAACCTTTTCAATCAAAATTGTGTTCTAAATAGCTCTGTTGTTATTCTGCATTTAGATTTATGCCTTTAAAGTCACTTCATTAAGTTTCCCTTAAAGATTCACAGATTCACCTTGAAATATCAGTTTACTTTTTTCGAGGAATGGAAGCCTGAAATTGGATGTTAAAATAAACTTTAGCCTATTTGGAAACTGTCGCTCGTGTGTCAAACGCCAGTAATTTATCGTGTTAAGTCGAAAAGTTCTTAAGGATTAGAATAAAGTAACCTAAAAAGCCTGTCAAAAACCTAGTTGTTGATATATTGCTTCCAAACTATTACAAGCTATGCATAAAATGTAGTGCAATGTCATGCTGTTTTAAAAACTGAAAAATTTCCTACACAAATATGCAACTTTGATTAACATGCAACATATGAAAAGCTACCTCTTAATTACAATGCAATCTCAATTTACCTTCTTGAAATTACAATGAAACGCTGTTTGAAATGTTACTATGCGATGATCCATGTTCATATTTGCTTGGTGATTGTATTAGCGACCGGTGTTAAACGGAAAAGAAATGAATACCAGTACACAAATCGATCGTTTCCTGCCGATTTGGTCGAGAGATTGAAAGCAAAAAAACGCCGGTCGAAAAGTTTAGAGAGTGAAAATTGGTTCGTTGCTTTGTACAAGCCTATACGACATAAACGCTGAATTATCTCAATGTATCAGTCGATTTTCATCAAATGGGAAGAAATCGCCTCTGATAATGAGAAAATTAGCCGCCTGGGAATGCGTGTGAGAAGTGATCGAATGAAGTGGCGATATGAAAAAGAAGGATTTCACATGAAGTTACACATGAAAAACATGAACGAAGTTCACACAGGTTCGACATACAACATGTAGATGCCATATGTCATGCATTCATGAAATGTTTTCTCAACTCAAACTTCTCTTTTCATTCTTTTGGTAGTTATATCAACATGAATTTGTGCTATGTATTAATACATATACATTGTGCTGAATTTGCTGACAATTTAATTCAATGCAATGTTCTGAAACTAGTTCGAAAAATTTAAAGCCGTTAAAATACTTGTTTTTAAATGAAATTGAATATTGAACTATGATGGACTATATAAAACTGACGATGGAGATGAAAATCGAATGGTACCGGTTGGAGGAATCTCAATGTCATCTGCCTCCTCAAGGTGGGAACGGCATCAGCAAATGAATGACAGTCCCCCTCCCCAAGTAAGGCCAAATTTCAAATTTAATTGTTGTCAGGCCAAATATATTTTTCCAGCTCTTTTGGATCAGTACAAAGACTATTATGTCAAAATTTATTATGCGCGGTAGGTGATTTTCGAGAAATTTCTGAATGTTGTTGCAGTTTGTAGTTGCAATCTTCAATGTGAAAGCCAACTTCGAAGAAATCTATTGCTCGAACGAAGCCACTTTTTTCAATGCATGAAACTAAGATTGAGCTCAATCTTGACACAAAATAGAAAAACGCGGATTTTATTAAGATAATTTGACGTGTATCAAACTATCTCTGAGCGATTTTCCAATCTGAAAAAAAGGTAAATTGGCTCATGTACCACATATAAAGGGCGCGTGCGGTCTTGCTATGTAGCCGGAACATGCAAGATTTTGCAGTGAATGCTTTTTGGCGTTGTCAGAATTATTCGGTTAATTATCAGCTTATTGTTGTCCGGTTTATTTCCATCGGCTTATTTAGAGTCGATGCACGTAGTTCAGACTCTTATATAGGTCGTGATGATGTTTAAAGAGGCGATGAACGTAGTTCAGACTCTTATATGGGTCGTAATGATTTTTTTGTTTTTTTTTTCAGGAAAAGTCTCAAAATTTGTTCACGATCAAATTTGATTTTCGCGGTTTAACTTCTAATTTTTCTTGAAATTCAGCTCATTTCCTTCGTTAAAAAAGGCCAAATCCGATATGATCCAACAGTAAAACGGAAAAGCGTGATCGACTTCTGATTTCGAATGTGGTATTTAATTTTCAAATTAAATTAGCCGAACTAAAACTTTACCTATTAAAACAGTTTTTTTTTTCAAATTGGGCTTACTTTATCAAAAAAGTTTCTATCATGAAATATTCTAGAAATTCAGATAGCTTTGCGGGCATCTATGTGTTTTCTTTGAAATTCAAATTTTGAGATTTTTTCGAAAAACAAGTTAGTAGTTTTTTCTGTTTCCTTGCTTTCCTTGACTCTTTTCCAGCTGTCAGTTGGCTCTGTTCGTTTTTCTCACGAAAAATTATAAAATTTGCCGAAAAACGTGATCGACTTCTTGTTTCGAAAATGAAATTTAAGTTTCAGATTTACAAGCCAAATAAAAAATTTGCCTTTTGATTCAGTTTTCTCATAATGGGTTAGTTTTATCAAAAAAAAACATCAATCATAAATTGTTCTAGAAATTCAAAGAGTTTAACGATCATCTATTTTTTCTTCGTAATTTAAAAGTTAATATTTTTTCAAAAAAAAACCAAATTCTTTTTTTATTCTGTTTTCTTGCGTTCATTGACTCTTTTCTTACTGTTTGATAGTTATGTGTTACTTACTCGTTTTTCTATTCATTTCCAGTTGTATCGTTATTTCGATTTTGAGATATTAGCACATTTGGTACTGCGCAACTGGAAAAAACAAAGAAGCGAAAGTAAACCATGGCATTACACGGTCACTTACGAGCAACGTGATGCGCAACTTTCCTTCTTTGAAACGTTCCTCTCAATCTGGCATTCCGGTCTAAAGTGTTTTCTACACCGTTCGAAAGAATATATTGGTTGATTTTTTCATTTTGAATCATATCAGTTTTAATCATGAAAAAATCCTGATTTTAAAAGCGTTTATTGCGTGATTTATTTATTCTTCTATCAAAGTTGATTGTTTTGAAAAAAAAATTGAAAAGCTTTTCGATTTGTTTGTTCTTTGAAACTATTGCTTATGAAACTATTCCATTAGTCCAGGAAAGTCTTTGACAGAGTTGCAAAGCAAGTGCGAAGGCACTGAACACGAGGTCCGGTTTCTAATGCCAAAGTTGGACCAAGTTACTCAACATCCACCCCCCCCCCATCCGTTTAGGGGGAGGATGTTAACTTGGTTCTGAGTTCGAATTTTCAAATATTTGACTTCCTTTAATTTTTTTCCATTTTTTAATAGTTTTTACTGATAGTTTAGAGCTCCATGTTGACATTGTCCTTGCCTTTGCTTTCAATTTTTTTTTGTTCCGAAAATGTTTTCTCATTGTTTGTTGACTATTCTTTTGATCTGACTAGCGAGGAAAGTTAGCTAATTAGCACTTGCTGGTCCTCAATTTGAACATCAAAGAATCAAGTAGAAGTGTTAAGTATGGGACAAAACGGCATAGGACAAAATCTCATGTGGGTCAAGTTGGCATAGGACAAGTTGCCATGTAGGGCAAGTTAGTATAGGACAAGTTGGCATAGGGGCAATTGACTTGGGGCAAATAGTCCTGACACCTTTTTGCCGAGTTCAAAATCGCCTAATTTAAAGCCAATCAGGGAATTTTATGCTCATTTGCGTTTTTAGTCTTGTTTTTGCAAATAATTATTATGAGTTAATGAACATGTTTCAAACTTTCTTATAGGTCGCGATGATTTTCTTTAGGCTCAGTCTCAAATTTACTTTTTGGCGATTTGACTTTGATTTTTTCTTTGACGTTTAATTTAACCGTTGAAAGGAAAGCAAACTCCACTATCGAACAGCGATAGTGTAAAGGTCACGAAAAACGCTGGACTTCTAGTTCCAAAAGCGGAAATAAATTATTGAACTTCCCAGCGAAACAAAAATTTTACCTATTGATCCAGTTTTCTCACATTGGGTTAAATTTTTCAAAAAAGTCAATCATGAATTGTTCTTGAATTTCGGAGAGCTTAAAATAAATTTTTTTTCGTTGAATTCTAAAATTTTTTATGTTTACTTGCGTTCATTGACTCCTTTCCAACTGTCTGTTTGCTATGTTTTAACCAACTTATCTTTTTAACCCACTTTGTCCTCCAAAACTTGGAATAATTTAATTAAATAATCTTGTACGATAGCATTTAATGAATAAAAATTCATTTTACATTAAGCAGCATTTCTCCACATCAAAACTTAATGGACACTTGGTCGCTTAAGTTTTGTTTGTGGTTTAGAGCTCCATGTTGACATTGTCCTTGCCTTTGCTTTCAATTTTTTTTTGTTCCGAAAATGTTTTCTCATTGTTTGTTAACTATTCTATTGTTCTGACTAGCGAGGAAAGTTAGCTAATTAGCACTTGCTGGTCCTCAATTTGAACATCAAAGAATCAAGTAAAAGTGTTAAGTATGGGACAAAACGGCATAGGACAAAATCTCATGTGGGTCAAGTTGGCATAGGACAAGTTGCCATGTAGGGCAAGTTAGTATAGGACAAGTTGGCATAGGGACAATTGACTTGGGGCAATTGACTTGGGGCAAATAGTCCTGACACCTTTTTGTCGAGTTCAAAATCGCCTAATTTAAAGCCAATCAGGGAATTTTATGCTCATTTGCGTTTTTAGTCTTGTTTTTGCAAATAATTATTAAGAGTTAATGAACATGTTTCAAACTTTCTTATAGGTCGCGATGATTTTCTTTAGGCTCAGTTTCAAATTTACTTTTTGGCGATTTGACTTTGATTTTTTCTTTGACGTTTAATTTAACCGTTGAAAGGAAAGCAAACTCCACTATCGAACAGCGATAGTGTAAAGGTCACGAAAAACGCTGGACTTCTAGTTCCAAAAGCGGAAATAAATTATTGAACTTCCCAGCGAAACAAAAATTTTACCTATTGATCCAGTTTTCTCACATTGGGTTAAATTTTTCAAAAAAGTCAATCATGAATTGTTCTTGAATTTCGGAGAGCTTACAATAATTTTTTTTCGTTGAATTCTAAAATTTTTTATGTTTACTTGCGTTCATTGACTCCTTTCCAACTGTCTGTTTGCTATGTTTTAACCAACTTATCTTTTTAACCCACCTTGTCCTCCAAAAATTGGAATAATTTAATTAAATAATCTTGTACGATAGCATTTAATGAATAAAAATTCATTTTACATTAAGCAGCCTTTCTCCACATCAAAACTTAATGGACCACTTGGTCGCTTAAGTTTTGTTTGTGGTTTGGAGAATGACATCCTGTTGAAGTAGAAACGATTAAAAAAACACCATTGATCAAAATATATATGAAAACATACCAAAGCCCTAACATTTAATAAAATGGTGAAATTTCTGGCGAAAAGAACAAGTCGCTAAACCATTATCAATTTTTACAACTGAATGTAGTGAAAATAAATTTGGTTTAAAATGAAAATGGTTCGAAAACATATCAAACCCTAGCGTTCATTAAAACGGTGAAATTTTTACCGAAAAGAACTTAAGTCGCTAAACCAGTATCAATTGTTGAGTACTGAATGTAGTGAAAATAATTTAGTTGAGAATGAAAATGGTTCGAAAAATTGAACTGCAGTTTTTAGTTCCAAGTGCTGGTTTGCTTTTACAATTGCATTTCAAATTTTATGGGACATTCGAGCTTTAGTGAGCAGTGTATTATTGGTACGACTATTCTTTTGTTTCCAGTCTAAGTCGCCAACTTTGGTGCCAATTATAGTGGCACCTTTACGGCTTTTTGATAGCATGTGCTTTGACATTCGATTAGTAAAAAGTTAACACAGTTGATGAAATTTTTGTTCATCAAATGAATCGGAAATAGCTTTTTGTTTCAAATAACAGTACAGTAATAAAATTTTGATTTCAGAAATTTTCCAACTCAATGTATCTCGCAATATTTTTGAAGTGCATAATTTATACATAGTTTGCCTTTTTGCTTTCCAATTTATTACATGCAAATTTAGTGTATATTCGTTTATTTTGTTATATTCCAATTTGTTACATGTCTATTTGTATTTGGTATATTTTTAGCTGGATCGCATATGTAGCTCTTTTGTTCATAATTTATTAGCATATGTAGCTCTTTTATTCTGAGAGAGTGTTAATAAATTGTCAAGTACCTGTGGCGGAAATGCGAGGACAGGGGACTCTAAATGTCCTGGTTGTAACATCGAGTACCGCGACAGCAAAAGTTTAATTTTCAACGATTATTTATACTTTTTGTTTTCTTATTCAACTTTATGAGCCCTTTTTTATCCTTTTCTAGCTAGTGTTTGCGAAGCGCAGCTTCGCCTCTGTGTTAATCCTTAAATTATGCTTTAACTCAAAAAATGTCAAACTAGGTTGTTTTCACCCCTGCGTTAATCCTAGGTGTTACAAACGGGTACTAGACTGCTTTCCTGAAAATATCTTAGTTTAAAGAATGACCAAAAATGTATATGAGAATGTTACTCATGTACCACCTAAATGAACCAAGTATATAAAGCTCGTACATGCTTGCTATATAGGCGGTACATGCAAGACCTTGCAATGTGCGGTTTCTTGGTGCTTTCAGGTACTTTCGTTTAATTTTCAGCTTTTTGGGTGTCGGCCTAATATCTGTCCTAATTTGACCTGTTTTTTTATTCGATCAAGCTCTGGTCATCATTTAATCTTAATTAAACTCTGACATTATAGTTCGACAACTTTAAAACAAACTATCTGGCTGTCGCTGAAAAACTAGAAAGTTTGTTTTTTGCGCCGTTTTGACCCTGTCACAATGTTAGCTTTGTTCGATTTTGCTCGTTACTTCTTGATAGCATGCCATTTTTGACATTCTTATGCGCATTTTATGCGCATTTTTATTGGTACAAATTTGATCCGTTCTCTATCAGCAGATTTTTTTTTATATTGGTTTCAGTTTTGTCAAGACTATAGTTTTTCGAAAGGATAAAAGTTTCGAGTTAGAAATTGGGATTTAGGAAGATTTTGAGAATTCATGTTTTCAGAATCTCAATTTAGTTGTTCTTGTTGTTTTTTCCTTTTAAATTTGTTGCATCCTTTAATTATAGTTTTTTTATTCAATCTCCAGCAGTGTAATTACAATTCACATTTTTGAGTTTCAAACACCAAAAGTTGATAAAATTGGAGTAGTTTTCACTTTTGGGCGCCATGGCTTGCGGTTACTTTGTTTGGACTTAGTTTCTAGCAACTATTTTTCAAAACTAATTTTTTATTTTTCAATTTTGACCTGACAATTTTTTTTTTGTCTACAAAGACATTTGGCGAGTCTAAATTTTGTAGCATGCGATAAGCAATCATTATCAGATGGAGACATCGACTTTGTTCAGGACAACATCCTGTTTA
This sequence comes from Symsagittifera roscoffensis, assembly GCF_963678635.1. NCBI lineage: Eukaryota > Metazoa > Xenacoelomorpha > Acoela > Convolutidae > Symsagittifera > Symsagittifera roscoffensis. The sequence continues at coordinate 49,967,925 of NC_087070.1, read as the reverse complement.
TCATTTTGAAAAAGGCCTAGTGTTCGAGTCGGCAATAGTGTTCTTGGCCACGGAAATTTCGGCTTTTAAAATGTTTTTCTCTTCTATCGTATATCTGCTTATTTTTATCGGGCTAGTCTTGAGCGTGCTCTTTCAGTTTACTTGAAAATTTAGCTGTATTTAGCTGTAATAGTGCAGGTAACTGAGCTCTAAGATTTTGTGTCGTTTAAATGTAGTGTCGGTGCTACTTAAGATGTTAGAGCTATAAGGTAATTTGGCGTTATTGTATTTGTTCCGTCGTTTCAGATTTGTTTTTGTTATATCAGCCGGAATTGAGCCGACCAATTCCTTTGTAGCTTTTAGACAAGGTGAAGTTTTATATCAGATGGTAACTTGTTGTCACTGCATATTGTATGATGGAAGCGTATGACAATGAGATGGAGATATCAACTAGTAGTGTGGGTGATGTGAGTTCCTTTGAGACTCAAAAGGGCTGCGATGCCATCTCAGCCGGCGACAGGTAAGCAGTGAGCTAGTATTACTTCACACCATACATGAGTTTCTGTATAAATAAACATTCATTTCAAAGTACGATTCAATTGTGAGTTATAAACTTGTAGTAAACTATTGTTCTTTCTTGAGAGGGAGGGGTATAATGTTTACCCACCACAGCGACTATGAACGAGAGAAATAAATATCGAATCTGAACTAACGTATTCTATTTTTCCAATGCACAGGTGCACAGTGCGAATGTCTAGTCCAGTGTGCAAGAGACTGGGAATTGAGAAGGAGGGTGTGGCTCAGTTGCCATGTGACCAGAGAGAGTTGATGCCAGTGGGTGGGTCCACACCCACCAAACAGGGGATGGCAGTCACAGCTCAGATGCAGATGCAGCACCAACAGGGACATAATCATTATGGAACCGCTACTCAGTGTAATGGAGGGGGTAATAGAATGCCAACAGGTTATTGAACTAGCTTATTAATTCCGTTATTTAGTCATGCATTTAAAAGATCGCGTTATTTATCGCGAGGGGAAAGAGGGAGCGTTTTTCGCAAATTTTCAAAATTTCAACTTGTCTATGCCAAGCAATTGACTTCTGCGCTCTCTCAAAACAATAAAAAGATCCCATTTTGCCAAATATTTTAGTGCTGCAGGCCTATTTTGAGAACAATTTTTTGGGAAGGTATAGGATTTTTTCAGGTGGGTGGCCAGGGAGTGATATTGCTGGGCGACTTTGGATAACCCTGATTGACGCTTATATTTATGTTATTCGCATCAACATTTCAGCCTCAAAACTGCTGTCAAATAACTGATCAAGTCTAGATATTGCAGCGTAGTCGTGGTTCTGAGCAGCAGTGGCCGAGTGGGTTAGGCACACGTCGCTCATCACGAGGGTCATGCGTTTGAATCCCACTTCGGTCACGGCTGGAGGGTTCACAGTGTCATCCACCTCCTCAATGTGGGACGGCGAAATGGATGACATCTCCCTCCCCCATGGTTGATCCTGCAGAGAGCACCAATAAAAATATTTCTGTGAACTTGAAATACTTTAATTTTCGGATAGCCGCTTTGAAGTTTCGATTTTGAATTATTGAGTATCATTGTGTTAATGTATCGGCAATAATTTTAGTGGTGTTGATGAAAATTTTTTCTAGGTCAAGACTCTGAAAACGCGATCAATGCTTCCCAGCAAAGCGCGATCTACAACATGATCTCAAAGTTCTTCGGACTAAGTGTCCGAAACAAGTGCGAATCAGGAGCTCACGGCGGGGGATTACCAAACCATCGCAACCAGAAATCAACTGACAACAACCTTCTTAAGAATGGTCGAGGTGAGCATATAGAGCAGAGTATGTCGTAGTATCACAGTTTCTCCTGTTTTCTTCCTTATTTTAACAAGGCATTGATTTTAATATCCGATTTTAGTATATAGCGTTTCAAGTCTTTTCAAAGTATTTTTCTGTACTGTGTGATTCATAAAAGGGTTCATCTTTTATGGAGGTATTGACTTTTTTCATGAAGAAGTCTGAAATTTTATTTGAATTAAGTTCAAAATTCAAATTCATTACTAAATAGTAGGCAAAGTGCCATCTGCTTTATTTCGATTTTGATTTTTCGCGTGGGGTCATTTCGTCGTTAATGTTTAATGATAATTTTTAGGCTTCATGGTTGTCGATTTGAGAGCTATCGGCTTAGTTTGTGAATTTTTAATTTGGATTATTTATCTACGTGATTTTCTACAATAGCGTATAACAACATTGAAAAGTTTTTTATATACTTTTTTAATCGGCTTTTGAGTATTCGGCTATAAAAATGTCGGCTTAGTTCCTCTATATATCAAAATTAACTATCGTGTGCTGCACACTTTGACTAGAGCGACAAACACCAGGACCTGTTTGCTTGCAAACTCAAAAAAACGTCTGTCGATTGTTTGTCTGATAACTTTTTTGTCGGTTAAGTTGTCACATTGCGGGCTTTTATTGTGATTTAAACAGTTTTCGCATAATTAACAGCCTTTTTTCATCTGTTTCTGTAATTTCTAAGCGTATCAAAACTCTGATTGTATCTAATTTACTTACTATATTTTTGTCGTTTTTTTTTCGTTTAAAATCTTTATTCGTCCCAAACGTTTCGGCCTGTATTATGTCGGCTGAATAATTTAATTTTACTATTGCGTTTGAAAGGAAAATATGTTTTAATTTCTTTTGTGCTTCCGAGATTAGGAGGGGGTATAAATTTTGATTTTTCAAACCTTATAGCTCAAAAGTTTTTCGTGCCATCAAATTCGTTTTTGGTTTAACGGGCGTCTGTCCAAGTATTTTTGGCTTTGTTGCCTTGAATTTTTCTCAACGCTATTTTGACGCCAACGATTTTGTTTCTCGACATGTGTTTGTCTCAAATCGAAGCTCTTTTTAGACCAATGTATGTAATTTTTCAATATTTTTGTTCATTTTTTTGTCTACTTGTCATTTTCTGTTTGCTAGCCTTGCAATGATGTTTTTGTGTGGCATCTCAAGTGATGCAAAGTTTTGCTTCCCCTCTGTGTAACACGTGTAATTGGCAGATTAAATCGTCTAAATTGAATTGAGGAAAGTCATTTAGTCCTATTATGAAGATAAGAGACGCTACATGCAGCTCTTCGAACTTAACAGTGTGTGTGGAGGTGATAAAACAAAGAAAACATGAAAAAAAATCTAAGCTTTTACTGGCTTTAAAGTGCAATCGAAACATTCAGGGTTTTGCCTTGAATGTTTCAACCAAAGTTTTTTTTCACTGGCTCTAAAGTGCAATCGAAATATTCAGGGCTTTGCCTTGATATACGCGCAGTCTTGTTCGGATTTAGTCAATAACGTGTCTGGTTTTCTTTTTTAAAAAATTTAAATGCTTTTTTCAATTCGAACATTTCTCTATTGAGTTTTTTTATCGATTATGCTTGAGTTCTCATGGTTTCATACGAATTTTATTACTTTCTGTATCACAAGTATTTGAAATTTCCGTTATGTGTATTGTGAAGATCCGATGGTCTATTGATAAAGTGGAGTCGAGATTTTGCAACGAGACAGGCGCTGATATCCTGCGCTGCTTATGTTAATTTGTGAAAAGGAAGATAAAGCTTTTTATTTTTCTTTCTGAAAAATACAAAATGTATCAAACAGTCAGAAGAACATGCAAAATATAGGGTGGGTGCAAAAAATCTGAACGCATTTTTTTAAGGAGAAATGAAATGTATCACAGAAAAAAGCATTTGGCTGACACACTCAAAGTTTTGAGCTGATAATCATAGGTTAGATTTTGTATGGTTACTAATGGTGCATCGTAATGTCTCTGAGTATCAAAGTTTGTTTAGCATGGTTTTTTGGAATAACCTTTTTTCAAGGACAAAGCGATCATTCTTAGAACTTAAGTTGCAATTTTTTATACGAAGGGAAATCTATCTATCTATTTCTATCTATCTATGCTATATTTAAATGCGTGTGACAGCTATCTACCATGTTTAAGCATAATAATTTTGCATGTTTAACGAAAGAATTTTTTCACGCTTAAGCTATATCATATATTGCAATGCTTAAGAAAGTTTTTGATGAACTTTCCGCAAGGTCATTAATTTATCAGAAATTTTTCAAAAAAAATACCTTTTTTTGTTTAGAAAACTTAAGGTTGAAGTTTCTCAAAATTTGAATTTCGCAACGTTGTAGTTGCGTACTCTGAGAATATTCTCAGGAGTTGCAAATCTTGCGGCCAAATGCGACTGCTCAATTGCTTCTAGTTTAAAAAAAAAACAATTTTTCCCATGGAAATTTTTTAGGTGATCGAGGAATGCGTGGGGATGATGACGATGACAACAGTAGCTGTGGCAGTGCAAGTGTCTGCATGGGTGATTTGGAAGAGACTTTGCGGCTCATTCTAGACAAGTTGCTGCAACTGGTTGACTTGCCGTTTCTGGAGAACACAATAGAGTACTTGGCTAATGGCGAAAACAACAGTGTCGAAAACTATCACCATTTGTTCACGTTTTCAAGGCTAGTAGATTGATTTGTCAGTATTTTTACAGTGACTTGCTAAATGTCACTGAACTAAGCGAATTTCCAATTATTTTAGTTTTCAAGCTGATTTCAGTAGGTGTTTTAGGATCTATTTTTTCAGTATTTTTTCTGCAAAAGGATTCATTCTGAATCTACTTAACAATCTCCACCCCTTTCAAGAAGGGGGGTTGTTAAGTAGATCAAAATGGTCGATTTTTCGACCAATCAGAATGCAGCAAATTTAGAATTCTCAATAGAAAGCTCGGCGATAATTTACTGTATTTATTTATACGGGTGGAGATTCTTAAGTAGGTACCATAGGGGGGGGGGGGGGGAGATTGTTAAGTAGATCCTTTTTTCTTTTCTGTATTAAAATTATGTTGTAGTGTATTTCGTGGGGGATTTCAAAAATCATAATTTTTCGCTTTATTATTATTAAAGCCCGTTTTTTCAGTTTCTAAAGCATGAGATGTTAAGTCTCAGTTGTTTAGTTTGCCTTGAAGATGTAAATTGTTGGTTGATCCCCCAGTATTAATTTAAAAATTATATTTTGTGGCATTTTCGTTATTCATTGCATTTTATGCTTCCTTTTTGTCTGTTTTGTGTTAATCTGTTTTCGAATGCATTTATTGTCATCTCCAGATTAGACGGTGAAATAATCTGACCAATTTATCTCGGCACAAAATATTGTTGAAATATCTTTTTCGAATCAAAATCAGGATTTTCAGTGTGATTTTACTCGCGATAACTTACAACCTATCTTTGAGGTACCTGAATCGCTTGAGAAAAAAAGCAAATTTGAGAGTGGCGCAAACAATAACAAGAAGGAAACTGGAATTGTCGAATATTGGCATACCATAGCTGTTCTGTGCTTCCCAAAGATTACAAACTATGTGTTCTTTTTTTCAGTAGTCTCAGTTCTCTCAGTTTGAGTGGAAGTGAAGAGAGTGTGAACTCTTTCGGAAGCTCGACCTCCTCTTCCTCTCCTTCCCCCTCTCCTTCCCCCTCCCCCTGCTCAACGCCTGCAGTGTCACTCCGCTCATCTACTTCAACTATGAACAACAACAACAACAACAATAAACAGTGATGACCATCATTGGGACAATTAAAGACTGTATACCACCGCTATGTGCTAGAGGTGCAGATCCAAAGGCCGGTAGTTTTTAACGCAAGGAGTAAATAAAAAAATCAAGTTGATCTTTTTCCAAAGAAAAATTTTGCAGCTTGTGTAGAAAAAGGTTAATTGATTTTTAAATTAATTAAATCAGAAAAAAGCACTTTGTTTTAAGTTATTTCAAGTTAGATAATTAAAATGGTCATCATTTGGCAACAAAAAACAACAGTCGTAGCATGACCGCGAGACATAGTCAACGAAGTTCAAAACGACAGCAAAACAACATCAGCAATCTTCAGTTCAACAGGGTAGTGTTCCCGTGTCTGAAGTTTCACCCCAGTATCTCTTCACTCGTCCCAACTAGCACTCCCCTAGGTACAAATATGAAAAATGGGTCCCTGAATTTACAAAAGTGAAATAACGTACTGAAACACAGATTTGAATCGTAAACCACGTCAATAACAGTTGAATATATTGTACTATAGCTTCTATCACAGAATCAAGTTAATGATCTACTTTTTTGGGAGAGGGAATGTGTTGTTGTAATCAACAGATTAGTGGTTCGAAGCCCAACAAAATTGCTGTTGGGCAGGAACTGCTTTCTGAACAAGCCTCAATGATCAATCTGTCAAACTGATCAGCTCGTATGTTAATCTTTTCATTTGTGTATTAAATTGCTGACTTGCGAAAGACTTTTTTCAGTAAGGAATAAATTTCAGGGACCCATGGATTGTAATTATACCTATATCAACTCTAGCACCAGACCACAAAAAATCACTGTCTAACTTGGTCTTGACAAATTGCAAGGAAAGTCCCCTGATCCCCCCAAAATTAGCCGAACTATGTCTAGCAGTGGATGCGTACATTACAAGTATAGTTGTCGAAGCAGGGGATAATAAGTTACCAGACTTGGAAGAGACGGCTATTGATACTGCGTTCTTGTTTGTGACATTACTGCATTATGAATGCAGACAACGCTTGATTAACTTGATATCATTTTTGCAACACTTGGTGGAGTTTGAATCTGAATCAGTCCAACTTGGAGGGCTGCATATTGAAGAGTTTGCACAGTGTTTTGTTCCAGAACAAGAATGTCGGTCGCTTTTGAAGGTAAATCGTCGATTTGATGTGCGCTATTTTAATAATCAGTTTTTAATAGCAACTCGAAAATCACAAAAGTCTATATTCTAGAAACCGTTAACATGAAGTTTTTTAAGAGTAATGAACATAGTAAGTACTCTTATATAGGTCTTGCTGATTTTTTTCTTTTTTCAGGAAAAAGTCTTACTTAGTTCACGCTCAATTTTGATTTTTCGCGGTTTGACTTGTGATTTCTTTTTAAGCTCAGTGCACTTCCATTGTTAAAAGGAAGGCAAACTCCATTATCGTACTGCAAAAGTCTAAAAGTCACGAAAAACGTGATCGACTTCGATTTCGAAAACGGAAATTAATTATGAGATTTCGCAGCGAAATAAAAGTTTTACATATTGGTCCAGTTTTCTCAAATTGGGTTAATTTTAAAAAAAAGTGTCCGTCATAAATTGTTCGCCAAATTCAAAGATCTTTAAGGCCACCTATTTTTTTTCTTCGAAATTCAAAAGTTGTTCAGAATTACCAGTGGAATAAAAAATCACCTTTTGACCCAGTTTCTTCTAATTGGGTTACTTTCATTAGACAAGAGTCAATAGAAAGATGCTTGAAATGAAAAGATGTTTAATGTGGTATATTTTCAAATGGTAGTTAACGCAGTGAAGACGTTCTTATAGGTCGTGTTGATTTTTTATTATTAAGTGTAAAATAGCGAAGTGATTTTTTATATAGGTTTTGATGTTTTTTGTTTGTTTTTTTTAAGAGAAAAGTCCTGAATTTTGCTGACGCTCAACTTTTTTTTGCGGTTTGACTCATGATTTGTTTTGAAATTCACAACATTTTTAAATGAAGGCAAATTCGACTATCGTATCCATTAAAGGTGAAAAAGTTTGGAAAAACGTGAGTGATTTCTAGTTTCAGAAATGGATTTCAATTTTCTGAATTCCCAGCGAATGAAAAGTTTACCTTTTGATACAGTTTTTTCTAAATGGAATAACTTTTTAAAATGCCAATCATAGAAAAAGTTTTTTTTGTAACACAAAAAGCTTCAAGGTGATGTATTTCGAATTTCTTCGAAAAATGTTCTAGAGTCGATGAAAGTAGTTCCGGCTTTTATATAGGTCGTGGAAATTTTTTTTTCTTTCAAGTATCAAGTTATAAAAATTGTTCTGGCCAAATTTGGTTTTTGCTTCTTGACTGATGTTTTTTAAGCTCAAATTAAATTGAGTAGCACAGAATTTTCCGACCATAGTCGTAAAAAATGCATTTTTTTTTTAATTAGTGTCGTTTTTGCTGCGTAGTGTGATAAAATATTTGAACGAAAAGAAATAGAAATTAAGCATAATCGACATTCATAGTAAAAAAGGGCCAATTGGAAATTAATTTGTCTGGAAAAACTGAAAAAATGTTTAAAATATTCAAAAACTTTTCAAAAAAATTTTCAAATTTTTGTTCAGAAAGTTCTTGAATTTTGAAGTTTTTGATTCCCAAATTGGCGCTAAAAACTCCAAAAACTAACTTTAATCGAGGTTAACTAAGTTTTTACGGCTTAAATTATGCGTAAATCAGCTTTTGTAAGCCTGCTTAGCCTCACCATAGTAATTAGACCAAAAATCACAAATATCAACTGGTTTTTCTCGACACAGAAAAACATTTTTATGATATTCGAAATTATAAATTGCTTTTTTAAAATCAAAATATGGTTGGGGAAGATCTAAGACATGCATTTTTGTGCGTTTCAGGAATCAAGGCTTTAATATGATATATCACTCGACCCATTCCGATGATTATTTGTGGTACCTGATTTTGCGTGGAAAACAAAAAAATGAAAAAAAAAACTGGTCGGAACAAAAAATTTTGCTCTCTGTTTACGAAAGAGCAAATGAAGCAAAGCTTTAATTAGCCGTGACGTAGGTTCGAGTCCCTTAGGGATTTTTTGTCCTGTCATATGTTAGATTATTTTAACTTTTCTTGGATTTTTGCTATTTTTTGCTTGTTTTTTCGAAGTGCAGATTTGCCTCATAATGCACTGTTATCAAATTAGATTGAATTTATCAAAAAAATCGATCATAAAAGATTATTGAAATACAGGTGATACATTTTTCCTTGAAAGCTCGAAAGCTGAAAATATAATTCCGGTCATTTTTTTCGGTCTCCTTGAATTCATTGACACTTCGCCAACTGATTTTGGGCTATGTTTAAATTTTGCATTCACTGTATTTGTTAAGGTTATAAAACTTTTAAAATATTACAAGAATAATTTGAAAGTTTGTGGTTTCTTACTGTCTAAATCCTGTTATATTATGGAAACGTGAAAATGCTGAATTTTTAATTTCTTTTTAGCTTCTGATTGAAAAAAGTAGCCAAATTTTTGTGCCGTGGGCCAGTTACAATATGCTAATGCTATCCGGTCTTCACAAAACCATGGAGAGAAGAACATTTTCAAAGCGCATTTCAGTTCAACAGTTCCACCAGCAGAAAAGAGACAATACGACCGACGAGTTGATGTCTCTGCTTGATTTTGTACTGGGGGATACATCGACCTTGACTGCCCGTCAGAAGGACAAGTTATTGGGGGCCGTGCAGAGTAAACACCCAGAAGTATATGGACTGTACTTGTCGCGCAGGATTGGGACCAACAATTAAACCAGTTTTATCAGCGTTCAAACTGTTAAAAAGTACTCAACAACTTTTAACTTCATAAATAGTAAATATGAAGTTTCCAATTCATAAGCAATAATATTACTTTCTGAGAAATTTCAAGTTCAAAAATAGCATTATTATCAGCGATTCAAAATAGCCTTTTCTATCATATTTCAGGGAGAGAAGCCTACTACTAAATGAATTGATTCATTGAGTTTTATGCGACGATAGATACGAGAATAATCGAAAGTTTTTCAAACATTTCAATTTGATAATTTTTCCTATTCAACCTATATTTGAAAAAAATGACACCAGCCAAAATCAAATTATTTGCTCATGATTTTTGAAAATAATGATGTAAAAAGTGCTTGTAGGAATGTAACTCTTCGTTCCTGATGATTTTTGTTCCAGTATGAAGCTAAACTATAAATTGTTCAGTAATTATTGTATAAAATTTTTGTTGATCATTTGCGTGATTTGATTTTTGATCTGATTAATTTATTTGAATTAATACGACTTAATGAAGTCTTGCGTTATGTGCTTTTGCCAGTTGAAACATTCAATTCAAATTAGTTAGAAAATTAATTCAAATTTTTTGAAGTTAATTTTCATTCATCTCAGTATTGGGGTACTGTGGTTTGCAAAAAATGGGAAAAAAAGCTAGACTTGATATTTTTTTGAAATCAAGTTGATAATTATATAATTTACCTGGCGTTCCGCCTCCTCAGTGCAAAGCAAATTTAAGAAGAAAATGCCAGCCATAGTCGAGGTCCGGACTCTTTATTTAAAAAGATCAACCATTCTGTGTTTGCCTGAAAACTGTTTCGAAAGCATGTTTTTTGTAATTCATTTTTTTAAACTTCCCTAATCTGAATATAAACTCTATTGATTTGCCGCAGGTTAGATGTTTTCAAAATCTTCAATTTGTTGCAATATTTTTTTCTGCTCATAACAATGATACTTTTTTCAAATACCAGCTTCCAAGTGTAGCGTCAAAGATCAGTCAACTCTATTTCCTACATAAGTTGCCAATTTTAGTGCACAGTAATGTTTTTGTTATATCAGTATGTTTTGGCAGTTCTATCAGTGTCCGTGTTTATCAAAATACATCAGTTTTGCCTGATATCGGGGTGTATTCTCATGATGGAGGGATCGCATGATGGAAAACTTCAACCAATCAGACTCGTTAGAGGTTCCGATTGGCTAATCGACTTTGCACATAACTGAAGTCTTTATTAACATAAAATGCGTTATAGCGGCAGAGCAAAGTTTTGCTGGCCAATTTGTGCGAATAAACAATAAGTTTTTGGTTCTATTGTTCATTTTTTTTAAAAAGTGTCTGAGGTTTTTTTTTCCAATTCCCGAATTCGATTTCGCAATATTAAAAATTCATGCATGTGCTTTTTTCTAATCAGTCACAAAACGTTTTAAAGGCCTGTGAATTTTAATGTGAATTTTTGCGTTTTATTTGAGATTTTTAATACTCAATTCTGATTGGCTGAAAAAAATCTAACAATGGGTCCTCATCATAAAGGACGCCACCCCTAATATCGATGAAAAAGCTAAGTGTGAAAGTAGGTTGCTCAAAGTCAACTTCGTTAAGGTTTAATGCAAGTGAGATTTAATCGGGTTGCCTGTGTTAAACTGAACACTCGGAGACTTTTATTTTGATTATATATATTTAAGGCTTCTGACCTCAATTTTTTGCTGTTCTTAGCAAAACGTCACTGGTGACGGCCTCTAGCAGCAAGCAGCCTCAAGTTGTCATGCCATTTATTGAACAATTTCTTGCTTGTGCTGGTTGAGTGAAGCTTTGCAGAATGCTGACGCAGTCTTGTTACTCGAAGGATTGCAAAAAAAAAAAGAAAAAACAGATCGGGTTGCGTTGTAAAGATATTTCCCCTGTGATCATTTTTCGTAAAGCTATGAGGGTTTAAATATTGCCATTTTGACCAATTTGGGACAATTAACGCGCGATATAATTCGCGCTATTATCGCGTAAGCGGAGATTTAATCCGTCTTAGAAATCGTTCCAAATTGGTTGAAAGAAGCTTATTTGCCATAATTGATTTGTTACAAGGAACGAAATCTATCCTTTTGTGCTTTATATGGCGTGTGGGGGGATGATTTTTATTTTAAAAATTTCAATTTTTTGAAAAAAAATTTCATTTTGTTTTATTACATTTAATTTTTTAATGTTATTACTTCTCCATAAACCTTAAAAGGCAGTCGGAACATTCAGGGCTTCGCCCTGATTTGAGTAGTCTTGTTACTTTTAAGACTTGAGTTAGAAAAAAGTTATAGGACAAGGATACAGTTTATTAAGGCTTCAAGTGGAGCATAACATTAACAGCAGTAGTAAAGAATAGACAAATTATTAATTAATTGGAATTACAAGTAGATCAAATTAGTATCGACATCCCAGGACATTAAAATCAAGTAGTGTTTGAAACTGCATTTGAAATCATTCTTTGCATTAGTTGCTTGTTTTTCTCTGTTTATTTTTCTTTCTCGTTAGATTCGTTTTTTATCGCTGGTCTTCTGGGAGGACGTATGGGTCGTGTCGGATCAAACCAGAGTCTTCAATGGTGACGAGTTTTTTGGGCATCTGGCCATTCTCAGTTGTCTCTAGCTCGGCAACTTCCAAAATGTGTTCCTGTAACGAATCGGCTAATTAATACCACAATGAGAAACTGCTAATTTAAGGTCATACTGACTGACCAAGAGCTCTCGAGTTAATTTCTGCTACCAATTAAAATTCTTTATATGTAGTTGTTTCACTATTCCGTCACACGCGCACTTTCAGTACGTTTGGCCAAGTGATCAATTTGATGACATCAAATTTCAATCTTATACACTGACGATTAGAAAAAGATGTTGCAATTAGCATACTGACCATTCCTTCGATGATCTTTCCGAAGACAACGTGTTTGCCGTCCAACCATCTGGCTCTCTGTAGAAGAATGAAGAACTGGCTTCCGTTAGTATCTGGTCCTAAAATAAAATTCATTCAATTTAGGACCATTTATTTTTGAGGAAAAGAAACGCTATATTTTTTTGAGTTTCTTCAGTCCGTTATGGAGCAGCACGAATCAATCCTCGAAAATTTTAGGACGTTTTGGGGCACTTTTTCAGAGTAGCCAAAAACAATGTTTGTAGGTTTCAATCCCGAGTTTCAACAGCAGGTAAACGTGATGAGCTCTCTTAGTACAAATATACAGCCTTTTATTAATATCTTTTTAATATCTTTTTATTAATAATAATATCTTTTATTAATATCTTTTTATTGATAATCTTATGTGGGTATTCTTCCCTATCCTTACCCCTGTTGGCCATGGACAAGTATCCGGTTCCCACGTGTGAGTGGTAGAATGGCTCGTCGTTGAACGAGGGTCCGTAGATGCTCTTGCCTCCACTTCCATCCTCGGTCGTGATGTCTCCCCCTTGGATCACAAAGTCCTTCACAATCTTGTGGAACTTAGTGCCCTTGAAGCCGAATTTGGGCTGAAACGAAACAAAAAATAAGGTAGCTTGAATTAACCATTTTGTCGCAAATATTAAGATTTAAATTGTGAAATAAGTGAACGAGAAGAGTTGATAAAAGTGTATCGTTGGCTACTAAATAAAATTGAATAAATGCTTTTTATTTGAGAAAAGCTCGGTTTTGAAACTTTTTTTTCTGTGAAAAATTTTTTTTGAAGAAGCTATACTTTAAAACATCAACATCCAATTGTAAAGGAAGTAAGTTTTCAAACTTAGTAAAATATTTCAAAAGAAATTTAAATACTTTTATAATTTATAAGAAACTTTTTCTTCGATGAAAAACCTCTTTTTTCTTTCAGTTTTGTTTTTTAAGAAGTACTCACGTCGCCTCTGTAATTGCCTTTAGACAGAGCTGCGAAGTTGTTGACAGTGTTGGGAGCTGCATCTCCGAAAAGAGCAATAGTCACTCTCTTGGGTTCATTCATGTCAATTGAGATGTCGAAAAAGACTGTCTTGGTGACCATCCACTTTTCATCATCAGGAATGTCATCTTTGTCTTCTTTTTCGCCCCTCTTTTGCCCACTCACGTGACCAATCAAAGCCGCGACTAATACGAGCGACGTGAACAATGTGAACACAATTTGGTTCATGGTTGAAAACTATTTTTGGCAATTTTTGTCACAGTTTTTCTTTTTTTTCCAAAGAAAAAATGAAGAACAGAGTTGTTGTTTTTTGCGGTTCTGAGTTACAAGAGGCGAGCTGGTCTAGTGATGTTGAAGATTTAACTCCCGTGACTTGAGTTAAAACTGCAAAGTGGCAAACTACGTATTATTTATCTAAGACCACTTGCGTGCCACAAAGTGCCACGAACTTTTTTAAGGGAGAGTGGGGGGGGGGGGGGGGTATGCGTTGATGTTGCGCAAACTATGCCACGTTGCATAATCCACGTTAACAAAAATTGTGCCATTTACACTTACTCTTGTTGAAACAACTTGTGTTATTTACTTAAGTTATTAGAAAAAAATGACGACTTGACCATTTTGGCGACAGCTTCGGAAGCACTTGTACGCAATGTGAGATTTTAATAGGGCTGTTGATAAGTAATTTAGAGTGCAAATGAAGTGAGTAATTGTGAAAACAAAAAGCATAATTACTTTTGTTCTTTTTGATCTCTGAGATTCGAAAGATGACACGATGCCACGTTGCGCTTTTTAATATGGTACGAACTTAAGTGACAACGTTTTATTGCCCCGCCCCGCATCGCTTTACTTGTACATCAAACTATCGTAAAAAACTCCACGCAAAATAAACAAGAAAGGCCAGTGTTTGCGCAATTAGCACAGAATGTTCCGACCACTTACGTCTCCAAAAAAGGTTATTATTCCTCGTGCGAGAGAGCAGAGGTGAAAAAAGGATCTCAAGTGTTTTGAAAGGAGAGGCCACTTTTTTTCTGATGAAATTGTCATGAAAACTTCGCTTATAATTGTATGTCGGTTAAACTGGCCATTTTACTTAAAAAAATAGTGTTTCTGACTGTAAAACAAGTGCAGACTATTTATGGTTGGGTTTGTTTTTTCATTCAGTCAGTTTTCGATTTTTAACAGCGTTTTCGGCAAAAGTATTATACCATTTAAAAGATATTGCTGTTCGGAGTTCAAATGTAATAAAAATGTCTAGCAACTTATGTATTATTATGGGGTTTTGAAAATCGCTAATTTGTCCAATTTGAGATAATTAATGCGCGTAGTCATGTGTTCTTGTAACATGCAAAAACGGATGTGTTTAAATCTTTGCGAACTGAAGTGACGGTAGAAATTTGATACGCGAAAATAAATATATCTTTTCGTATACTAAAACAATGAAAGGTTTTTCTTTTTTTTATCATTTCAGCAGTTTCAAAGGGCAGAATCATTTCTCCTGCAACCGCTTATGATATTATCTGATGTCTGAGAACTCAAAAAATATGTATGAGACGATTTCAGAAAATATGTAAAAGACCTTGCATGAAAAAGGCAAACTCATGGGAAAAACGCCCTACCTTTTCAACAATTTTTTAATGAATATGGGAATAATTTTTTCAGAAACATAATTGTAACGCTACTTTAAGTTATTCACACTAGGGTGTGTATTTTGCTATACATCATGGTTTGTTCTGAAGAATTGGTGACTCTGTTTGACCATTTACGTATATCAGAAAAAGGTTGTTCGGAGATTTTGATTCATGCAAAAAAGGGAAGAAAAATCTGTGTAAATTATTGCTGCTCGCATCCTTGCTGCTCAATCATTGTTTTTTCATCTCTGGTTAGCAAATTCTTTTGTGGTCAGAAAAAAAAACAATTTTTAAGCAGAAATGTTTGGGTTTCAACTGATTGCTTCAAATCTCTTACATCGAAACTATATGTTTGAAATATTTGGGTTTCAACTGATTGCTTCAAATCTCTTACATCGAATCCATAAAATTAAAATGTTTGAGTTGATGATAAAAACGAAATTTTTCCTTACCGCAAAAATTATCTGGAAAATGTATAAGTGTTGCAATTGAAAAAGTTTTCATGAAATGAAACAAGTGCTTTGAAGCTAAACAGTAAAACATCTAATTTAATTTGAAACACGTTGGAAACCAACTTCACTAATGAAAAATTTCATACATCTGTGTTTTTTGGATGGGATCTCAAATCTAGAAAAAAATCTTTTATGACGCATGATGCAATTTGTACGCCAATACAAGAGCCCGACACGCAGTAAACATTGCAGCAAAATCTACAATGGCTACTATAGCAAACACTGAAAATATTTCTGATTGGGCTCAATTTTTCATTTAGAAAAAATTTTTGTCATTAGCAAGTAAATATCAGTTTTAGCTTCTGATATTATCATGCGTTGAAAAATTGGTTGATAAAAAACGTCGCAGTTTAATCTTAAACCTTTTTTTGCAAATGGTTTTAGTTTTTAAAACTGCTTATAGTTTTTTTGTTATTTCGGCCGAGCATTCAAACCCACTGAAGTGTTTAAAAAGTGATTAAAGTTTTTTTTGGAAACGAAAATTGGAGGTCTAAATTGTCTAAATCTATTTTTATTTTAAACACGACTGGTCGTATTAGAGCGAAGCCTTGCATGTTCCGACTGCCTTTTAAAATATATGCAGTAGTGTTTGCTTTAAATACAAAGATCATCCCGCTCACACTATGTAAAGAATACAATGATATCCTTCACATGTAGCAAAGTGTTAACTAGACTAAATAGCATACCTCAGTTTAATTTGGAACGGTTTCTGAGACGGATTAAATCACCGCTTAAGTGTTGATAGCGCGAAATAAATCGCGCGTTGATTTTCTCAAATTGGATTAATTGGCAATCTGTAAGCCACCATTTACTTCAAATTCCATTAAAAAAATGATCACATGTGAATATCTTTTTAAAATTGAGCTCAGGACAACAATATTTTTTGAATGCTCTAAAAAATTCAAAAATTATCGAAATTTGTCTTTTGTCTGGAGAAAAAAAAACTTTTTTCATCAATGGCCCGGTACAGATAAAATTAGTTGCGTTTGAATCGAAGAAAAAAAAATGGTTTCAAAGAAAAGCCTTCTGGATTGCGACAATGTTGTCCCCCATCCTTTATTTTTACGCATGGAGCGGAGAGGTGGGGTGAGGTTAGTATGAATATAAGGATTGCTAGGCGTCGTTTGCTTGTTTGTGACTCGTTTTGAGTTTTCTTACCAATAAAAAAACGTCGCTGTTGAGTGTTGCTCTATCGATACGTGGCGCTTTCACTTATTTCAACATTAGCATTTGATCATTAACTGATGCAATTTTCAGTTTAGTTTACTTAATTTATTAGAAAGTACTCTTAATATATTAAATATAAGTTAAAACAACAAAAATATTAAATCGCTTCACTTGACAATGGTAACATCTTGAATGTTAGCACGTGTTGGTGTTCTCCGAGCTATCGAAAATAAGTTAATTTGATTTTCATATAAATCTCTTCAATTCAATATGTGATGTTTATCATCTCTCAACTAGTTTGCAAACAACCCCCTCCCCCTACAAGAGGATTTACTCGTGGCAAAGGGGGGACTGTTTGCGATGGTGACGTGTTGCCGTGTTGTTGGCAGTACACGCAATGTCTCGTGGGGAGCGGGAGTTAAATTGCAACCTGTGACACGCTGGCATCATCCACATTTTCATCCGGTCCTGATTTTTAGATCTCCACTCTGAGCCAAAACAGTCCACAGTCAAGTAGTCGAGTAGACAGAAAGAGCGCACATAAGCTAGCGTGAAATAACATAATACCATAACACAATAAATTAAAAGGTTAGTAAAGCAGCTTTGATTATTATTTAAAATTTTTTGAGAAAAATTAACAAATTAAATACTGATTTTTTTGCCCGCAAAAGAAACTAACTTTTCAGAAAGAAAAAGTAAGGTCAAATCTGAAAAAGTTAATTACAAAAGAAAATTTTGCGTATCAAGAATAATTTGCAAAAATAATTACATTTTTGATAACTTTTGCTTTTGGCAATTAAAGGACCATATATTCAATTGTTTTTCCTTATTTCAACGCAGTTCCATATATTTATCTTAGGTTCGGTTATTATGTCTGATGTTAAAAAGTAGGATTAGTTTTTAACCGAGTGTGTTTTTGGTTAGAATAATCCTTTGAAAATGAGACAACTTCTCATCTGCATGTTGGGAGTGTTCATCTCGCTGCGTTCGTTCACGCGTGCCGAGATCTACACAGCTGAGGAGCGAAAGAAGATGTTGAAAATGGCTGCCGAAATACCCGACGAGGAAAAGTGGAAGGTAAACAGTTTTATATTTTCTTCTTTTTTTATGTTGATGTCCACTTGGCAAAAGACTAGCAGAGTAGTTTAAATATTCTGAAGATGTATATTAAACATTATCACAAACAATCAATTTTAACAAGGTTTTTTTTCAAAATATTTCATTTTCTTATGTAGCATATAAACGGGTCACATCGTGATGTTGCAAAATGAAATTACTCAATGGGTTTGTCCGCTATACCATCAAAAATTTATGCAATGATTTTATTTTTTATAGGCTAATCTGAACCGCTACTGAGCACCCAAACAAATTACTTGCATCAAGGCACTGCGAAAGTAACTGTATTTTTAAACGTATACCAAATGTTTTCTCTACTGTTTAGGTGACTAAGACTTGTTGGATGGACCTTGAGTTAGACGACAACCCAGTTGGCCGAATTGAGATTGCCCTATTCGGAGAAGTAGCCCCCATAACTGTCAGCAACTTTGCCGCTCTCTGCAAGGGTGCATACAACCACGATGTAAGCATCTTACCCGGAACCTAACAAAATATCATAAAACAAAATATCATAAAACATAAATATCATTAAACAAAATATCATAAAACACATAAATAGTTTTTGAAAAATTTAGGTTCTCAGAAATGTTTACGTAAAATCTTATTTCGCTTAATACTACGATGTAAGCATCAGACATTGGACATAATAAAAAAACAATCGTTTTTCACGGTAAAGTAAAATTCACACATTAATTTTTTAAATATTGCAAAATTATTGGTTCCCAGAAACATTTGATGTGTATGTAAGCTTCTATTTGATAATTTTGACCAAAAGTAATCTGGATGCTGTTGAAATATTGTATCAAACTAAATTGCATCAAGTTCAAAACGAACAATATATATTTTTTATAAAAAAGCGTTTAAACCTAAGGAAACTAAAAGCTAAAGAAAATTGAAAACATTTATTCGATTAAGCGCTTTGTGTTTTAATATCTGTTGATGGATATCATGTCTTATGTCTATTCTGTTTTGTCCCTAGTCCCCAGAAAACATCGTTTTGGACACTGCTTTTCGTGGTTGTTTAAAGTTCTGTAATGTTCTGCCTCTTTCAGCCCAAATTCGGCTACAAGGGATCCAAGTTCCACCGATTCGTGCAGGACTTCGTCATGCAGGCCGGAGACATCACGAACTTCGACGGGACTGGAGGCAGATCTATCTACGGGTCCACACTCGCCGACGAGCCCATAGTACACGGTCACCCCTCAGCCGGGTACGCCACTCTTTAGTTTCTCCAGTTCCTCTGAACCCAGTTAACCTCGTAGCTCTTTTCAGTCAAATGAAACTTGCTGCATGAATTCCAGTTGTTCAGTTTGCGCAAGATACTAGTAATTTCAACCTATAGTATCGCCATGACCGAGAATTCAAAAATGTACCTACTTATATTATGCAGTATTTTGTAAAGGCAAAAAAGAAAACCCCTAAAAAATCCGGAGCTTTGATTTATTTCATAGTATTGTAACAATAAGTCAATTTTATTCATAATAAAGTTAGTCTTTTTTAAAAGAAACTTCATTAAACTGACGCTAGTTAAACTATTATTAACTAAAAAATGGTAAAACTAATAGCTGTTATTATAATTGTAGATACGTAGCGATGGCGCATCTGCTGCAGCCTAACACAGCCACCTCCCAGTTCTACATCACATTCAACTCCGTCAGGTGGTTGGATGGATTCCACGTAGTCTTCGGCAAAGTCATCGACGGACTGGTAAGTCATAGGTCATAAGTCAGAGAACAGACATAATTTTTCCAATGGCTGGGTTATTTTTTTTAAGATGATTATTTATAAAAAGATTGATGACTGTGGACATCTACTGAAACAATTTACTATGCTTGAATTTGAAAAATTTTGGTTAGTTATCTTCGTTTTAGTCATGTGCTGATATAAATCAGAGGTAAAGTGTATTGTATCAACTGGCCTGGTACAATTGACCGAATTAGTATTCAATAAAAAACAGTTGGCCAACTGTTACAATATACACTCTTGATTTATATGAGCACAATGGGTGATATGGGGTGCAACTAGCCGAAATTTGTGAAAATGCTACTTAGGTCGTTGAAGTATCCTAGTTATGAATGATTTATAATTCAGTCTTACTAAACAACTTTTCAAATTTTAAAGGTCATTGTTGACGACATGGTTCAAGAAAAAAATCTAACATCAAAAACCACCAGAAATGACACGTTTTTTCAAAAGTATTTTTTTCTGGATTTTTCACTGCCATATTTTGTCCAAATTACTTTTTCTGAAATATTTATCTGTTCTGTTTAGGACGTTTTGGAGAAATTGAACAACAAAGTGCAGACGAACAAGGAACAAGTTCCACTAAAGGAGTTGGTGATCGCCGACTGCGGACTCACCAAACACTCGCCCTACACACTCCCAGCCGAGAAACGATGAGTCATCCTTGAAAGCCGAGAAGAGCCGAAAAATTTCAACTAACTCGGCTTGACTCAATTTAGACGTATTGCGTTTGAAAAAATAAACACGTTTGAAAATCCTCTCTCCGGCTTGAAACTATAAAAATTTGGTGTCAAAATGTTTGATGTTTATTATAATTCTTGAATAAAATTAAATATTATAAACGTTTCTCTGCAGATGTCAAATGTATTGTATGTTTCAATGACTATTTCCCAGTCGATTGTTGATTAAATATGCCATCCTAAACTTCCTTGTATTATTGTAATGACTTTTCTCTGTATTTACTAATCAATTGCAATTCAATTATTCTCTACTCGTGCAAATTTTTCAAATACGACCTCAAAAAAAATCTCTATACTATCAAAATTTACAAAACTCTTGTAATTTTGACCTGACCACCTGTAAAAATATATGAGTTAACATGCACAATAGTTAGCCTAGATGATCGCGGTACCAAAACATGATCCCAACAAAACATAATCCCAAGTTTTCACCAGCGGAAAAGTAGCAAAAGCTGGCAGATTAGCTAAAATGAATAGATTTCATTCCAACAGATTCACATGCTTGATAGAAAAATTTATGAGCTTCAAAACTCTGACTCTTATGTCTGTTTTCATTTGATTATTTATACCCTTAAAACAGAGGTGTGGTAGTGCAGAAGGTTTCGATCTTAATAATTTTGCAAAAGAAAATTAATATTTGCTAAATGTTTTTTTTTCAAATTTTTTTTTGGATTTTTCATAAAGGAAGAAATTGGACTTTGCGGGTCCATTGGACAAAAATTGGGGCAACTCAAAATATCTATTACTATGTATTGATCGCTTCTCAAAGTTTCCGTCAGCAAAGGTGGTGAATATCACTTCAGCTTTTTCGCTTTTATCTTTTATGTCAGATTATTGTCACCTTCATGGATTTCCGAAGTCTATCAGAGTCGACCATAGGTCATGTTTTATTTCGAACGATTTTAAAACTTTCCGCAAGAAGAACAACAATAACTTAATTTTATGTAAGGTCGGGGATCACATATCCAATGGAGTCGTAGAACGACTCATCTACACAATTAAAGCAAAACTTTTGGCAATGTCGTTTAACGAACCCAAGCCATCTTTAACCGCGGCAATTGATAAAATCATTTAGAATATTCGTTCACTAGTTGCTTTTTTAAGACATCGGTCAGTTTTAATGCAATATTTTATTTTATTCCTTTTAACCTAGTTTAGTTAGAATAGTTACCAGTGGTATTTGCACACTTTTATTATGGCGCAGTCATCAATTGATTCAAATCTGCCGGGGATTTCCCGCCTTTTGGCCAAATCACACGATAGAACCACCCACCCAAAGGACCAACTGGATAGAACAATTTCATCTGGCTATCATCGCTAAAGAGAATTTAGATATAGATAATCTAAAGGCACCATTGGATCTGGGGACTACGATCCCTATCCTAGAAGGCGCCCAGGAGTCAAAAAATGATCCACAGAGCAAAAGCCAGTGAGGCCAGAAATAAAGAGACCATGCGAGTCTACAAACACGCCGAGGACAAAATAATAGCAGAAGAGAAACGAAAATTCGGAGGCATGAGAAAATACGATGCCGATCAATCTTATATTTGGCCCTAGGAGCGGAAGGAAAGAGAGTTTTTGCTCAAAAACACCCAAGGGTTAAAGTCCTAGAAATCTTCAAAGAATTTTTCGATCTACTGGAAACAGCTTTTATCAAAACGACAAATATTACGTTTGAACGATACAAATTGCTAAGCAGAAAACAGAAGGACAGGGAATCATATGAACAATTTTGGGGCGCTCTATCAGACTTAGCAAGATCATGTGAAATTGGAATCAACGCCGAACAGGAGTTGATAAGAGATGTATTTATTTTTAACATGAAAAACTGATTTACAACGAAGATTACTCTCGGAAACTCTTAATCCAGTGGATGCACTCAATCAAGCCATCATCGACGAAAAAGACTACTACAACCATCTTAAACTAACAAACATGACTAGATCATTCAACACGACACGAAGTGGCGGCAGAGTGTACAAAAACTTCAATAATGTACAAAAGGAACCAAGTTTCAACAAAGAAAGATCTAATACTTGTATGAAATGTGGGAGTGCGTTTACCAAGGGTCACCTGAATGTGTGTCCGGCAAAGGAAATAATCTGTAACATTTGTAAATATAAAGGACATTTTGAAAGACTGTGTAAATCGAATGGAAGAAAACCCGCTGTAAATACTGTAGAAGAAGTTGTAAATAGTCAGAATTGTCCATACTCCCCAAAAGACCCACAAGCAAGAAGTGAAGAAAACTTTTGTGGCGTGGTTAATGCTTGGGGGTGAAATCATTGGTGGGAAAGTCAGATGCTATGAGAAGCCTTCCAAACCCCAAAAACATATCTGGATTAAGGTCATTCTTCGGCTCGGTCAACCAATATATGAAGTTCGTCCCGAACCTGTCAACCCTAAGTTCTCCGTTACGCCCACTTTTAGTTTAAAAAAATCAGTTTACCTATGGAACGACGATCACACGAAGGCTTTCGAAGAATTAAAAAAACAGATTGTTAACATTACAGAGAACAACCATTTCGATATAAAAAGGATGTCAAGAATAAAAACGCTTCACACAGTGGTCTGGGAGCCACATTAGAACGATGGGACGAAAAAAATTGGTTAACAATAGCATTCGTTTCTCGATTTTTAAATAGTCATGAAATGAATTACTGAACAAATGAATTAGAACTGTTGGGAGTGGTTTGGGCTACAGAGCATTTAGAAAATTACTTGTATGGCGCCGAGTTCGAGATTGTAACGGACCACAAGGCATTGTTATCAGCCTTAAACGCTATTAAAAGTAACAATACTATGCACAGCAGACTGACCCGTTGGGTAAATTGACTTTTACCATTTAATTTCAAGATCAAACATATACCAGGAAAAGACATGGGATTTACAGATTTATTGTCGAGATTACCTTCGGAAAAGCGCTCCCAATCTCACACTACGATAACGACTTTGTAGTGGCAACAGTGAAAAAGATTGTAGATAACCTCTCTGTAAATATTGATTGTAAAAAGAATAATTGTACAAAGAACGAATTGTACAATCCAGTGGATTTAAATACTATTACTAACTTGGATCACAATAATCCAATGGGCGGAAAGAAATTAACTCTACACATCCAACGGTCGTTCTTCGCGAATATTCTTAACTACGTTAACGATACAATTAGAATTTGTAATTCTAATGACTCGCGTTCAGAGTCCTGTACAAGCGGTTGCATCCCATTAAACCTTTCAAATTTCAATTTTAGTTTTTTCCATGTTTCAGACAAAACTTGCCTATTTTTTTTCTTTCACATTCATTATTATCAGTTAACCAGTCACTAAATCCCGAAAAAATCGATTTGAAGAATTTCTCGCGTCTGTGAATTCGTTAAAAATTTCCCTTAAGGCGGAGAATAAGTTTCGACAACGGCATAATGTTAGATATTCACAAAAAATTACTCGCTAAATACAAGGGAGATCTGAAGTTACCAGACACTCCATCATCTTTCATCGAACATTGCTCAAACAGACTAATTAGACTTATGACAGAAGAGGACAAAACTCTCAAGGATGTGAAGAAGGCAGTAGAAGAAGGCAGACCATTGGACAGATTCGGAGCTTACCTGAAGACCTTTCATTGAGACATCCACGTGAAAGAAGGATTGTTATTCAATGATATTAACTGATAGTGGCAGCAGCTCTGAGACCGCCATTTTTGTCACTACTCCATGAAACCCACCCAGGACAGTTCGGAATAAAATCTCTGGCAGAAAACATCTGGTGGCCACATTTAAATAGAGAGATTTTTTACCATGGGAAAAACTGTATCCAGTGTATCAGGGCGGGTAAGAATTTAAAAGTGATTTTGGGCACGAGCAATACTGAGAAATTGCCAATTTTATCTAAAGCAAATGAAGAAGTAGACTTAGACTTTGCGGGTTCATTGGACAAAAATTGGGGAAACTCAAAATATCTATTACTATGTATTGATCGCTTCTCAAAGATTCCGTCAGCAAAGGTGAAGGTGGTGAATATCACTTCAGCTTCTTCGCTTTTATCTTTTATGTCAGATAATTGTCACCTTCATGGATTTCCGAAGTCCATCAGAGTCGACCATGGGTCATGTTTTATTTCGAACGATTTTAAAACTTTCCGCAAGAAGAACAACAATAACTTAATTTTATGTAAGGTCGGCGATCACAGATCCAATGGAGTCGTAGAACAACTCATCTACACAATTAAAGCAAAACTTTTGGCAATGTCGTTTAACGAACCCAAGCCGTCTTTAAACGCGGCAATTGATAAAATCATTTAGAATATTCGTTCACTAGTTGCTCTTTTAAGACATCGGTCAGTTTTAATGCAATACCTTATTTTATTCCTTTGTAACCTAGTTTAGTTAGAATAGTTACCAGTGGTATTTGCACACTTTTATTATGGCGCAGTCATCAATTGATTCAAATCTGCCGGGGATTTCCCGCCTTTTGGCCAAATCACACGATAGAACCACCCACCCAAAGGACCAACTGGATAGAACAATTTCATCTGGCTATCATCGCTAAAGAGAATTTAGATATAGATAATCTAAAGGCACCATTGGATCTGGGGACTACGATCCCTATCCTAGAAGGCGCCCAGGAGTCAGAAAATGATCCACAGAGGAAAGCCAGTGAGGCCAGAAATAAAGAGACCATGCGAGTCTACGAACACGCAGAGGACAAAATAATAGCAGAAGAGAAACGAAAATTCGGAGGCATGAGAAAATACGAGGCCGATAAAAAAGTAAGATCAATCTTATATTTGGCCCTAGGAGCGGAAGGAAAGAGAGTTTTTGCTCAAAAACACCCAAGGGTTAAAGTCCTAGAAATCTTCAAAGAATTTTTTGATCTACTGGAAACAGCTTTTATCAAAAGGACAAATATTACGTTTGAACGATACAAAATGCTAAGCAGAAAACAGAAGGACAGGGAATCATATGAACAATTTTGGGGCGCTCTATCAGACTTAGCAAGATCATGTGAAATTGGAATCAACGCCGAACAGGAGTTGATAAGAGATGTATTTATTTTTAACATGAAAAACTGATTTACAACGAAGATTACTCTCGGAATTTCTTAATCTAGTGGATGCACTCAATCAAGACATCATCGACGAAAAAGACTACTACAATCATCTTAAACTTACAAACATGACTAGATCATTCAACACGACAGGAAGTGGCGGCAGAATGTACAAAAATTTCAATAATGTACAAAAGGAACCAAGTTTCAACAAAGAAAGATCTAATACTTGTATGAAATGTGGGAGTGCGTTTACCAAGGGTCACCTGAATGTGTGTCCGGCAAAGGAAATAATCTGTAACATTTGTAAATATAAAGGACATTTTGAAAGACTGTGTAAATCGAAAGGAAGAAAACCCGCTGTAAATACTGTAGAAGAAGTTGTAAATAGTCAGAATTGTCCATACTCCCCAAAAGACCCACAAGCAAGAATTGAAGAAAATTTTTGTGGCGTGGTTAATGCTTGGACAGAAGAGGGGATCAGCGACAACGACGATTATTCGGTTCTTAGCATCAGAGTCATCTATGACACCAACGGTGTGGAAACTAAGAAATTGGTTGACATTGGACTGGGAGATGACGCGATAGTTAACCTGAACGTTCCAGTAGATTCGGCGAGTCCAGTAAGCTTCCTTAAGCAAAATGTCCTACATGAACTGAAATTGAGAAACCCACATTTGAAAATCCACCCAGTAGACAAGAAAACTCGTGATTTATACTGCGGTTTTACTAACGATACCGTCAACATCATCGGAAAAATTGTAGTTAGAATACAATCCAAAGGATTGATCGCGGAAGAAACTCCATTTTTTATCACCACTGGACAGGAGAGCAACATTTAAGAAAACAATAATTTACCACGAATCGGAATCGAAATAGCTCAACGACAACCACTACTACCCGTCAACAAAGTAACCCTTCCAGATTCGTGTAAGTCAAACAATCATTCAGACTCAATCCTTAACTTGTACCATAAATTCAAAGGATTATGTAACAGAGTAGGGAAAATACCACTGGACAGAAAAACACCTCATTTCTACTCCCCGTTCAAACCTATCCAAACCAAATGCAGAAGAGTTCCTCTTCATTTACTAGATAGTGTAAGGGTGGAATTAAATAGAATGGAAAAGGAGGGTTATATTGTGAAACTAAGCAAATGTGGCGAAGACTGCTTCATTAGTCCAATAGTGATAACAAGAAAAAAAAAAGACGGTAGTATCAAGTTGGCCTTAGATTCAAAACTCCTAAATGACCAGATAATCTAGAACAAATATCAAATGCCAAATATACACAAGCTCATCGACAACATAGCCCTCCA
This sequence comes from Symsagittifera roscoffensis, assembly GCF_963678635.1. Lineage (NCBI taxonomy): Eukaryota > Metazoa > Xenacoelomorpha > Acoela > Convolutidae > Symsagittifera > Symsagittifera roscoffensis. The sequence goes on along the minus strand of NC_087070.1, from coordinate 49,941,401 downwards.
ACTTTCTAACAAAGATTCAGGGGAAGTCTGGTTTAGCAATTTAGGCCTAAAAAATGCGTACAGTCAATTACAATTATGCACAGACACTAGCAAACAATGTAATTTTAGTATCGTAAGTGGTGAAACCACCGGAACTTATCGATTTTTAACGGGGTTTTACGGGCTAGGCGACATGCCAAACGAATTCCAAAGGGTGATGGATTCACAACTGAAAGATATTCCTTTTACCTACTGCTTAATTGACGATATTTAATAGCCTCAAAAGGATCATTAAACGAACACAAAGCGAAACTAGCAAAATCTTAAATATCTTGGACAACAAGAACATGACAGTAAAACAGGCGAAATGTTCATTTTTCCAAAAAAAATAGAATGGCTGGGATTCAAGATATCAAACTCGGGGGTGAAATCATTGGTGGGAAAGTCAGATGCTATGAGAAGCCTTCCAAACCCCAAAAACATATCTGGATTAAGGTCATTCTTCGGCTCGGTCAACCAATATATGAAGTTCGTCCCGAACCTGTCAACCCTAAGTTCTCCGTTACGCCCACTTTTAGTTTAAAAAAATCAGTTTAGCTATGGAACGACGATCACACGAAGGCTTTCGAAGAATTAAAAAAACAGATTGTTAACATTACAGAGAACAACCATTTCGATATAAAAAGGATGTCAAGATTAAAAACGCTTCACACAGTGGTCTGGGAGCCACATTAGAACGATGGGACGAAAAAAATTGGTTAACAATAGCATTCGTTTCTCGATTTTTAAATAGTCATGAAATGAATTACTCAACAAATGAATTAGAACTGTTGGGAGTGGTTTGGGCTACAGAGCATTTAGAAAGTTTCTTGTATGGCGCCGAGTTCGAGATTGTAACGGACCACAAGGCATTGTTATCAGCCTTAAACGCTAATCAAAGTAACAATACTATGCACAGGAAACTGACCCGTTGGGTAAATTGACTTTTACCATTTAATTTCAAGATCAAACATATACCAGGAAAAGACATGGGATTTACAGATTTATTGTCGAGATTACCTTCGGGAAAAGCGCTCCCAATCTCACACTACGATAACGAATTTGTAGTGGCAACAGTGAAAAAGATTGTATATAACCTCTCTGTAAATATTAATTGTAAAAAGAATAATTGTACAAAGAACGAATTGTACAATCCAGTGGATTTAAATACTATAACTAACTTGGATCACAATAATCCAAGGGGCGGGAAAAAATTAACTTTACACATCCAACGGTCGTTCTTCGCGAATATTTATAACTACGTTAACGATACAATTAGAGTTTGTAATTCTAATGACTCGTGTTCAGAGTCCTGTACAAGCGGTGCATCCCATTAAACCTTTCAAATTTCAATTTTAGTTTTTTCCATGTTTCAGACAAAACTTGCCTATTTTTTTTCTTTCACATTCATTATTATCAGTTAACCAGTCACTAAATCCCGAAAAAAAATCTATTTGTAGAATTTCTCGCGTCTGTGAATTCGTTAAAAATTTCCCTTAAGGCGGAGAATAAGTTTCGACAACGGCATAATGTCAGATATTCACAAAAAATTACTCGCTAAATACAAGGGAGATCTGAAGTTACCAGACACTCCATCATCTTTCACCGAACATTGCTCAAACAGACTAATTAGACTTATGACAGACGAGGACAAAACTCTCAAGGATGTGAAGAAGGCAGTAGAAGAAGGCAGACCATTGGACAGATTCGGAGCTTACCTGAAGACCTTTCAACGAGACATCCACGTGAAAGAAGGATTGTTATTCAATAATATTAACTGATAGTGGCAGCAGCTCTGAGACCGCCATTTTTGTCACTACTCCATGAAACCCACCCAGGACAGTTCGGAATGAAATCTCTGGCAGAAAACATCTGGTGGCCACATTTATATAGAGAGATTTTTTACCATGGGAAAAACTGTATCCAGTGTATCAAGGCGGGTAAAAATTTAAAAGTGATTTTGGGCACGAGCAATACTGAGAAATTGCCAATTTTATCTGAACCAAATGAAGAAGTAGACTTAGACTTTGCGGGTTCATTGGACAAAATTGGGGAAACTCAAAATATCTATTACTATGTATTGATCGCTTCTCAAAGTTTCCGTCAGCAAAGGTGAAGGTGGTGAATATCACATCAGCTTCTTCGCTTTTATCTTTTATGGCAGATTTATGTCACCTTCATGGATTTCCGAAGTCTATCAGAGTCGACCATGGGTCATGTTTTATTTCGAACGATTTTAAAACTTTCCGCAAGAAGATCAACAATAACTTAATTTTATGTAAGGTCGGCGATCACAGATCCAATGGAGTCGTAGAACGACTCATCTACACAATTAAAGCAAAACTTTTGGCAATGTCGTTTAACGAACCCAAGCCATCTTTAACCGCGGCAATTGATAAAATCATTTAGAATATTCGTTCACTAGTTGCTTTTTTAAGACATCGGTCAGTTTTAATGCAATATTTTATTTTATTCCTTTTAACCTAGTTTAGTTAGAATAGTTACCAGTGGTATTTGCACACTTTTATTATGGCGCAGTCATCAATTGATTCAAATCTGCCGGGGATTTCCCGCCTTTTGGCCAAATCACACGATAGAACCACCCACCCAAAGGACCAACTGGATAGAACAATTTCATCTGGCTATCATCGCTAAAGAGAATTTAGATATAGATAATCTAAAGGCACCATTGGATCTGGGGACTACGATCCCTATCCTAGAAGACGCCCAGGAGCCAGAAAATGATCCACAGAGGAAAGCCAGTGAGGCCAGAAATAAAGAGACCATGCGAGTCTACGAACACGCAGAGGACAAAATAATAGCAGAAAAGAAACGAAAATTCGGAGGCATGAGAAAATACGAGGCCGTAAAAAAAGTAAGATCAATCTTATATTTGGCCCTAGGAGCGGAAGGAAAGAGAGTTTTTGCTCAAAAACACCCAAGGGTTTAAGTCCTAGAAATCTTCAAAGAATTTTTCGATCTACTGGAAACAGCTTTTATCAAAATGACAAATATTACGTTTGAACGATACAAATTGCTAAGCAGAAAACAGAAGGACAGGGAATCATATGAACAATTTTGGGGCGCTCTATCAGACTTAGCAAGATCATGTGAAATTGGAATCAACGCCGAACAGGAGTTGATAAGAGATGTATTTATTTTTAACATGAAAAACTGAATTACAACGAAGATTACTCTCGGAAACTCTTAATCCAGTGGATGCACTCAATCAAGCCATCATCGACGAAAAAGACTACTACAATCATCTTAAACTTACAAACATGACTAGATCATTCAACACGACAGGAAGTGGCGGCAGAGTGTACAAAAATTTCAATAATGTTCAAAAGGAACCAAGTTTCAACAAAGAAAGATCTAATACTTGTATGAAATGTGGGAGTGCGTTTACCAAGGGTCACCTGAATGTGTGCCCGGCAAAGGAAATAATCTGTAACATTTGTAAATATAAAGGACATTTTGAAAGACTGTGTAAATCGAAAGGAAGAAAACCCGATGTAAATACTGTAGAAGAAGTTGTAAATAGTCAGAATTGTCCATACTCCCCAAAAGACCCACAAGCAAGAATTGAAGAAAACTTTTGTGGCGTGGTTAATGCTTGGACAGAAGAGGGGATCAGCGACAACGACGATTATTCGGTTCTTAGCATCAGAGTCATCTATGACACCAACGGTGTGGAAACTAAGAAATTGGTTGACATTGGACTGGGAGATGACGCAATAGTTAACCTGAACGTTCCAGTAGATTCGGCGAGTCCAGTAAGCTTTCTTAAACAAAACGACCTACATGAACTGAAATTGAGAAACCCACATTTGAAAATCCACCCAGTAGACAAGAAAACTCGTGATTTATACTGCGGTTTTACTAACGATACCGTCAACATCATCGGAAAAATTGTAGTTAGAATACAATCCAATGGATGGATCGCGGAAGAAACTCCATTTTTTATCACCACTGGACAGGAGAGCAACATTTAAGAAAACAATAATTTACCACGAATCGGAATCGAAATAGCTCAACGACAACCACTACTACCCGTCAACAAAGTAACCCTTCCAGATTCGTGTAAGTCAAACAATCATTCAGACTCAATCCTTAACTTGTACCATAAATTCAAAGGATTATGTAACAGAGTAGGGAAAATACCACTGGACAGAAAAACACCTCATTTCTACTCCCCGTTCAAACCTATCCAAACCAAATGCAGAAGAGTTCCTCTTCATTTACTAGATAGTGTAAGGGTGGAATTAAGTAGAATGGAAAAGGAGGGTTATATTGTGAAACTAAGCAAATGTGACGAAGACTGCTTCATTAGTCCAATAGTGATAACAAGAAAAAAAAAAGACGGTAGTATCAAGTTGGCCTTAGATTCAAAACTCCTAAATGACCAGATAATCTAGAACAAATATCAAATGCCAAATATACACAAGCTCATCGACAACATAGCCCTCCAACTTTCTAACAAAGATTCAGGGGAAGTCTGGTTTAGCAATTTAGGCCTAAAAATGCGTACAGTCAATTACAATTATGCACAGACACTAGCAAACAATGTAATTTTAGTATCGTAAGTGGTGAAACCACCGGAATTTATCGTCCTGTACAAGCGGTTGCATCCCATTAAACCTTTCAAATTTCAATTTTAGTTTTTTCCATGTTTCAGACAAAACTTGCCTATTTTTTTCTTTCACATTCCTTATTATCAGTTAACCAGTCACTAAATCCCGAAAAAAAATCGATTTGTAGAATTTCTCGCGTCTGTGAATTCGTTAAAAATTTCCCTTAAGGCGGAGAATAAGTTTCGACAACGGCATAATGTCAGATATTCACAAAAAATTACTCGCTAAATACAAGGGAGATCTGAAGTTACCAGACACTCCATCATCTTTCACCAAACATTGCTCAAACAGACTAATTAGACTTATGACAGACGAGGACAAAACTCTCAAGGATGTGAAGAAGGCAGTAGAAGAAGGCAGACCATTGGACAGATTCGGAGCTTACCTGAAGACCTTTCAACGAGACATCCACGTGAAAGAAGGATTGTTATTCAATGATATTAACTGATAGTGGCAGCAGCTCTGAGACCGCCATTTTTGTCACTACTCCATGAAACCCACCCAGGACAGTTCGGAATGAAATCTCTGGCAGAAAACATCTGGTGGCCACATTTATAAAGAGAGATTTTTTACCATGGGAAAAACTGTATCCAGTGTATCAGGGCGGGTAAGAATTTAATTAGGATTTTTGGCACGAGCAATACTGAGAAATTGCCAATTTTATCTGAACGAAATGAAGAAGTAGACTTAGACTTTGCGGGTTCATTGGACAAAATTGGGGAAACTCAAAATATCTATTACTATGTATTGATCGCTTCTCAAAGTTTCCGTCAGCAAAGGTGAAGGTGGTGAATATCACTTCAGCTTCTTCGCTTTTATCTTTTATGTCAGATAATTGTCACCTTCATGGATTTCCGAAGTCTATCAGAGTCGACCATGGGTCATGTTTTATTTCGAACGATTTTAAAACTTTCCGCTAGAAGAACAACAATAACTTAATTTTATGTAAGGTCGGGGATCACAGATCCAATGGAGTCGTAGAACGACTCATCTACACAATTAAAGCAAAACTTTTGGCAATATCGTTTAACGAACCCAAGCCATCTTTAACCGCGGCAATTGATAAAATCATTTAGAATATTCGTTCACTAGTTGCTTTTTTAAGACATCGGTCAGTTTTAATGCAATATTTTATTTTATTCCTTTTTAACCTAGTTTAGTTAGAATAGTTACCAGTGGTATTTCATCTGGCTATCATCGCTAAAGAGAATTTAGATATAGATAATCTAAAGGCACCATTGGATCTGGGGACTACGATCCCTATCCTAGAAGGCGCCCAGGAGTCAGAAAATGATCCACAGAGGAAAGCCAGTGAGGCCAGAAATAAAGAGACCATGCGAGTCTACGAACACGCAGAGGACGAAATAATAGCAGAGAAACGAAAATTCGGAGGCATGAGAAAATACGAGGCCGATAAAAAAGTAAGGTCAATCTTATATTTGGCCCTAGGAGCGGAAGGAAAGAGAGTTTTTGCTCAAAAACACCCAAGTGTTAAAGTCCTAGAAGTCTTTAAAGAATTTTTCGATCTACTGGAAACAGCTTTTATCAAAACGATAAATATTACGTTTGAACGATACAAATTGCTAAGCAGAAAACAGAAGGACAGGGAATCATATGAACAATTTGGGGGCGCTCTATCAGACTTAGCAAGATCATGTGAAATTGGAATCAACGCCGAACAGGAGTTGATAAGAGATGTATTTATTTTTAACATGAAAAACTGATTTACAACGAAGATTACTCTCGGAAACTCTTAATCCAGTGGATGCACTCAATCAAGCCATCATCGACGAAAAAGACTACTACAATCATCTTAAACTAACAAACATGACTAGATCATTCAATACGACAGGAAGTGGCGGCAGAGTGTACAAAAATTTCAATAATGTAAAAAAGGAACCAAGTTTGAACAAAGAAAGATCTAATACTTGTATGAAATGTGGGAGTGCGTTTACCAAGGGTCACCTGAATGTGTGTCCGGCAAAGGAAGTAATCTGTAACGTTTGTAAATATAAAGGACATTTTGAAAGACTGTGTAAATCGAAAGGAAGAAAACCCGCTGTAAATACTGTAGAAGAAGTTGTAAATAGTCAGAATTGTCCATACTCCCCAAAAGACCCACAAGCAAGAATTGAAGAAAACTTTTGTGGCGTGGTTAATGCTTGGACAGAAGAGGGGATCAGCGAAAACGACGATTATTCGGTTCTTAGCATCAGAGTCATCTATGACACCAACGGTGTGGAAACTAAGAAATTGGTTGACGTTGGACTGGGAGATGACGCGATAGTTAACCTGAACGTTCCAGTAGATTCGGCGAGTCCAGTAAGCTTCCTCAAGCAAAATGTCCTACATGAACTGAAATTGAGCAACCCACATTTGAAAATCCACCCAGTAGACAAGAAAACTCGTGATTTATACTGCGGTTTTACTAACGATACCGTCAACATCATCGGAAAAATTGTAGTTAGAATACAATCAAACGGATGGATTGCGGAACAAACTCCAATTTTTATCACCACTGGACAGGAGAGCAACATTTAAGAAAACAATAATTTACCACGAATCGGAATCAAAATAGCTCAACGACAACCACTAAAACCCGTCAACAAAGTAACCCTTCCAGATTCGTGTAAGTCAAACAATCATTCAGAATCAATCCTTAACTTGTACCATAAATTCGAAGGATTATGTACCAGAGTAGGGAAAATACCACTGGACAGAAAAACACCTCATTTCCACTCCCCGTTCAAACCTATCCAAACCAAATGCAGAAGAGTTCCTCTTCATTTACTAGATAGTGTAAGGGTGGAACTAAATAGAATGGAAAAGGAGGGTTATATTGTGAAACTAAGCAAATGTGACGAAGACTGCTTCATTAGTCCAATAGTGATAACAAGAAAAAAAGACGGTAGTATCAAGTTGGCTTTATATTCAAAAATTCCTAAAGGACCAGATAATCAAGAACAAATATCAAATGCCAAACATACACGAGCTCATCGACAACATAGCGCTCCAACTTTCTAACAAAGATTCAGGGGAAGTCTGGTTTAGCAATTTAGGCCTAAAAAACGCGTACAGTCAATTACAATTTTGCACAGACACTAGCAAACAATGTAATTTTAGTATCGTAAGTGGTGAAACCACCGGAACTTATCAATTTTTAACGGGATTTTACGGGCTAGGCGACATGCCAAACGAATTCCAAAGGGTAATGGATTCACTACTGAAAGATATTCCTTTTACCTACTGCTATATTGACGATATTTAATAGCCTCAAAAGGATCATTAAACGAACACAAAGCGAAACTAGCAAAAATCTTAAATATCTTGGACAAGAAGAACATGACAGTAAAACAGGCGAAATGTTCATTTTTCCAAAAAAAAAATAGTATGGCTGGGATTCAAGATATCAAACTCGGGGGTGAAATCATTGGTGGGAAAGTCAGATGCTATGAGAAGCCTTCCAAACCCCAAAAACATATCTGGATTAAGGTCATTTCTTCGGCTCGGTCAACCAATATATGAAGTTCGTCCCGAACCTGTCAACCCTAAGTTCTCCGTTACGCCCACTTTTAGTTAAAAAAAATCAGTTTAACTATGGAACGACGATCACACGAAGGCTTTCGAAGAATTAAAGAAACAGATTGTTAACATTACAGAGAACAACCATTTCGATAAAAAAAGATGTCAAGATGAAAAACAGACGCTTCACACAGTGGTCTGAGAGCCACATTAGAATGAGGGACAAAGAAAATTTGTTAACAATAGCATTCGCTTCTCGATTTTTAAATAGTCATGAAATGAATTACTCAACAAACGAATTAGAACTGTTGGGAGTGGTTTGTGCTACAGAGCATTTAGAAAATTACTTGTATGGCGCCGAGTTCGAGATTGTAACGGAACACAAGGCATTGTTATCAGCCTTAAACGCTAATCAAAGTATTAATACTATGCACAGCAGACTGACCCTTTGGGTAAATCGACTTTTACCATTTAATTTCAAGATCAAACATATACCAGGAAAAGACATGGGATTTACAGATTTATTGTCGAGATTACCTTCGGGAAAAGCCCTCCCAATCTCACACTACGATAACGAATTTGTAGTGGCAACAGTGAAAAAGATTGTAGATAACCTCTCTAAATATTGATTGTGAAAAGAATAATTGTACAAAGAACGAATTGTACAATCCAGTGGATGTAAATACTATTACTAACTTGGATCACAATAATCCAATGGGCGGAAAGAAAGAATTAACTTTACACATCTAACGGTCGTTCTTCGCGAATATTCTTAACTACGTTAACGATACAATTAGAATTTGTAAATCTAATGACTCGCCTTCAGAGTCCTGTACAAGCGGTTGCATCCCATTAAACCTTTCAAATTTCAATTTTAGTTTTTTCCATCTTTCAGATCAAAACTTGCCAATTTTTTCTTTCACATTCATTATTATCAGTTAACCAGTCACTAAATCCCGAAAAAAAATCTATTTTTAGAATTTCTCATGTCTGTGAATTCGTTAAAAATTTCCCTTAAGGCGGAGCATAAATTTCGACAACGGCATAATGTCAGACATTCACAAAAAATTACTCGCTAAATGCAAGGGAGATCTGAAGTTACCAGACACTCCATCATCTTTCACCGAACATTGCTCAAACAGACTAATTAGACTTATGACAGACGAGGACAAAATTCTCAAGGATGTGAAGAAGGCAGTAGAAGAAGGCAGATCATTGGACAGATTCGGAGCTTACCTGAAGACGTTTTCAACGAGACATCCACGTGAAAGAAGGATTGTTATTCAATGATACCAAACTGATAGTGCCAGCAGCTCTGAGACCGCCATTTTTGTCACTACTCCATGAAACCCACCCAGGACAGTTCGGAAGGAAATATCTGGCAGAAAACATCTGGTGGCCACATTTATATAGAGAGATTTATAACCATGGGAAAAACTGTATCCAGTGTATCAAGGCGGGTAAGAATTTAAAAGTGATTTTGGGCACGAGCAATACTGAGAAATTGTTAATTTTATCTGAACCAAATGAAGAAGTAGACTTAGACTTTGCGGGTCCATTGAACAAAAATTGGGGCAACTCAAAATATCTATTACTATGTATTGATTACTTCTCAAAGTTTCCGTCAGCAAAGGTGGTGAATATAACTTCAGCTTCTTCGCTTTTATCTTTTATGTCAGATTATTGTCACCTTCATGGATTTACAAAATCTATCAGAGTCGACCATTGGTCATGTTTTATTTCGAACGATTTTAAAACCTTCCGCAAGAAGAACAACAATAACTTATTTTATGTAAGGTCGGGGATCACAGATCCAATGGAATCGTAGAACGACTCATCTACACAATTAAAGCAAAACTTTTGGCAATGTCTTTTAACGAACCCAAGCCATTTTTAAACGCGGCAATTGATAAAATCATTTGGAATATTCGTTTAACGAAACAATAATCATCCATTGGATGCTCTCCATTTTCAAAACATTTTATTAGATCGGCTAATACTTTTTGGAAATTTCTGGTCTCACACGCGATTAATTTAGATAAAGGTAAATCAATAATGTCAAGGGATAGAGCTCAAGACTGGGGAGCAAATGACACAATCGAGGACGGCTATCTTAAGAACTCAGTGGCAGACAAGAGGGGTTACGAGAGCGACCCAACTGACAAACCTGACCTAAATCTTCATCGAGCCCCACTATCCAACCCATTTAGCCAAGGAGGTAATTGGTTTAGAAAGACAGTTAACCGACGGGAAGGCGAACCTTACTTTAAACCCCTTGGTGGAAAACCACTGTCGGATACTACGCATACGGTTACACTTGACAATGGACATGTGCTCAGAAAGTCGGATTTAGCTTTTAAAAAAATCAACCTTCGGCTTCCAGTAAATTTTCAGCAGTTCCCAACTCGATAAATAATAATTACGATTTAGCAGGAAAACGGAAGAGAAATTCCCCATTGAAGAGGTTGGACTCGAATGAAACCGGACCATCGACAAGCTACAAGCCAACGAGAGAAAAGGCGACGAAAACGAGGAGAATGAAAACCCCGAGTTTCAAAGGTTCAAAGTTCGAGTATTCGGAATTAGATTCTTCGCTAGACTTAGATCATTGAGACAAAGTTATTGATGACTATTTGGGTACCGACTCGGGAATTGTATATAATACTCCGACTTATAATACTGATAGTGATTAAGATCAGTCAGGACGAACCATAGCGAGCGAAATCAACACTCAGACGACTAGCACACCTCCAGCGGGCACAAGTGATAACCCAATTAGGATAGAAAGCTCTCCGGAAAAGAACATAGAGACTCCTCCAGCAAAAACCCCGAAAGGTAACGACTCTCGACCCAGAAGGAATCTAGGCCCCCCTAAACTTTACGGAGACAGATGCTTCATATGTCAAGTGGCCTTAGGAGCAGAGACCACCGAAATTGTAGATTCCGACGACGAACCTCTGATAACTTTTTCTGGCTCGATAGGTTTACAGACGACATTTTCCTCAGACTCTACTTTGGATTACTTGACGCCACTCGAGGGCATACTTCCCCATCCAACACTGGTGGCTGAAACTACGCAAGGTTCTTCGTCAAATCCTCCATCTATGACACCGAAGATCGCGGCTATCCTCTCCATTGGTAGAAATCAGACCCGCCATTCAGGACGATGAGGGGAGTGATATATCTTCAGTCATAGATATAGAAGTAAGAAAGGAGGCGGACAGCATGACACTTTTAACGCCACATCTCAAAACAACAAAACACTTAAAACTCCTTAACTCTTTTAGCGAAACTCAATAGAGTTGATTTTACCATTGGTTACTCATTTTACTTAATTTTACCAATTCTCAATTTTAGTGATTTTGTACATTTTTAGTTAAGTTACCTATGTAGTTTAGCCTGTTCAATTTGTTTATATGTCACATAACCCCAATTGTACATAACATTTCGTCATTTGTATAGTCGCTGTATATATCTGTTTCATCTTGTAGGTAGCCTGTAAATATTACCACATAGTCATCTCCATTTTAATTTGTATTATCTCTGTAAATTCCATTGGTGCTAAACGCTGATACTTTTTGTTTCAACTTTGGCCTTCGTGGAGTGAGGGGAGAAGAAGTATATGTGTGATATTGGCTACACAAGGAAAAGTGTAGATATAAAATTTTTGTGCATTGGGGAGTGTTATGATTTAGTGTTTTAGTATGTTTTTACCTTGACCTCTATGTGTTAATTATGTACCAGTTAATGTTTACTCTTCAAAGTCCAGTGGATTTTGCGTCACTAGTTGCTCTTTTAGGACATCGGTCAGTTTTAATTCAATACCTTATTTTATTCCTTTTTAACCTAGTTTAGTTAGAATAGTTACCTGTGGTATTTGCACACTTTTATTAAATCTGATGCACTCAGTTCTCGTGATAAAGAAAAAATTGTTTTGAGTTTTTTGGAGCTCGAACCATGGCTGAAATGTGTTACATTACTCGAATCCACCTGAGCTTTATATATGATAATTGATTTTGCCTAAAAAAGCTGAAGACAACTCTGCCACTTCTCTGGGCATGGTCGGAACAATCGATCTCCAGATTAGGGCTCAACTAAAGTTTTCAGCAATTATTCGCTGTGAACACCCAATGAGGAAACGTCCAGCAGCAAAAGTCATTTAGTGATTACGCTGCCGTAGTTGACATGCAGTCTAGGCTTATTATCATGTTTTTCAAACGTTCAACAACGGCTCCACTGAAAGTAATTTTGAGGAACAAATTTTACTTGCCTTGTTTTCATTTAATTCCTCAATTTCCCAATTGAAAAATTTTTGGCTGACTTCACTTTTGTTTTCGTCCAACTTCGGTCCTACTAAAGTTACACATCGCCATTTTGAATTTAAAAAAAAAACAAACAGGAGTAGATTGCTTCTGTGTAAGTAATGGAAAGTAAAGGCGGGATGGGGTGCAAATAAGAACTGGCGAAACCTAAAAAGGAGGAGACAAAACAATGAAAAATAAATAAATTACACAAATGATGCAATTTTCCAAGAGACAAGGAATAGAAAACCAACTAGAACTTTTTTAGGTCTAAAACTAAATCCCCCAGGATAAAATCCCACCGGATATAATCCCCCATGACTAAATCGACTGTAGGACCAAATCCTCTTGGACAAAATCGTTCAGGTTTTAGTTTAAAATCCCCCACATTCAAATTGAATAAAACAACGACACTAAAACTTGAATTAAAAGAAGAAAGATAAAAACAGAAAAGAAAAAGATAGATGAAAGACTAAAAACTACTAACTAAAATTATTAGTATTTGTTTATACCAGGCTTCTACATGCAAGGGCGGGGCAAACGCGAGAGCAGGTAAAAGACGTATAGCTAGGTTGAATTCTTTGTCCTCGCAATACTGTATAGCATAACCAAATTCGGGTATCTTTCTGTAAATGGCTTGCGAGAAGTGAAAAAACCTTTGATTTCTGTGTCGGGAAAGTTATCACACACAGAATTGATACAAGCCATTTCAAATTCCATTATGATTGAACATAGATTTTTTAAAAGTTGTTCAATCTACGAAGCTATGAACAGTGTATACTTGGTACAATCTATCAGGACAGCTTTTAAAGGTTCCATCGATAAACCAGTTTCCATAGGAGTTTAAGATTTTGATGTTTTTAATGGTTGCGAACACCAAAAATTGCTTAATGGTTCCCCTAACTATGGAATCTTCAAGAAGAAAATCTTCTCCGTTCATGGTTTGCATGTATTTAACAGGCAGTTCAAAATCGATTCCTGTTTAGGATCGGTGGCTGGCTACGGTTTTCATATCGGAGTCTTGTGATCCTTCGTTTAAGGTGACGCACCAACGGCATTTTCGAGGAGCATTCTGGTGTGGTTTTTGCCAGGGCTTTTGACAAAATTTTTTGTGTCGAAGAGTCCGTGCAGGTCAATGCGTCCGTTTTGATCTGTTCGTTAATGGTAAACGTTTCCCATAAAGCATAGTCCAGGCCCTGTGTGTGCTCAAGTGGCGGCGATTGGAGGAATTTGCCCTTTGAAGTCCATATGCTTGCCTTACATTGTTGCTTTGATCGCCCGCCGCAACTCGCACTCCCACTGAATAGAATTGACAAACTCTCTCTGGCCCCATTTGTTACTTCACACAAATTGGACTTTGATATTTTGCCTTGTAATTATTTTGAATGAGTCGGTAGTTAATAAAATCCACCTGTTTCATAAGACCGGCGGAAAATTATCCTGGGGGTTTTAGTCAGCGAGCGCTTTTTTATTATAGCATATAAAAAAAAATTCTGTTAAAACTCTTCAACAAGAGCTCGGGAAATCAATTCAGTTGCCTAAATAATCTCATAATTTGGTCCCCAACAAACCAGTATATTAGATTTTTGAAATGGGAGACGTAATTTGTGGCTTAAAATGTGCATTAACAAACAGGAAAAGTGTTTTTGAATCTTTTTTTTTTATAAAAGAAAGGCTGTCCACAGGGCTGTGCTTTTCGGCAAAATGGTGTCCTTTTTTTTGTTATGAAGGATATCAGAAATCAGATTTGATTGACATAAACAATAATCGGCAAGTTTTGGTGCGTTTTTTGAAAATTCGATCCATGGATTATCAAAAAAGCATTCCTCGGATTTTGAAACAAGCTGTTTACTTTAAATCAATACATTATTCTTGGATACTATACGTTTGCCGCAGTGCGGTCTGTATTTAGACAGCCGCGTTTTCATACTCGTCAGTAAGCAGACAAACACTTTTTTAACTGATCAAAATCGGGATGAGAATGCAAAATTACTAAATAATAAATTATTATTCATTCATTTGTTCCCTTTCTCGATTCTGATTGGTTAATAGAGTATTTGTCTGAAATTGACGAGTCTGAAAATTCTGTTGTCTAAACACTGCTACGTAAACACGTTCGCCGAGCAATTCACTTTGTTTTGTCTAACTTTTCCATTGACTGTATAATTTGAGCAAAAATCTCATTAGGCGAAGAAAGACAAAATTTAGACGAAACTAGCTACAAGTTTAAAAAAATGAATCTTTGCCGTAAAATTGGTTTGACTGGATTATAAATTATTAAAAACAAAATGATTATGTATAATTTGAAAAATGAGAAATTCAAATTATCGAACAAAAGATGCATCCTGAAGTGAATCAATTATAGACACATGATAATATAAAAAACTTTCATCTTGAGCCAATTCAACAAATTTGAGTTATTACTAGCACAAAATCCTAAGAACTACGTAGTCTTTCTTGATTTGCATTAAAAATTAGCCAAACTTTTTTCTGAGGGGGCAGACAATCACCTTTGTAACTTTTGGTAACAAGCTAGAGCCAAGGCTTCTTTTGACCCATACCGCGGGTTCACGAGGCACAATCATAGTCGCACAATTATAGTCACGAGACAAAATTATAGTCGCACGAAAATTACTCTGACAAATGCAGAAAACCAACATTCAAATATCGTTTTAGGGCTGAATGTGAGCCTAATTTAACTGAACAATGGACACTGATGAATAATTGGGTAAACTGAGTTTCGTTTTTTGGCAGAAGCCCCACAAAACAAGATTTTTTTTTCATTTTTGTATCACTGCAAACATAGAAGAAAGTTGCAAATATGGCTATGGCGATGTTTGGAAATTCCTATTAGCGAGAAAAAAATGACAAAACAAGCCTTAAATTTAACATAAATGCATAATTTTTTGTCGTGGTTCAAAAAAACTGGGCAACAAAGTTTTGCTATGGACACACATCCAAAAGAGATTTTTTGGTGGCGGTAGCATATAATTTTGGAAACTAAGCATTCCTCCTTGTATTTTGTGATAATCAGTGGATAAAATCTGTTGATTTTGGGAATTTTCATAATTCGTTATCGTAGAGTTTTATAATTTTATGGGTCGGGTCGTTTTCGATTGATCTGAAAACTTTGCCAAATTTTTTCTGTTCAGCTTGAATGAAATCTATGTTCATTCTCAAGAATTAAGTGTTTTCAACCTTTTTGTTTTACTGGTTAAGTTCAAAAACTGATGCAGCTCTTTGGATAGCGGTAAATGCAATTGACTAATTTTGGTATTACATTTTCGCAGAATTGAAAAAATTTGCCGCTCCCAAAAGTTGACGAAATTAATGGGACACATTAGCTAGCCTAAATTCAATTTGGAACAATTTGGTTCTGCCGGATAATATGTCACGGATAAAGAATTCGCGTTACACTTTCAGCGTTATGAAAACAATTTTTAAAGAGCGCATGAATTAGTTCAGAGCATGACCAAATTGGCATTTTCTAACCTCCCAGAAGTTGGCAAAAAAGATCATATAAATTACATTTTGTTTCCTTGAGCCAATATATCGAATGAGGGTATAAATTTTGTTGCTAAAAACTCTTTTTTCGATCGCCAAAAATTGACTGGATAAAAAACACCCCAAGCAGAAATACTTCGTTTGTTTCGAAAATCAGAATGAAAATTTGACAAATTCAATTTTGGCCAGTTGTCAATTTAGTTTAATAGCGTATCAGTCAGAATTTCTTTAATTGAAGCTATGATAAAAGTATTGCTTATTTTAAGCGTTCCTTTTGAGTTTTTGGAAAAAAACGAAATTTTGTGCTTATACGTTTACAAAAAGCAGTAAATATGGCATATCAAAGCGCAGATACGGCCTCAAATAGTTTTTAACTACGGGAGTTTGATAAAAAAAAAACGAAACCTTTTGACAATAAATTAGTTGTTCAACCGAAAAAATCAAGACAAATCACAGTGAAACAAAAATCAGAAAACGAAAATTATTGCCCCCAGAATAAAGAGCAATTCCATCAGGCTTAAGTGAACTTCGGGCAAGTAAAAACTTTTAAGCTCCACTTAAGTTACAGAGTTTTGTGAATGTTATTTTATTTATACGCTTGCGATTTTTTGAAAATTTAGTTTTTAGGATTATCGGTTGCCAAACTACAGCTGCTGACTTTATTGTACGAGCTTGGAGCCTTTGATCAGAGTTTTTATTGGCCAACAATTGGTCCGAGATCTGCGAAACAAACTTGGCTTTTGAAATTTCACAGCTATTCAGTCAAAATATAAATTGATAGCCTATTTATTGATTTTTGACTACGTAATGAGTTTTCGTCTTAATTTCCTTGTTTGTATGTTGAGACTTTTTATCTAATTTGTACACTTTTTCGTTCGTCTAACTTCTGTGATTTAATCTGGCTGAAATAAAAAAAAATTATTCATGGAACATTTATCAAAAGCTTGGAAAAAAAACGTAACTTGGATCTTCAAGACTGGCTTGGAGATTTTTATAATAGGTCTGGCGCTCCTCCTACCGAAACATTTCAGCTTTTTTTTTGCCTCATCGGAAATCCACGATGTCATTTACTTTGGTTAAAAGCAGAAGTCATATAATTTCAAGTCTTTATTCACAATAAAAACACATTAGCAGGAGACTGGGAACTAATTAAACCGTAGTTAATAGCTCGCATAAAAAAGTTTAAAATATTTTCAAGACAACAGCTAATCAAAATGATGAATAATTTAGCAAAAAAGCAGGTGTTCACGAGGAAAAAAGACGAACAAATCATTATAACGTGATTTTATCCTGATGAAAACACCTGCACTGAAATCTGAAGGCACGGTTTGGTATTCTTTATTATTTACACCAAGCTCGAAGGAATACTCCGAGCTACATAAAAAGGTACCTTGCAAATTGAGAACAAACCTTGAATCATTGAACCTTGAACAAACCTTGAATTGAATCATTTTGAAAATTCTCAGATAAATTTTACAATATTCGTGGCCTGTGTAAATCATGGTGTACCCTTTGATAAGTACGCAGAACCAAAAACCCTCGGAAAATGAATCTGGAAACATTTCGAAAACGACTGCAGACGGAAAAGCGCCTTCGAATGGACCAATTTGGGTGGAGGGAATTGTGCCCCCTTTAACCCCCGGGGTTACAAATGGGGGAGAGGTCAGCGAATCATTTAAAGGCTAAAAATATGTTACGAGTGAAATTTTGTGAAATTACTTGACAAAAAAATGAATTTAAACTAATCTTTATTACAAACTATTAGAAAATAAAGTATAATTTAAACAGTGCTTCCAAAACTGTTAAGTGAGCAAATTTTCATCTCGAAAAAAAGTATTGCAAAAAAATAATTAGCTAACTTTTGGAATTTTTTTTTGAAAATTTCGAAAACTTTTTTTTTAAATGAGCAGTTCCAAAAACTTTTCAAAAAAATCGAATCACTTTTTCCCGCGTTTAGATGTGCCAACAACTTTGTTTATTCAATTCACACTGTTTTACATTTTGCAGGGTGGGTTTGTGGAGGTGAAGAGGCCTGAGGGGAGGAAGAAGAGGAGTGGGGTGTGCATTGGGATCTGGCTTGCAGTGGGTGCACTCTGTGCCATCATTCTTATATTAATGGCATACATGGCCGCCAACTATTTGGAGAACCAATCAAGAGGTTTATTGCACAAATTGAGGCTTACAAAAAACGAATCTGCCTATGAAACCTTGAGAGAATTTGAGATTGTTTTCGGATCATTACGAGGCCAAACTGTGCAGTTTGTGAATCGTAAGCGGATTCCGTAACAGGCACTAAAATATAAGTGGGGAGTGGGGTGTTAGGTAATTAATCATAGTAGTTGATTAAGATTGAAGGTGGGCTTAATATAATGCGGGAAATGTTAAGATGAAATGGGGGTTGAGAAGTTAGACGAGAAGCAAATTAAACGGAGGTACTTAAAAGGAAATTAGACGATTTTGCAAAACTGCAATTGTGAGAAAATAGACGAACGTGAGATTAAAATTGTTTGCAGACGAATTGCGCGGGAAAAATAAAATTGTTTGCAGACAACAGTTAAATTTCGGTGGCCAAAAATTTTACAAGTCAATCAAGCATAATTTGTTCATTTGAAAACTCTCCTGTAATATTCGGATGTGACATTTTCTGTTAATTTAAACTACTTTTTTTGATATGTATTAGTATTGACATTTTATGTTCTTTTTGTATTTGTGAAACTTGAATTTCAAGAAAAAATTTTGTTGGCCCTTTCCTTTTCATAGCTTTTTTGTCTAAGTCTAAAATGCCAGATGTGTACAATTATCATTAAATATTAAATAAATTAATTAAAAATTACCCGCGCTCAGTAAAAAGAGAAAATAATCGATTATATTATAATCGTACTTTTAGCAAATTATAAATAAATATAAGCGCCACCTTTAGATGTTTAAACGATTCATAATCCATTATAATGATAACATTTTTGCTGTCAAATTAAAAAATTATAATCAATTATTATTGATTATAACTTTTCCGAAAATCTCTCAAAATTTCTTATAATTTATTATAATCTATTGTGATAGATTATAATCCATTCTAATATATTATAATCCCTTTTTCTATCAAAAAATTATGTTACCATAAAAACGAAATATAATGAATTATGATTTCGCTATTCTGCATGAAAACACAGTAAAAATCAGTAAGAAGTGAGAAATCAGTAAACCAGGGGCGGATATGAGATTTTCTCGACTGGTGGAGGCGCGGATTTTCAAAAAATTTTCAAAAATTTTATCGACTTTTTTTAAATCGACCAAATTAATTTTCCGAACTCTCCCAAAGCACTTAAAACACTATTTTTTGGCAAACTTTTGAAGGAACAGGGCAAAAACGGCTTTTTTAGGCATTTTTTGGAAAAATTTCACCAACAAATTGCGTTTTTTTGCGCGCTCCCCGTCAAATTTATTTTTTTTTGGCACCAAAGGTAAAGGTCCGTCACCAAATATGGTTATCTCAAAACAGTACAAAGGGGGAACCCTTTCGGTTGGCAGGAGGTTGAATCCCTGAAAAAAGGCGTCCCTCTAAATCCGTCGTTGCAGTAAACAGTAAGAAAGTAAACAGTAAACAGGAAATATTAAGAAAAGAAATCAACTGAAAAGCACACAAAACAAAACAAAAATAAAACGAAATGAAGCGATGACGTTCTTTGAATAAAAATATATTACATTTGATTAATTTGGATTATAATTCAATAGAACTTCAGAAATAGTTTTCTCAAAAAATAATTGATAATCGATTATAATGGGTTTTTTTGTTTCGAAAAATAGTAATATTATGATCCATTTTTAATCGATTATAATCTCTTTTTTTTTAATTTTCTGGAGACTGACAATAAAAATCCATAATAATCTATTATTTTCTCTTTTTACTGAGTGCGGGTATTTATAAATGCTATTAAAAGTTTTCAGCACAGAGTCTTTAATTGAGTCTTTTTCTTTTTTTAATTGATTTTTATTGGTGAATTTAGGAATAGCTGCATAATTTTCATACCAATTTTCATCTCAAATCTGAGAGCAGAGCTGAGTTTTTTCTCTCTTTTGTTTACTCAAATGTGAAGGCAAATCTCAGAATTTTAAGGGAGGACAGAGGAAAGCGCTCAAAAGCAATCCGAGATTTTTCTAACAATGCAGTATAAAATATTTTTTAAAAAAATTAAGAACAATTTAAACAATGTAATACATAGCATGCCCAAGCACTCACTTTTAGCACACTTTGTTGATATTTTTGGTGAGATTTTTGAGAACAATCTTTTTTGTTTTCAGACAAGTGGGTGAAAGTGGATTGTGGAAGTCATGAAGAGTACTGTCATTATTCCAGAGAAGACCACGAGGGCAAGAATGATGGCCATAACTGTGACCTCAGAGGAGGCCATAGGCCATACCAGGAGCCAGGGTTCGAGGTGATGCCATTGCAAGATTTTTACTCCAAAAGGAGGATTTGTATTTGAACACTTTTCATTCTTAGCCAATTCAGCTTCCACAAAACATGTGTTGCTCTTTTTAATGCTGGTTTTCTCGACAGCTTTTCAAAAAATGGTTATTTTTGAGACTGGGAATATTAGTCGCATAATCATGAATAATTGAAAACGAAGGGCAACCCACCAAGTTTCCTATGCACCTTTAGGGAGCTTTGAGTTTGAGATGATCAATTTTATTATTTGGAGATGGGCAATTCAAGTAGTTCGATTGTCAATAAGGGTTATCTCATCATAACTAAATTTTCTTGAAAACTGGCTAAAAAAAGTACAAACTAATTAAGCTTCTCTCTAATAAACCGATTCGCGCCGTCAAATTTGCCTGAATCGCATCTAATAACTCCAAACATTGCTCGTACTTAGCTTATCATATTAGTCGTCCTATTTAGATCTTGGAACACATGTTTCTGTCCAGTGACCATATATGGCAGACTATGGTTCCCAATTGTGGCCATGACGAGGATGGAATGACGATGTACAACTACAGCTTCGTGGTTGACTTCGAGAAAGAAGTGGTCGCAATCAGGACTGGGGCCACTTCCGCTGACAGTACCAGTAAGCCAAGCTGTTGTCATGTCAGCATACCACAAACTTCCTCACCGATTTTGAACTACAATCGTATAAAAACCTCCTTAGATACCATCCAGAAACTCGAAGAGAAAGAAGTCAGGTAGATGTCGCTAATAAACTCACGGAGAATTAACAAAAGCCCAGAACTGGGGTTGTTAAAAACGTTGAATGCTGGCAAACCCTAAAAGTTTTCTAGAGGTGCCTTTGGTGCCAATATAAACCTCAGAAGCGTGTAGCTATGATTCTTCCGGGGTTTCTGAAAAACAATTGATTCAAGCTTGCGACTTTAGTCGACTTAAAACACCATATAACCTTCCAGTCTTGAAACTCGCTTCTAAAGTCAGCGCCTGAAAAAACGAACTGCGAGAGATCAAACTAGATGTCGAAATCGTCCTCGCTTGATATTAGACAGATATTGCGAATGTGGCTGTCCTCTAATACCCCCTGGTTTTCAGTTGTAGCAGCCCAAAAAACGCTTAAACGTTTTTCCAGCAGTTGAATTGATTGTTCAAAGCTTTTTTTCACAAATTTTTTTTAAAGTGCTAATCATACAATTTCCATATATGGAAATTGTATGATTAGAATTTTTTTCATACCATTTTTTTCCTTTTTTATGAAGAGATACCAATTTCGATACCAAAATAACAATAAAAGGTGGCAGGACAATCTACCCTATTCCAAACTACCCTATACCATTCTACCCAATACTAATCTACCCTATACTAATCCGCCCTATATACCAGTTTAACCTGTGTCGATTTGGCGCATATTTAATGTAATCTTTCAAAGTCCTAATAGGAATCGGAAAGATAACAGCACGTGTTAATTCATTTGAGTCTAAATTTTTGGACTCAATTTGAGTGTTTCTCTTAAGGAATTGGTTCTAAAGACTAAATCGCAAATTAAGCCTCAAAATCTGAGGTTTGTCTCAATTAGCAGGTTTTAATCCCCAATTTTCATTATCACGTACAAAAATGAAACCAAAACTACGTCATTATATCAATTTTCCTTGGAATAACATTTACCAAAATGTGTCAACTTTCTTGGGGTCTATTCCAACAGAATTGGAGAACGCTTGTAATCGGTGGCCACGTCTTTACTAGCATTTTTCCATAGACTAAGTATATGAAATTGTATGATTAGCATTTTCGGTCTATGGAGGTCAACCCGGGACCATTACTTCCAGCTGCCATCGCATCAAAACTTGTTCAGTGATCATAGTCAAAAGGCTTCAACAATTTTAGGCTTTGCTGATAAAATAGACAAAAAATGTTTTTGGGCTGAACAGCTTGAGGGAAATGTAAAACGAGCCACAGATAATTTTGCATCCATGTAGGTTGACGAACGTGCAAACTTCTTGAAAGGCTTGTTGAAGCGTTGCACTTCGGATAAAGGAGCGATAGGACTAATTTTCTTGAATTATCGTATAGACCAGGAGCTTGTAGTTCTCGGTGTGCAACTGTCTCTCGTTTCCCCTCTCTTGGCGCTATTGATGCGAAAAAGCTAAATTTGCAGCTCAGGTTTAATGGGATTACCCAGGAGAGCCAACGTTGCCTCATTGTGTGCTGAAGTTGTCGACTCTTTGTTGATATAGGAATTTGTTTAAACTATTTCATAGAAGAGATGGATAGAAAAAGTCGGTGGGGTCCCTGATGATGGAGGGACCGAATGTTGGAAATTTATTTTTAGTTAATTTCAGCCAATCAGAATTGAGTATTCAAAAACCTGAACAAAATCACAAAAATCTCTAAGAAAGCGAATAAATCCACGCCATTAAAATTAATATTGACTGATTAGAAATAAAGCAGATAAATTAATTTTCATTTATTGCGAAATCAAAGCGGCATTGGAAAAAATCTAACACAGATTATTAAAAATGAAAAATAAAACACAAAATAAATTGTACATTTGCAAGAATTGTAAAGCAAAAATTTTATGTGCTGCTATAATTCAATTTTTGTTAATAATGATTTCGGTTTTGTGCGAAAGCAATTTAGCCAATAGGAATGTCTATCGATTCTGATTGTTTAAAAGTTTTCCACCATTCGGTCCCTTCATCATGAGAAAACCCCCCGAAAAAGACCCCCGCAGAATTTCAAGTTCAAGAGCGGAAATAGATTTCTGCAGATGTATATAAATATATGTATCTAAAGATGTATAAATTTTCATATATGTTTATCTGTGTTTATCTTTTCCAGACAGTGGGGGCAGTTGTTTCGTGGCCCACACAGGGGACATTCTGGACTTCCCCGAGGAGAGTGTGGTGGCTCAGTTCCTAGAAAACGGCAACTCACAATCTCCCGAAGGAAGCGAAGGCAACGAGGAGATGTTTTTGCAAAGTGTCCTGATGGAGGTAAAACATATATAAATAACTTGTTAAGTAAAAGACAAAAAAGGTACTTAAACACTTTTTTCTAAAATAGCACGTACTTTTAAAAAAAATCGACAACAACTTGAATTTAGAATGCTCGAGTTTTGGTCATCAACAAAATGAGCGAGAAGAAAAAAACATCAAAGCGCAAATTTTTCGGAATCTAAACTCGGGGTTTTGGGACAGGGACAGAACTAAGAATTTCGAAATATTTGTCGACTTTTCTTTTTTATTTTAGGTCGACCATATTGATTTTCTGATCTCTCCCAAAGCACTAAAAAGACTCTGTCTCGGTCAAGTTTTCGGCACCAATGGCATAATTTTGAAAAAACAACCAAAAACAGGCGTTCTTAGACACTTTTTGGAAAATATGGACCAAAAATCGCGCTGCCCCCTCAAAATTAGTGTATATTGGCGTCAAAGGTGCCTTTAGAAAATTTTTGGGGTCCGACACCAAAAATGGATATCTCAAAATAGTACAAAAGGAGGACGCTTTGTGTCGGCAGGGGGTCGAATCCCTAATAGGTGGAGGCATCCCCCCCCCCCCCTAAATCCGCCACTGTTTTGGGCTAAATGTTAAGGTGCAAAAATTGTAAGCACTAAGTTACATCAACCAGGTAAGACTAATCAATCTCAAAGCATTCGAAATTCTAAGTTTTTACTATAAATTCTCCATTGAAACATAAATGATAGATACTTTATCCCAGCGCGGTTGCACAAGGACTGGGTAGGAACAGGTGGTGGTAACCCACAAGCCGAATGGCTAACAAGCTCAAAATTAGTTTACTATTCAAACAAGCTGAAGTTATAACAACAAATTGTCACTGTTGTTATGCAATTGTTACGTAATTCTGAGGTAATTTGTTTATTCTGGTGTAATTTTGGCTTCAAGATTTGGCGTTTTGATGAATATCCGCCAAAATAGGCATATTGTGCTTCTTGTGTAGTGTTGACTGTTATGTAAAATACGTATATTACGTTATAATGTAATTATAACTAATGAGTAGTAACAGGGTCAACATGATAGTTAGGCTGATCTGTACGTTTAGCCAGTAGTGACGGTCACCTAAAAGAATTGAAATTGTTCTTCTTACATCTCTTTCAATAAGAGCGCACGACATTACGTTACCTATTCGAATTTTTTTGCATGGTGCAGTCATGAACTGAATCGAGCTACCGCGGTCTAGGTGTATTTTGGCACGTACCCTCTCAAGATCCGCTGGTACCTTGAGGAGACAGGGCGCAAAATTTCCAACTGGTAGTAATTTCAAAAAATAAATAGATATTGATGTTTTTTTGCAGAGAAAACGCAACCAGGGAATAAATACCCTTGCTTTGGAGGTATCGATTGGGAAAAAAGCGAGAGCAAGGACAGAGACAGAAGCTCGTAAGAACACAGCAATCAGAGCGTGGAGAGAGGAAGAGATTTGTCGGAAGGATGAGGAAACACAGTTATTTAAAGGCGGCAGCACCTGGGGAGTAGCCGACAAGAGGGAATTAAGGCCAAAAGTCTTTCTATCAGAAATACCCCCACTGAAAGATTGTTGATAATAAAATCACAGTTTCAAAATTTATAGTATATGCTTTCCGAAGAGAACCGAATGTCACCAATTGTAGGTTTGTTCTGTTTGAACGATAACAATGAGAGAACAAGGGAATGGAGGAGTTCTTTGGAGCATTGAGGGACCTTGCCTGGGATGCGACTTTGGCACAACGGAGGAGTCAATGTTAGGAGACGTGTTCATTTTCAATATGCGGAATGTGGAGATTCGTAAACAGTTATACATGGATGCGTCGAGTGCGGTTGATGCATTACATCTTGCATTGGTAAGAGAGAGAAAAAGGTGAATTGATGCATAAAAGGGTGAGCGATATCCTCTCAAAATATGCGGGAACAGATTTAACATAGGGCGTCACAACTCCACGGGCGGCCAACACTCAGGATATAAGAAGAGAGAACTGGTAAACGACGTCAATTCTCAAAGACAAGCTAAATGACGAAATGAAACTGGACAAAATTAAATCACAGAGGGAACTGCCCGGCAGAGGCCATCATATACAACAATTGCAGTAGGCTTGGGCTTTTCGCGAAAACTTGCAAAAGTGGGGGATTGAACCAAATGGATAAACAATAGGAATTTACCCAGTACGAAACGAAAGTGATACGAAAGGTCGAGAAATGAAGGAGATTTTGGAGTGTTTCCGATAGGATTGCCACGGGCTCAGAGTTGTTTATTACCGAGGGTGGTCAAAGAGACATTGTAGGGAACAATTTCTTGCATCTGCTGAGCTTCGAAGTACGCCAGAAGCAATGTCGAGTATGGTGATTGAAAATTTTGGATAAGAGAGCGGGTCTAAAGCCCAGTGTTTGCCATCGCAAAGTGAGTAGATTGAATGTTTTTTTGCGAGGTTTCAAGAATTTACCTGAAAAAAAAATATAAGGAAACTGCAAAGTTACAAGTAAAAAGTTAACATGTTCCAATTCACGTGCTACTAAAAGTAGAAGAAACTATCGTGAACATACTAAAATAAGGACACATCGTTAAGCTAGGTAAAAGAACAGAAGATTTTCTTTATCTAGCTAGCAGTAATAACCGCAAAAGGAGATGGAACAGTGAATTTAGCGCTGAATTCAAAGCTGATTAACAAAAAAATCTATCAAAAATCGCTTTCAGAGCCCTAATATGAACGAATTGGTTGACACTGTAGCGTTGAACTTGAGATGCACTAAAACAGGTCCAATTTGGTCTTCAAACATAGATCTGAAATACGCAAGCACACAAATGTTACTTTGTGAGGCGACGAGCCGTCAATGCAACTTAACTTTTGTCGGAGGCACTAATACGGGTACATACCGTTGTAAAACGGGTTTATACGGCTTGGGAATCAAGACCACTGAAATTCAACGGGTAATAAACTCGATGTTGGGACCTTCACAAGGGGCGCAAGTTTATTTATTTGACACACTAATCGCGATCCGGGGGCCTGAAGAAGCCATTGGCGGGTAATCAAAGATATTCTGAAAATATTAGATGATGAAATTTCAACCGCAAACTGAAGCAAATGTCCTTTGTTTGCAAAAAATTTAGAATGGCTGGGTTTCAAATTTTGTAGTAAAGGCATCGTACCGCTGGAAAGGAAAGTTGAACCAGTTGTCAAGATAAAACGACCCGAGAGCATAACAGGTGTGAGATCGTTGTTTGGCTCTATCAATCAGTTCATACTTTTTTTTCCAAAACTGAAATGTTACAAGAGAATTGCTCTCGACTCTAATGAAAAAACGTTAATGCTTTGAATGTGGACCTACGAATGAACCAATTTTTGCTAAATTGAAAAAAATGAAAGAGCTTGTCCAAAATCACAATTTTGATCTCAAAAATAACTAGAGTTTAGGTCGACACTTCGAAGCAAGACCTAAGGACAGGACTGGAGAAATTTCTTATTGGCGGGTGGAAGCCGATTTCCTAAGCATCCCGACTTTTGAGTGAAGGGGATTTAATTGAAATATCAAGAAACCGGAGATTTTGGCGGTGGTTTGGGCAGTAACTCATTATCAAACTTATCTGTTTGGGGCTTCGTTTAAAGGGAACATCAAGCTCTAATATCTTGCTTGTCGGAAGAAAGTTACAAAAACGTTTCACACTCACCTTGTACGGTGGGTAGACCGATTTTTACCATTTGACTAAGAAATAGAGCACATCCCAGGAAAAAACTGGACTGGTAGTTTATTTATCCAAGTACGCTACGGAATTACCGCGGCTAACGGTCCAAAAAATCTAATTGCAATTCTTTGTTGGGTTCTTCCAACAATTCTTATTTAGTAACTTCCACCACCATTCTGTCTTCAAAGAATAAAGTACCGTTAATTGTGCGTAACTTATCTAAATACTGAGTGCAGTAAGAAGCTAGGTTTCGAAGTTGCTCATTATTTTCGGCCGTCAAGGCTGTGAATCTATAATTCAAATTTTTGTCCGTCTCTATGAGAATTGCATAACACATTTGTAGTTACGCAAGTTAACGCAGTTAATAAATAGTCTTTTAGTTTCATCATCTAATGATAACACTGGTGAAAAGACAGGCAAAAAAACGTCTTGGGCAGCACAAAGTTGGAACGGGAATGACGTCATTGTAAAGAAAGTGCAGCAAAGAAACTGATCGACGAGTTTCGAAACAGTCATTTGATCAAAGTTTTCACTGCAAAACGCACAGAATACTGTAAAAATTTTAAGCTTACAAATTCTCGAAATTTAAGCGAAATTCTAACGAAATTGACAAAAGCCAAGGGCAGGAGACCCGTGAAATACCTACGGTTAATGTCCACAGAGCCAACTCATTGAGGCAGTTTTGGTTGATTCTACGGTAGTTCCTCCCAAGGTGTTTCCGATTAATTTGTTTGATCAGCCAGAGTTATTTTTGCAAGCTGAAATGCTTGCAATTCTCCTACAGACGGACGAAAGTTTGAACTATAGAATCAACGCCTTTAAGGCCAAAAATAATGAGCAAATTCGAAACCTAGCTTCTTACTGCACTCAGTATTTAGATAAGTTACACACGATTAACGGTACTTTATTCATGGAAGACAGAAGGGTGGTGGACGTTACTAAATAAGAATTGTTGGAAGAACCGAACAAAGAATTGCAATTAGATTTTCGGGACCGTTAGCCGCGGTATGGTGTGCGAACGCGTATTGTTAAATATGCGAAAATAGTTTTTCTTCAAAGTTTTCCTTCATCCAAATAATTACAGGAAGCACGTGTGAGTTTAAGGAGTTTTTTGAGAACTATATCGCTCTACATGCAATAAAGAGGGCAATCCAAACAGGTCAAGGCTCCTGCTTTAGCAAAAAACCACCGGTGAATTTCGTGCTAAAATTTATTTAGTTGATATTCGCACTGTTTGGTAATCACCAAGAAACGAGATAAGTCAAAAAGTGGATTCGTACAAAGCGTGAGCGACTAATGGCCTGTTTCTTTCAAAAGCTTACGCTGAAGACTGCTCTGAACGCAATCATGTTTAACATGAGACAACAATGCACCAGTAAATTGGGTGTTATCCAATTGAGGCACATATCGGTCGAAAGCCAAATACAGTTTGGCATACAGTTACTAGAACCGCGTCCTCTAATAAATTATCTTGGAAAAATGTGTTATGTTTCTTAGATAAAAACAAAAAAATGTTCCCTGCCCGCGTTATGTAGGACTATACTCTCTCGGACGACAAAACTCCGTTGAGTTGAAGGGGGAAGTGTATTGGAGACTATCATGTAACAAACGTATAATACGTTTTTATGTTTCGTATCACTAATGAGTTGTACCAAGGTCAACATGATAGTTAGGCTGATCTGTACGTTTAGCCAGTGGTGACCTAAAAAATCGAAATTGCTCTTCTTACATCTTTTTCAATAAATACGTACGACGTTACGTTGCGTATTATAATACTTCTACACCCTGCTCCATTTGAAAAAAATATATATATATTTATATATCTGTGTCGAGAAAAATTGATCTGAGCATGTTTGGTTTTGAGACCAGTACAGAGCAAAGAGTTAATCAGTGCGCTAACCGAAAATGAAAACTGTTTTCATACACTTTGAAAGAATTTCTACCTAAAGAATCCCCATGTGTTTCAAGTTTCAAATTAAAAACATTAAAATCAAGCGAGACATTTTACACATTTAAAACACGAGAGCAAGAACTTAATTCCCACAATAGTTTGTTTTCGTGTGGTTTTTGACACTTTTAATTAACTAAATATAGAAAAACTAGCAGAAATCATATGTTCCAGTTTTCTCTAGTTCACTTTTCACTTTCTCGTTTTGTAAAATTGTTTTATTCATAGTACTTTTCAGGTCGAAATTGCACATATATACCACAAACATTTGAGTTACTTGCGCATATATACCACATAAAAAAAACATCAAACTAACCAAAACTAGATCAATTCTCGCATCGGTTTTGAAAATATTTTGAAGAAAAGGTTGAAGTAAACTAAAAATATTTGTTTTAGACAGGGGCGGATCTAGGATTTTTTCGAGGGGGGGGGGGGGGGGGGCGGAATTTCAAAAAATTTTCAAAAATTTTGACGTTTTTTTTAGGTCGGCCAAATTGATATTTCGAGCTCTCCTAAAGCAGGTAAAAAGACTCTGCTTTGGCGCAGGCAAATTTTTGAAAAAATAGGTCAAAAAAGCCGTTTTTGGGCACTTTTTGGAAAATTTTGACTGAAAAAAATCGCGTTTTTTTTTGGCGCGCGCTCCCCCTCAAAGTTAGTATATATTGGCGCCAGAGGCGCCTTTAGAAAAACTTAAGGGCCGGTCGGCCAAAAATGGATTTCTGAAAAAGTACCACCCCCCCCCCCCCCCCCCCCCCCCTAAATCCGCCCCTGCCCTGCTTCTTTCCATTCCCTGTTTACCCCCCACCCCCTTTCTCCTACCCCTCTGCGCCTGGGATAAAGTTATGCAACATACTACTTATCACTCTGATGTGCTAGTTAAATTTGATAACCATCATGTAAAGACTTTTTTGTCAGGCTTTGTTTGAGCCCATCCTTCTAAAAGAATTTGATTTTCTAAATATCTAACTTTGAATTTCTGGTCAAAGTTATCTCTGACACAGCTGCGCTCAAGCAAAATCTTTTCTTTTCAATTTTAAGGCTCATGTTGAGTATCGCGAGTTGGAAATTTGTAGCGGGCGACAAGTGGTTACGGGCAACACTTCGTAACGGGGGAGAATTCGTAACGTGTAATAACTGATAGTAGTCGATTGAGAGGCAAACACTGATTCACCACACTATACCATTCGTGCCGAATATCAGCGAAGCTGAGCGCAGTAGGAGGAAGCGGTCGCTACTTGCAAATTTGCCTTGTAACGAATTGTCGCATGTTGCGAACTGTCTTCCAACTGTTTTCGTGCTCTTTTTCTTTTTTTTAGCTTTCTTGCATTACGTGTACGCATCAAATTGATGGTATGAACAAAAGACATGAACGAAATTGAGCAAATAAATTTTCTCAAGTAAGTGGGGAGGGGGGGGGGGACAGAAAAGCAACCCCATTTTGTTCAGGTGACTGGTCTGAAGCAACACTTCTTCGATGCCACCCCCTTTACCCCTCAGCTAGTTGGTCAGGTGGGGGAGGAGGTGGAGTCCCTGTGCAGAGGAGCTACCATGTATTCCCTGGAAAACATCGACGCCGAGATCGAAGAAAATCTGCAGGTTTGAAACATCCGGGGTCTTTTGAGATTCCAGGCTCATGTAGAACTAAATGCCCTAAATTGAATGACCCTGAAGAGGGGCGGATTGGGGGGAGGGGGGGGGGGGGGGGGTGGGGGGAGGGGTTGACGCTTTACTTTCTCAGGAATATGACTCGCTGCCAACCCAAAGGGTCCCCCCTCTTTGCTATTTTGAGATACTCAATTTTGGTGATGGACCCTAAAATTTTTCTAAGGGCGCCAATATATACTAATATTGAGGGGGGAGCGCGCGCCGAAAAAACGCAATTTTTTTGGTCAAAACTTTCGGCCTGTTTCTTCAAAATTTTGCCTGTAACGCAGAAAATTTGGTCAAAATAGGTCTTTAGAGTATTTTAGGAGAGCTCAGAAAATCAATTTGGTGAACCTAAAAAAAAGGTCGACAAAATTTTCGAAATTTTTTGAAAATCCGCTCCCCTCGAGAAAACCCTAGATCCGCCCCTGACCCTGAATGTCAAACTGAGGGAAAAAGAAGCGAACAAAAAATTCTCAAAATAAAACTTAGCTAAGTAAAAGATAGCAAAGTTTCAATAAGGCACATAACTTGAATTTAGTAATTATGAAAAAACTTGGTACACTGAAAAATGCTCAAAACAAAAAAATTCCAACAAGTACTCCTACATGTTTTAAGGATTGCGAACTCTCTCATTAAAAAATTAATACAACAGTCGTTTACAAAATAGCTTCATTCATTTTAGTTCGACTTCAGGTGTATCACTAAATCTCATGTAAAAAATCATAAAATGTTTCAAGTATAGGTCCATATTCATCATGTTATTTGTTATAAATAATCATCTTAAACGAATCAGTCTTGGATATCGTCATTAGAAAGATTATGCTCATTTTCAGACGTCATGCATTGCATAATAAACAGGAGCGAGAGTTTGTAAAGTTTAGGACCTGTTGGAGTTCGCACATGACACGATGGACGAGGCCGGCGAGTTGCTGGGGGCAGTCCAGGAGAGTCTCTCTGATTTGAGTCTGAGCGACGCCAGCAGTGTCAATGCACTCATGCAGGACATGGCAGAACTCCTCCTGTTCATACCCACTGTCGCCGAGGGGGTAAGAAATCAGTGGAAAAATCTTTTTGCCTATCTCCATAACACCAAAAAATTATTTACGAGAAGCGCTGGTGAAGTGGCTAAGTTTCTGCTACTCCACTGAAAGCTCTTTTTGTTCGAGACTTCTGACGATCCGTGATCGATGTACAAAAGGCACAATTACCCCATTCAGAACAAAAAACCAAAGAGTTTGAAAGCCATTTACTTTTTAAACAGAGGCACAATCTCGGTTTGAAGTCAAAATCTGAACAAGTAAAAAGCTCGACAAAAAAGCTGCTGTTCGTTTAATTCAAGACTATAAACAGTCCCAGAAATGTAGTAAATAGCTACCAATGAGGTTCGGTTTTTTCGTTTTACAATCCAGGTTCCGGACCCTTTCCGTCCACAGATGCCCGGAGGAGCGCTGTCTCTCAACATCCGGACACATCACCTTGAAATGCAGTATGAAGAAGTGTGGCCCCGACTAGATGACGAGAATGCAAATCGAAGGATCAAGTAAACAAAAGCGAAAACACTGAATTGAAAAATAGACCAACGAAGTTGAAATTATATGAACAAAAAGTGAACGAATGTTTATTCGCCACTGGATTAAAAATATATAATTTTTTTCTGTTTGTGCATGCTCGAAATTGTTTCAGGACGCTTATTTTTCTTATTTTTAAGCATACTTTTTCAGCCCCAGACCATTTTCAGCAATCATTCAAGGCAAAAATGATCGGAATATTATTTAGTAACTTTATTTGACTGAATTGTAGACATCTGTGCACAAAAAGAAAATTTTAATGTTTTATACCGTGTAAAATGTTTCTCGACTCAGCTTTAATTTTAAATCTGACCAAATGAAAAAAGTCTGGCAGAATTAAAAAATCGTGAGTTCAAGTTTTTCGATTCTGTCTCTTAACCATTAAAACTCTGATCTGAGTTGTTTCAGATTGTTCTAAAAATGTTGAGGTCAGTCAGCCCCCCCCCCCGCAATCCGGTGGTGATCTAAAGTTTTCCCAAGTTTTGTTGTAGTGATTTATAGATATTAATTTTTCTTTCAAAGCATCCCTTTTTGATACAAAACTGAAAAAAAAACCTAGTCAGTTCAATGAAAAAACTTGCAAAGAAAATCGAAGACATGCTTTAAGAATCCATTGAGTCTCAGCAGAAAAAAAAGAAACCAAAACAGGGCGAGAAGAAAACAAGGATAGCCGGTTACTGTGCAAGTAGCAATTAGGTTCCGACCACAGTCCTAAAAAAACTTAATTTTTTTTTTCAAATTGGTGTAGTTTTTTTTTGCATGCTTTGATAAAAAAGATCTGAATGGAATAAACTAAGAAAAAATTGAATAACATAGTGAAATAGAACTATTGGAGAACAGTTTTTGAAGAAAAATACTAGAAAAAGGAAAGAAATCAAAAAAATTTGAAAAAATTTCGAAAGTTTTTTTCAAACTTTTTTTGCAGAAGTTTTTTGAATTTTCAAGTTTTTGATTGCCAAAGTTGCGTTAAAAACTCCAAAAATTACCTTCACTTGAGTAAAACTAAACTTATACGGCTTAAATGAAGCTTCAATAGGCTATTGTAAGCATAAACGGTCACCATATTTACTCGAAATTAGAGCAAAAATCAAAAATTTCAAACCGGTTATTCTCGACCGTGGAAAATTTTTTTTAACGCCGTTCAAATCTCGACTGAAAAGGCTTCAATGTGATTTATTACTCGACCCACTCTGATGATTACTTGTATTACCTTATTTTGCGTGGAAAACAAAAACAGACTAAAACACACCCGAATACAATGTTCCTCCCTATTTTCAATGTTCGGAACAAAAATAAACAAATTTTTTTTCTCTTTTTCCGAACCGTGGAGTTGCATTTTTTAATCTTTTTTATTCCACACTCGTACCAAAAACATAACTGTCTAAATGTATTTAAAAACCTTAAGCTTGTAGTAAATTCTTGTAAATTACTAAACCGACCAAAACAAACGAAAAATCATCAAAAAACACATTTCAAAATGCCCCTTTGTCTTAGTATATTAAAAATTCAAATGAAAAGGCAAGCGATCAAAAATTTGGTAACGGTTTTGGGAAGGGCTGTATAGCCAAAACTGAATTTATCAAAGATTGCTTGTTTGTCAGTTTTTGTTCGCCAAGGTTCTGAGCGACACCCTAAGATTTTGGAATACCTTAGTGATAGGAAAAATCAAATGCAACACCACTTTTCTGTAAAACCAAATAAATAATATAAATAAAAAAATTCTGCAGTTATTTTATTGAACTTTAAAATAACTTTTTATTCTCACGTAGGCACTAAAAGAAACAAGCAAAATTGATTTTATTGCCGAAGCCACAAGCGGTTTTCACGGCTTAAAAAACTTTACGCAGTTTCATAAGCGAGATCACACAAAATTGGGCTTAATCAAAAATTCCGAACCGTTTTTATTACGCTGAGATACCTGTTTCGAAAATTTCAAATACCTTTTGGTTCAGGACGCAGAAGGTTTAATTATGGTATATCACTTGATTCATTCTGATGATCATCTATGTTACCAGAATTCTCCTGAAATCAAAGGGAAAAAAATTAGAGAAAACTTAAACACACCCGACGACTTTCATTGGTGGGAACAAAAATAAAACGTTTCAGATAATTCATTTTCGATGAATATTCGAAGTTGTCTACGGCCAAATTCGCTCTTTTGAAAGCCAAGCGGAGCTCTACCAAAACTGATAAAACAACAGTTAGTTTTTGAGCAACAATTATTCAAACCTAACGATAAAAATAACAGAATTGGCATTTTTCACAAGGCATTTTCAGTGTAAAATTGTCACTCCTGAACTTAAGTGAACAGAAAATTGGCCAGAAGATTTTAAAGACTTTACCAACCTTTATTTTAAGTTGACTCCTTTTTTTTCTGCAACGCAAGCAAACTTTTGAAAAAACAGACCCAAAAATGCGTTTTCAGGCATTTTCCTAAAACTTTGACCAAAAAATTGCGTTTTTTTAGCGCGCACTCCACCCTCAAAAGTATAAATATTGGCGCTTTTAGAAAAATTTCATGGTCCGTTAACCTTCCTCCCAAATCCGCTGGTGATATAAAGCCTTCCCAATTTTTTTCATAGAGAGTAGACGAAAAATGCTTTTTCTTTCAAAACATCCCTTTTTAAAACCAGGGTTCTGTTCCATTCAAAACATGTAGGGATAATAATTGATGTGAAACAAACCAGCTATTGCACATTTTGTACTTCATTTCGGAAGTCTCCTGAAAAAAAATCAAATTGTTACTACCAGGATTTTTTGAAACTATCCACAAATCCTGAATACAAATATAAACAAAAAAAGTTAACTGAACTTCGGGACAATTCAGATACAAGACGCTTCGCAGACCGGTATTTAAAAGAAAACAAAATTGAAAAACCTTATCAATTCAATGATAAGAACTGCAGAAAAATCGAATTAAAAAAATCGAAGACCTTCTTTGAGAATCAATTCAGTCTCAGCAGAAAAAGAAGAAACCAAAGAAGTGCAAGGAGAGAATAAGGATAGCCGGTTATTGTGCAAGCTGGTGTCGTTTTTTTCTCAAATTGTTGTCGCTATTTTCTGCTTGTTGTGTAAAAATATCTGAACGAAAAAATAGAATTTGAAAATTTTTTGGGAGACATAAGAAAAATAGGTCAATTGGAAAACAGTTTATGAAGAAAAATGACTATAAAACGAAAAAAAAAATTAAAATTTTTGCAAAAGATTCGTAAACGTTTCAAATTTTTTTGCCAAAAGTTTTCGAATTTTAAAGTCTTTGATTACCAAAATTGCACAAAAACTACCTTTACTTGAGTAAAACTTAATTTCAACGGCTTTCATTGAGCTTCAATAACCTATTGTAAGCATACACGGTCACCATATTTGCTCGAAATTAGACCAAAAGTCAAAAATTTCATACCGACTATTCTCGACCGTTGAAAAAAAATTTTTAACGTCGTTCGAATCTCGATGAAAAAACTTTATAAAGAATTATCACTCCACCCATTCTGATGATTATTTTGTTACCTAATTATGCGTGGAAAACAAAAAAAACTTAAACACACCCGAATACAATGTTCCTCCCTATTTTTAATGGTCGGAAATAGACATTTTTTTTCTTTCTTTCTAAACACTTCAATTGCGAACTTCTTCATCGTTTTTAATCCGCACTCGTAACAAAAAATATAATTATTCCATTAAGAACTTTGAGTTTGTAGTAAGTTCTTGTAAATTACTAAACCGACCAAAACAAATGAAAAGTCATCAAAGAACAATTTCAAATTTTGAAGAAAAAAATTGATATGATTGTCCCTAAGAATGCCGCTTTTTCTTTTTTTCTTAGTACAATAAAATTTCATATGATGAGGCAAGCGATCAAAACTTTGGTAACGGTTTCGAGAAGGACTGCATAGCCAAAATTGATTTATCAAAGATTGCTTGTTTGTCAATTTTTGTTCGGCGAGGTTCTGAGAGACACCTTAAGATTTTGGAATACCCTAGTGTCAAGAAATTAGCATATGCAATACCATTTTTCTATAAAACCGAATAGATAAGTAAAATAAAAAATTTTCTTCAGATATTTTTTTTAACTTAAAAATACCTTTCTATTCTCACAAAGGCACTAGAAGAAACATGATAAAATGTTTTTATTGCCGGAACCATATTCGGTTTTCAGGGCTTAAAAATTTTTACACACTTTCATGAGCAAACTCACTTGAAAATGGGCCAAATCAAAAATTCCGAACTGTACTTTTACCCTGAGATACCTTTTGAAAAATTTCAAATACCTGTTGGTTCAGGACGCAGGTTTAATTATGGTATCACTCGATCAATTCGGATGATCATTTGTGGTACCTCAGTTTGCCTGGAATAAAAAAAATAGAGAAAACTAAGACACATCCGAAAACATTCAGTGGTGGGATCAAAAACAAAACGTTTAAATTCAAAAGTATTCGTTTTCCGTAATTTTTTAAAATTATCTACGCTCAAATACGCTCTTTTGAAAGCCAAGCAGAAACTCAAGTAAAAATTGATAAAAACACAAAATTTTTTGAACAAAAATTATTCAAACCTAACGATAAAAACAACACAATTGGCTTTTTTCACTGGGCATTTTGATCCTCATATCCTGAACAGTTTTCACTGTTAAATCTTCACACTTGATTTTATGCGAACAAAGAATTGGGCCAAAAAATTTTTAAAAATTTACCGAATTTACATTTGAATTGGCTTTTTTTTCTACAACGCGAGCAAACTTTTGAAAAAACAGACCAAAAAGGCGTTTTTGGGCATTTTTCGGCAAACTTTCACCAAAAAGTTGCGTTTTTTGGGCGCACACTTCCCACTCAAAAGTTATCAATATTGGAGCTTTCATAAAAAATTTAGGGTCCCTCAGCCTTCCTTCTCAATCCACTGGTGATTTAAAGTCTTCCCAATATTTCGTACTGAATAAACAAAAAATGTTTTTTCTTTCAAAACATCTCTTTATAAACATCTCTGATCCATTCAAAATATATAGGGATAACTTATGTGAACCAAACCAGCTATCGCACATTTTGTATTTTATATCGGAAGTCTCCTCAACTTAATCAACAAGATGTTATTATCAGGCTTTTCTTAAACCATCCACAAATCCAGTTTACAAACATAAAAAAAAATTTACTGAACTTCGGGACAATTAAAATACAAGACGCTTCGCAGACCGGCATTTAACAGAAGAAAACAAAATTGAAAAAACCTTATCAGTTCGATGAAAAAAAAATCGAATTAAAAAAGTCGAAGACCTTTAAAAATCAATTCAGTCTCAGCACAAAAAGAAAAAACCAAAACAGTGCAAGGAAAAACAAGGATAGCCGGTTACTGTACAAGTTGGTGTCGTCTTTTTCTCAAAATGATGTCACTTTCTTTTGCATGTTGTGTAAAATTATCTGATCGAAAAAATCGAATTTAAGCGTTTTTGAGAAACATAGTAAAACAGGTCAAATGGAAAACAGTTTATGAAAAAAAATCTATTTTTGAAAAAATTTCAAACAATTTTCAACTTTTTGCCAAAATTTTAATATGATATATCACTCGATGCTTTCCGATGATTATTTATGGTACATGATTTTGCGTGGAAAACAGAAAGAAAAAAATAACTAAATTCACACAAATACAAAGTTCCTCCCTATTTTCAATAGTCGGATCAAAAACCAATTTCTTTCTCTCTTTTCAAACACTCGAAAACACTCTTTTCAAACACTCGATTTTTATTCCACACTCGAAAAAAAAATTGTTACATTAAAAACTTTGAGTTTACAGAAACTTTTTTAAAAAAATTATTAAACCTTGCAAAACCAACGAAAAAACATCAAAATATTTCAAATTTTTAAGCAACTTTGTCCTTGAAAAAGCCGGTTTGGTTTGTCTTGTTTATTTAAAACTTTAGAATGAAGAGGCAAGCTACCATAATTTTAGTAACGGTTTTGAAAAGGGTTGTATAGTCAGATTTAAATTGATCAAAGATTGCTTGTTTGTCGATTTTTGTTCGCCGAAGTTCCAAACGACACTTTAAATTTCTGGAATACCCTAGTGATAGTAAATCATACATATACAACACCATTTTTCTCTAAAAAATGAATAGACAATTATAATTTAAAAAAATTGGCAGATACTTTTGTAAACTTTAATTTATTTTCTACTCTCACGAAGGCACCAAAAACAAGAAAAATTGATTTCAGTGCCGGAGCCCCATTCGGTTTGCGGGGCTTAAATAAGCCTTGAGGTACCTTTTTGGAAAATTTTCAATATCTGTTGGTTCAGGACGCAGAGGGTTCAATTATGGTATACCACTCGATCTATTCTGATGATCATTGGTGGTACCTGATTTTGCCTGAAATCAAAGGAATAAAACTAGAGAAAACTAAGACACATCCGAAAACATTCAGTGGTGGGATCAAAAACAAAACGTTTAAATTCGAAAGTTTTCGTTTTCCGTAATTTTTTAAAATTATCTACGCTCAAATACGCTCTTTTGAAAGCCAAGCAGAAACTCAAGTAAAAATTGATAAAAACACAAAATTTTTTGAACAAAAATTATTCAAACCTAACGATAAAAACAACACAATTGGCTTTTTTCACTGGGCATTTTGATCCTCATATCCTGAACAGTTTTCACTGTTAAATCTTCACACTTGATTTTATGCGAACAAAGAATTCCCCAAAAAGTTTTAAAAAATTTACCGAATTTACATTTGAATTGGCTTTTTTTTCTACAACGCGAGCAAACTTTTGAAAAAACAGACCAAAAAGGCGTTTTTGGGCATTTTTCGGCAAACTTTCACCAAAAAGTTGCGTTTTTTGGGCGCACACTTCCCACTCAAAAGTAATCAATGTTGGAGCTTTCAGAAAAAATTTAGGGTCCCTCAGCCTTCCTTCTCAATCCACTGGTGATTTAAAGTCTTCCCAATATTTCGTACAGATTAAACAAAAAATGTTTTTTCTTTCAAAACATCTCTTTTTAAAACCAGTGTTCTGATCCATTCAAATTATATAGGGATAACTTATGTGAACCAAACCAGCTATCGCACATTTTGTATTTTATATCGGAAGTCTCCTCAACTTAATCAACAAGATGTTATTATCAGGCTTTTCTTAAACCATCCACAAATCCAGTTTACAAACATAAAAAAAATTTACTGAACTTCGGGACAATTAAAATACAAGACGCTTCGCAGACCGGTATTTAACAGAAGAAAACAAAATTGAAAAAACCTTATCAGTTCGATGAAAAAAAAAATCGAATTAAAAAAGTCGAAGACCTTTAAAAATCAATTCAGTCTCAGCACAAAAAGAAAAAACCAAAACAGTGCAAGGAAAAACAAGGATAGCCGGTTACTGTACAAGTTGGTGTCGTCTTTTTCTCAAAATGATGTCACTTTCTTTTGCATGTTGTGTAAAATTATCTGATCGAAAAAATCGAATTTAAGCGTTTTTGAGAAACATAGTAAAACAGGTCAAATGGAAAACAGTTTATGAAAAAAAATCTATTTTTGAAAAAATTTCAAATAATTTTCAACTTTTTGCCAAAATTTTAATATGATATATCACTCGATGCTTTTCGATGATTATTTATGGTACATGATTTTGCGTGGAAAACAGAAAGAAAAAAATAACTAAATTCACACAAATACAAAGTTCCTCCCTATTTTCAATAGTCGGATCAAAAACCAATTTCTTTCTCTCTTTTCAAACACTCGAAAACACTCTTTTCAAACACTCGATTTTTATTCCACACTCGAAAAAAAATTGTTACATTTAAAACTTTGAGTTTACAGAAACTTTTTTAAAAAAATTATTAAACCTTGCAAAACCAACGAAAAAACATCAAAATATTTCAAATTTTTAAGCAACTTTGTCCTTGAAAAAGCCGGTTTGGTTTGTCTTGTTTATTTAAAACTTTAGAATGAAGAGGCAAGCTACCATAATTTTAGTAACGGTTTTGAAAAGGGTTGTATAGTCAGATTTAAATTGATCAAAGATTGCTTGTTTGTCGATTTTTGTTCGCCGAAGTTCCAAACGACACTTTAAATTTCTGGAATACCCTAGTGATAGTAAATCATACATATGCAACACCATTTTTCTCTAAAAAATGAATAGACAATTATAATTTAAAAAAATTGGCAGATACTTTTGTGAACTTTAATTTATTTTCTACTCTCACGAAGGCACCAAAAACAAGAAAAATTGATTTCAGTGCCGGAGCCGCATTCGGTTTGCGGGGCTTAAATAAGCCTTGAGGTACCTTTTTGGAAAATTTTCAATATCTGTTGGTTCAGGACGCAGAGGGTTCAATTATGGTATACCACTCGATCTATTCTGATGATCATTGGTGGTACCTGATTTTGCCTGAAATTAAAGGAATAAAACTAGAGAAAACTAAAACACACCAGACGACTTTCAGTGGTGAGATCAAAAATAATACGTTTAGTTTTAAAAGTATTCATTTTCCATGAGTATTTAAAGTTATCGACACTTAAATACGTTCGTTTGAAAGCCAAGAAGAAACTATAGCAAAAATTGATAAATTACACAGTAGTAAGTTTTGAACAACAACTATTCAAACCTAACGATAAAAGTTCCACAATTGGCGTTTTTCACTGGGCATTTTGATCACACCCTTAACAAGTTTCACTGCAAAATCTTCACACCTGAACTTAAAAGAACAGGAAATTTGGCCCAGTCTAATAACAGGCGGTAAAAATTAGCGAGTCCAATATATCAAATGGTACTTTCACAAAAAAAATTAAATGCAGCAGGATTTTGAAAAAAATTGTTTCAAAAACCTTATTCACAATTTAAAAAATTACATCAATTTTTATACATGAACGGTTAAGTTGAAAATGAACTACTAATATACAAAGCAACTAACTTACTTTAGAAGGGTTTGAATTTAAAAAAACTTCATCAAGACAAAAATTTCACATTTTTTTCAGTTTTTTTATGCATCAATTGTCACCCAAATCAGCATAATCGCTCAATCCATCAACGTATTCAGTGTCATGACAAACCCCTCCTTCATTCGTTCGTTTATAAGTAGTAACTTGTTCAGTTTTTGTCGAACTTTCGTCTTTCGAAGCGTTTGACTTCTCTTTATTCGGCTCGACATACATGTCATTATGCAATGGGCTGACGATGTTATAAGCATCATAATTCCCCATATCAGTTTCGCTGCAGGGATTTACATAGGCCTCTTTTTCCGAATCAACCTCGGATGATATTTTGTCGGTCTTAGACTCCAAAAGTTGTATTTTTGAGTAGTGAGATTCGATTCCCTGGTAATCATCATTGTCAAAATCAGGGGCGGATTCATTAGAACTCGCATGATTTTGTGTCTGATCGTCATGTTTCGGGGCCTCGTTGTCAAGCGTGTTAATATCCGCGTATTCATTGTCACAGCTCGTCTGTTTTTGAATCTGAGAAGGACCCTTAAGGGAATTCTGAAACATAGCGTCAATATTCAGACATAAATTTGAAAGACGCAATATTTGATCTGTTATCGAATCGTTATTTGAAAGAGTCGAAGTACCGAGCCCCGGTTGAGATAAATTGAGATACGAACGACCAAAAAACACCAAAAAGATTTTTTTCTAGGAAGGAAAGGAGCAGCACGGATTCACTTTTTATGACCAACCGCTGTAGACCCCTTTGTGAAATAGACGCCAACGCAGTTTTGAAAATTACTATCATTCGTGCTGAAAATGATAACCTTTTCATTAATTGAGTTGTCTCTATCCATCTGCATTTTGGTCCCATCATCTGTCAAAGAGTATTCTTTATCATCCTCGGGTCGTGGTGCACTACTAGTGCATGGATCATCTTGTCCCGAAACAGAGGCTGCGCTGCTGTATGCCACGATCTCCTAGGTACAAGAAGTTGCTTAAATAGTCGACTTCGAGAACACAGCTGGACTTAAAATACCGTTATCGTGCTGGCTTTTTTGAAAAGTAAACTTAAATTTCAGCGGGTTTTTGTTCTCGACACAGAACGAGAGACATAGTGAGATTTTTCAATATTATTGTAGTAATCGGTGTGCAATCGAAAAAAAAAGCGTTTACAGAGTTCGTCGGTACTCAAAATCAAGTTTAAAAGCCAAAAGTCAAGTCGAAAGCCAATAAAAAATTGAGATGGTCGAAACAAGCGAGTTTACGGATACTTTATTTTTGCTTACTTTGCCTGGTTGACCTTAAATAATTTCACAACCGATCTGAAGCTGTGCTGTTAAATTGTATGCGCAAAAAAGTTCGAGAGTCGTGAGTACATACTACGTCACTCTTAATTTTAAACCAATCGATGAATATGCTGAAAAGACCGCTAGCGCATTACGCGGAACCTCGGTTGTTGCCACAGAAATGCACGCTATATTCAATTCAACCTCTAGCAACGAGCAGGGAACCACTGCGCCTCATCGCTGGCTATAGATGGAGAGCAGTCAGACTCACCGAGTTCGAACTTATGTAAATCCCTGCTTCCTTGTCTTCTTCTTTCTTGGCAAGCGTTGGATTCACAAACCCATTTCTCTCGGGTGGATAACCAGCAGGGGGTTTTTTGGGCTTCATTTTTCTGGAGAAGCGTTTCCATACAAAAAATCCACCACCCGCAGCGAGTAGCACGAAAAACACGCCCAAGATACAAGTAACGACCATCCACGGAATATCATCTGAAGACACTTCGCCAAACTGTTGATCTCTTTTGGATATTTCTAGAAAAAGATAAGATAAGACAATCAAAACATCGTGACTAATTTTCATGAACTCTAAATTGAAATTTTTTTAAAGTACACAAACGTTGAGATTCATATACCCATTTGCTGTGCAAGTAGCACTAAATGTTCCGACCATAGTCAGACCCCCACGGTTTGGTCCTGCTAATAAAAAAAAACCATAGTCAGTAAAAATACAACAAAAGTTTTTTTCTAATTTTAGTTTTTTCTGCTTGGTGTAATAAAAAGATCTAAACGAAAAAGTAAAGCTTAAGCATATTCGACAGTTATAGTGAAATAAGCGAATTGGGAAACAATTTTTGTAGAAAAATGACTAGAAAATCAAAAATCTATAAAATTTTTAAATACTTTTTTAAAAACTAAGTTGTTACCGCTTAAACTAAGCAATTATAAGCTTTTAAGCTATTTAAATAAACTCTTGTAAGCCTGCTCGCTCACTCGAAAGTAGACAAAAATCAAAAACTTCAAACCAGTTTTTCTCAACACTAGGAAAATTTCTTGAAAGTCAATTGAATTACGACTGAAAAGGCTTTAAAATGATATATCGCTCAATTCTCTCCGATGACTATTTGTGGTAGCTGATTTTGCGTGTAAAACAAAAAAAAAGAAAAAAACTAAAACACACCCGAATACAAAGTTCCTCCCCATTTTTCAAACGGTAGGAACAAGTAGTGTAGCAATGTCTAATGATTTTTTTTTCTAAATAAGGCTACACACTTGTCGCCTTGCACAGGCGCAGATCTAGGAAATTCTCGAGGGGGGTTCGGATTTTCCAAAAGCATTAAAAAGACCGTTTTGGTCAAATTTTCTGCGCCGCACGCAAAATTTTGAACAAAAAGGCCAAAAAAGGATATCTCAAATTAGTACAAAGGGGGGACCCTTTGCGTCGGCAGGGGGTCGAATCCCTGAGAAGGGCGTCCGCCCCCCCCCCCCCCTAAATCCGCTACTGGTCTTGCATAATGTTGATGAACAATGTATGATGTATGAGTTGGAAGCGTACGTACGGTGCACAATCCTCATCAACAATGATATATCAGTTTCTCTGATTTCAGCTACAATCATAGGTACACTACAATGGCAGTTGGTTCGGGATCATGATTGGTAAAAAATAGGCGATGGATGGTTGTGGACTATAGTTGGTAGATCTTGATAAATATTTCTCTCCTATGGTACGGTAAAGAATTTTCAACCCATTAAACAACTAATACCAAACGGTTCAGTATATGCAAATTTTGTACCTTGTAACGACAATTTGCCACTTTTGGCAACCGGTTTG
This sequence comes from Symsagittifera roscoffensis, assembly GCF_963678635.1. Classification (NCBI taxonomy): domain Eukaryota; kingdom Metazoa; phylum Xenacoelomorpha; order Acoela; family Convolutidae; genus Symsagittifera; species Symsagittifera roscoffensis. The sequence continues at coordinate 49,897,128 of NC_087070.1, read as the reverse complement.
TGTGTGTTGGTGTGTGTATGTGTGTATATATGAAGGGGTTGAGGTAGTTGACATGACTAACCGACACACCCGACCACTGAGTCACAAAAGTCCATTGTGCAGTTGCATTCCTGGGAACAGTTGACTCCGAAGGTCCCATTAGGACACTCTAGAACAAAAAAAAACACAGACGCATATTTAACTATCATGATTGAAGTTAAACATGGGTGAGAGTAATGAACCCTTTATTATAACTAAATTTTTTTATGTATGAAATCCAAAAGAAAATTGTAAATAAATGCTTTCAACCAGTGGCGTGCGCAAAAATTTTTCTCGGTTGGGGGGTGGGGGCGTTCCAGTTTTTTGAAGAAAATATGAAAATTTGGTTCGACTTTTTTTAGTTCGACCAATTTGATCTCGTAAAGTTATACCAAAGTACCCGTAGGAATAATTTTGCATCCAAAATTGAGAGATGCGACCGCCAAACCACCCCCCCCCCCCTCAATTCTGGTTGCCAAATTTTTCCGCGCTACTGCTTTCAACGGTAATTTTTTTAAAAGCTTGCTGGATAAATAATAGGCTCAACGCGATCTTCACCTACGCTTTCGTCTTCCAATGAACTGGCCTTGTAGTTGATGAAACATATTATGTTTTTTAAAATTAGTTCAATCATGTATGCTTTTCACAGAATCTTTATCTAGCCGGTAAACGTAATTGCGGCGGATTTTTCTCTTGATTTTTGTCGACCCAATGACAGGTCACGAACAAGTTAGATAGCTGCCCTCATCAAAATTTACGACATCTAAGAATTGACGTTTGTTACCTATCTTCTCTCAAACAGCAAACGGGGAACCGAAAGAGCAATTAGTCTAGGACACCAGAAAAAGATTTTATCAAGTTGAATTCCTCCATTTTTTTCTTCAAAAATGGTCTAAAAAATGAAACTCTGATACTTGTAAAATGACCTGACTGAAAATGAACATTTCAGAATGAATAGGAAAAAGTATCATTTCATACAAACTAAGAACGCCTAACATTTTAAGAATGCACGGATTTAAAAAGATTTTTTTTGGTCTACTAAACTAATTTTTTGAGCGCTTCAAAGCATAATGAAACCCCTGGCCTACTTTGCCAAAAATTTTTGCCAACAAAATTTTGAAAAAGCAGGTCAAAAACAAGGTTTTAGGGCAATTTATCAAAATTTTTAAAGAAAACATCGCATTACTTGGCGCGCTGTCTGTTCCTGGCTAACTTAAAGTATATTTGAGGCAACGGTGACTATAGAAAAAGAGTTTGTCGACCAAAATCGCCAATAGTTGAGAGATCAAACAGTCAAGTTCCTAGAGAAGAGGTAGTCCGTCCCCTCCCCCCTAAATCCGCACCTGATTTCAAATTACGTAGGTTTAATTTTTTCTCTTAAATTAGCTCGGAATTTCATTTCAATCCCTGTAAAAAACATTACATCTCTGCCTTTTGAAACTTATTTTAGAAAACTTTTCTGTTGAGAGGAATGGAAAAATCTCAAAAACGGAGCGAAAAAAAATTATATTGCTGAATCGGACTATATTGCTGAATCTGGCACAGTACTTGCGGTAGCCGGATAAAACAAAGAACTTTTGAAAAAACACTATAGATTTTAAGATAGTTTCAAATTTACTTTCGTTCCTGGTTCCCTTCATGCAGTAAGCTTTTGGGCCTTCGTGCGACTCGAAAAACCACACAGCGGTGCAAGAATTAAACTCGCCTAAAAGCCATCTTCAAAACAAAGATTGAGGAAAGAGGAAAATTTATGACTTTCGGCTTTTTAATCTATTTCAAATGACGCCAAAACATCACCAACAATTCCTGAAAAACTTGTAACAACTAATTAAATGCATTTTTTTTATTGAGCTAGGGATTTTGGGCTCTATCATTTGTTTAACAACAAACCTTTTACTTATTATGAAACTTTGTGCAAAGCATAAAAAATCATAGCTTTTTAAAATATTTTGAAAAAATCTACCAGCAATAGTTCGTTGAAAATGTTGGGAACTCCAAATTAACAAAAACAGTGCTGCCATATAACAGATTCTGCCTGAAATATAAAATGTTCCTTCCATTATTTGTGCTTAGATTTTCCAGAAAATTTTTTTAAAAAAACTGAAAACGGGATTTTTTTTAGTAACCTGTGATTTTTGAAAAAACGGTGTTTGTTATCGCAAACTTTATAATGAAAAATCAAGAATCACATTATTGCTCCCTGCGGTAAGTTAAACTGGTCACATACGCCAAAAAATTCAGCATAGATAACTTTATTTTGAGACGTCTTCCAATATCGGGAAAAAATTGATTGGAAAAAATTAGTCTGCCGATTACAGATAGGATTCTCCTGACCGGTTTAGAGTTGTTGAATTAGTATAGCAAAGTTTCACTGTAATTTTAAGAAAACATCAAAAAACACTTTTCCTAATTCGGGCTAAATGCCCAAAATCGCCCAAACAACTGTTTCAAACTCTTTTGGACAAAAACCACGAAGTTCATTTTTGTAGACTCAAAATTTTCATCGCTTTTTCAATAGCCCCTATTTTATAAAATGTTGTACCGGTAGGTGCCCAGATCAAAAAACTTTGATGTGTTGAAACGCGAAAACTTAGCAAATAATCGTTCATCCGCGTGCAATCAATTGGCCAAACATACTAAAAGCCAGAAAATGATCCGTTCAAAAAAGTAAGTCGAAGTTGGGCTAAGCTGAGTGTACCATTTTGGGCACAATAAGTAATAGACTCAAAAAAATTTTGAAGCAAATAAATTCAAAAATTTGATGACTCACCTTGTGAGCAGTAGGGCCCGGTGAAACCCAATGCCAGACACTCACAGCTACCCGTCACCATGTCACAGGTGGCATTATTCTGACACAGACAGTTATGGAAACAGGCTGGTCCATACTTACCCTCGGGACACGACAGTATTTCACAATTATCCCCCTAGATTTGACTGAGATGTCAAATATAGGTTTCATTTTGATATTATTAACTTTCTGGTATTATAATTGAAAACCTTGGTTACCGTCAAAATCTTAGCCCAAGAAAATCTTTCAGAATGAATACGAAATTATACAATCATTTCTTACAAACTAAGAACGCCTAACATTTTAAGAATGGACGGATTTAAAAAGATTTTTTTTTGGTCTATCAAACTAATTTTTGGAGCTCTTCAAAGCATTATGACACCGCTGGCCCACTTTGCCAAAAAATTTTGCCAACAAAACTTTTAAAAAGTTTTAGGGCAATTTATCAAAATTTTTCACGAAAACATCGCATTACTTTGCGCGCTGTCTGTTCCTGGCTAATTAAGAGTACATTTGAGGTAACGGCGATTACAGAAAAAGATTTTGTCGACCAAAATTGCCGCCTATAGTTGAAAGATCAAGAAATCAAGTTCTTAGAGAAGAGAACGTCCGTCCCCTCCCCCCTAAATCCGCAACTGATTTCAAATTAAGTGCGTTTAATTTTTTCTCTTAAGTTAGCTCGGAATATTACTTCAATCCCTGAAAAATCATGACATCTCTGCCTTTTGAAACTCGTTGCAAAGACAGGTCCCATTTCTGAAATCACAGGGCATTCCGAAAGAACAGTGAGAGCAATTTCCACTGCACCGATCACCCCAGAACCCAAGATCACATTCCCGCTGGCAATTTATTCCGAAAAATCCAGGGGAGCAGGTACAGGTGCCGTTTTTGGGATTGCAATCTCCGCCATTGAAGCACAGACAGTTTTCTGTGCAGTCTGCCCCCCACGAGTCTTCCTCACAAGGATCGGCACAAACCTCGCCCTGAAAAAAATTGAGTTTGAAGCTGAGTTAATTAGTTAAAAATTTGCAATATAGTTTAAGATTATCACCATTATTACCAGATAAGGTTAAAACCGTTTAGCACTAGAAAAAAAATTTGTCTAAGTTTTTCTGAAAATTTTAACAAAATTCAGAAATAAATTTTACCCGCAACTTTTTTAAAATATGTATCCGGTCTCGGAGGGGGGGATTTTCAAAAAAAATTCGAAAATTTTGAGACCTTTTTTTTTAGGCCGACCAAAAAAAGGGCACTTTTTTGGGACCCGTTTTTGGGCACTTTTTGGAAAATTTTGACAAAAAATTAAGCGTTTTTTTGGCGCGCGCTGCCCGTCAAAGTTAGTATGTATTGGTGGCGCCAGAGGCGCCTTTAGAAAAATTTTAGGGTCCATTGGCCAAACATGGATTTCATATAAAGTACCAGGGGGGGGGGCAGGGGGTCGAATCCCTGAGGGGTGGCATCCGCCCGCCCCTGATCCGGTTGGTTTCTTCATTATTTATGCGAGAGGAAGTTTTCAAAAGTGAAATCACATCCGATTCAATTGCTATTAATTCAATCTAATTTGTAAAAAAAGCCCATCTAAATGACTTTCTACTAGGCAGGCATGAATTACTACCACACAATTTCCTGGTAATAAGAACATGAAATTGTTTTTATTTTTCATCACACCATTTTTTTGTTTCAACGAAAACCCGATGCAATTTTTCACTCCGATGCTATTTTTATGCATTTGAGTATATTTTTTCTTGAAAATGTTTTATATCTCAATTAGGTTAAATAGATTTGCATTGCTTGCAAAAAAATTGTAAAATGTTTGAGGTGTAATTGAATTCCATTTTCAGACTACTGAAATTTAAGCAAAGGAACCGAGCATATGTTGAATGAGAGCACTAACCGAGAATCCGGGAGTGCATTGACATCCCTGTTCTTCTGGCAGACAGATGGCATCATTCTGACACGGACACACTTGTTCACACCCTACCCCAGTCAAGCCCTCCGGACACAATGAGTCACACAGGGCACCCTAGGAGTAAGCAACTTAATATGCACAGAGGCGAAGCGAAGCCCTCGCACCACTTGCTATACGACACAAAAATAAAAAAAAATCTATAATCTAAGAATTCAAAATGTTTAAAAAAACTAGGTGAACCAAAATTTTCGAAGGGGCCCAGCTGTAGGCACGTTTTTGATATTTTGTGAAATTGTTATACTGATGCAGGATGAAATGGGTAATTAACAAAAAAAATGGACTTTGTCCAAAACTGTAGTTGTTTCTCCACTAAGATAAGTGAAAGAGTGAAAATTTTTTAGATATTGAAAACTTCCATGGAAAACATTTTTCTGGCAAAAAATAAGGTGACACCATTTCTGAAGCAAAACTCCTCGCAACCGGTTTTTCCGATTAAACTACCCAAATTTGACAGGGTAGTTTAAAAGAAAAGTCAGTTTCTAAACAACAGTAAAACGTTCAACAATTTGACCTTCCGAAATCACTAACTTTTCTGCAAAAATAGGCGTCTAAGCAGAGAAGATTCTCAGAACCGGGTTTCTCGATTGAACACTTAACCTGAGAATTGGCAGGTTAGTTTTCGACAAAAGTTTTCGATTCAGGTGAAAAAATTTTAACAAGAACTGGGTGTAGCCAATTGTAAAGATACGTATTGGCAAGATATCAGAATTGGCAAGATACGTATGAAAGAAGTCAAAGAGTTTCCAAAAAATGGTCAACAAGAAAATAATAGCATTTTCCACGAATGATAGCTTTTTTGTAGATATAATTTGGGCGCAACCGCTTATGAAGAAGAAATCATGCAACTGGTAAATTAGATTGAACCCAAAAACTCAAAATTGAGAAGGTAGCTTTTCAGAAAAAATCATGGTTTCGAAAAAAAAATAAGAAAAAATAAAAAATTCAGGTAAATAATTAGAAGTGGCCACTAGCGCATGAAGCGTCTTCATGAACCCATAATTTCAGATTTGGGACGGCAGTTTTCGAGAAAAGTCAAAGTTTCAAGAACGGTTCAAAAATCAAAACTTTGACTTTTCGAAGGGCCATAACTTTTTTGATATTCGCGTATGTAAAGGAACTTCCCACGATCCCTTCTATGGACTGAATCCAAAATATAAGATTTGGCAGGGGAGTTTTCAAAAAACGGTCAAAAAATTAAGAATTTGACTGTTCCGAGCGCTTATGCAGGGAAGCTTACCACCACCCGTTATCTTCATGAAACTCAGACTCGCAGATTTGGAAGGGTACTTTTCGAGAAAAAAAAATCAAAACAGGGTCAAAAAATCAAATATTTGAGTATTCCGAGAGCCATAACTTTTTGAGTAAAAGGATTTGGGCGTAGCCGATTGTGCTGGAGAGCTTTCCATTGCCCGTTTTATCCCTTGAAACCAAGTTATCAAATTTTGCAGGGCAGTTTTTGAGAAAAATATCAAAATCTAAGAAAAATTCAAATTTTCCCACAGACTTTTTCGAAGGCTGTGGATTGTATACTAGAGTAAAAATAGACTAGTGAATTAAGTGGTATTCCGATCAATCCCTTTTTTAAAAATCAGTGGAATAGTTTCTGAGAAAAATTGAAAAAGCTCAAAAAGTAAAAAAAAAATGCGCCAAGCAAAATAGTTGAATTTAAAATTAGCAAAAACGCAAAATTCATGAAGCGGAAACAAAGGCGACAATCTTTGAGCAGGCACCAATTGAGGCGAATAAAAATTCAATTCATTAAAATTTCAAGTCCCATTGAAACTACAATCAAAAAACACTTGCAACTACCATAACACTTGCTTACAGTAAGAAAAATCCGCGATATAGGTAGACAAACGAAGGTAGACAATTCGTAAGTAGACAAACGAAAGTCGATCAATTTTATTTCTCGAGGAAAAGATATTTCTTTTTCATACATACTGAAAAAACCGAGCTCGACCGGGGTTCTAACACCAGCTTTGAGGTTACAAAGGCAACCGCGGTACATCTAGGCCTGTTGTATCCAAAACGTTGCTAAGGTTCAATAATAAATCAATTTCACAATTTCTTGCAAATACTAACTCCTTTTGAATATGAAAGCGTCTTGTTCAAATTTATTGATTTATTTATTTTAAGAAGATTTTTACTGAAGGCGAGGTTTTTAAATCAATGTGCTCTCCATTACGAACCATCTCTTAGAGCGGAAAGGAGCTATAGCGTCGAGTCAATTTTTTTCCAGCCGATTTTGACTGCCTCAAGCAAAGCTCGCAGAAAGTCAAATGAGTTATCATAGCAGAGCCTTCTTAGTCGTAACTTGGATTTTACACCGAGGCGAAGCTGCGCTTCGCAAGCACTAGCGAGAACACGACAAAAAGCAGCTGTATAAACTGCAATAAGAAAAAATAGAAATAATCCTCGAAGTAGTAAAAACTACTTCGAGATGTCTCGTCTCGGATTTTTGCGTTTCGTCTCGGATTCGATCTGCGACTCAAAAATTAAGAGTCTCACGCACTAACCACTCAGCCACGAACAATTAATATATCACTAGCCGCAAATAAAGCAAAGAACAGATGCTAAAAAATTTCCAATGCTACAGATCGTGCTTATAGCAGAAATTCCATCAAGTAATTGAACACGTTTAATGAACACTTTTATTTGCGAATTAGGTTAGAAAAGAAGAAGGTTCGTACTAAGAAACAAACGCTCGCAAGGTTGCTAGTAAAAAAAAGGAAAGGTTAAAAAAATTTATCCATGTCTCCATTTTTTTAGTGTCGGTTCTGATTGTTTTCGCTATTCAGACCCAAAAAATGAACACCCAAGTTGCAACTATAAATTTGGCCAAAATATTTTTTAAAAAAACTTTCAATTTTATCAAGGCGGCTCTCTTTTAAATTTACGGTAGGCAAATATATAAGTCACAATCGAAAATTCACAAAATTTGGCAATACAGCTAGAGGCTTTATGAGCTTATATGTACACCTTATGGGCTATTGTACACATTAAACTTTCAACAGAGGTAAAATTATGTCAGATAAAAGTCGGCAAACTCGAAAAGTTGGATGGAATTAAAGCGTAGGTGTTTTATTTTCATTCGATTTTGACTATCTTAAGAAAAGCTCGGAGAGGATCAAGAGAGTATCATACTGAAGCCCTGTGATTGGTTATTTGGTCTTTGAGATGTGATTATTAAGATGTCGAAGTCGCTTTTAAGTTTGCAAGTTTAAGTGTTAAGCAACAAAAAAAGACTGGCAACAGCAGAAAAAACTGATTTAGAAAACGAGGAGAAATAAGTTTTTGTTTCGCATCATCTTCGATAGATAACATACATAGAGTGTAGAGCTAGCCGAAACCAACCAAAAAAACTCGATAAATTCAATTACTCTGAACGAAAAATAATGTTATTTATATCTAGAGTTTTTTCAGAAAATTTTTGTCTGTTTTTAGGGGTCAACTAAATTGATTTTCAGAGGTCCCGCAACACTATGGAAGACGCTAGTTTGACAAAATTTTTACGCTGCGAGCAGTATGAAACACAGGCTTAAAATGCCATTTTTGGGCCCTTTTAAAGCGATTTGCCCCTCAAATTTAAGTCGCAGTGGCGCCAGAGGCGCCTTTGTATGAATTTAAAGACAATTCGACCAATTGGAGATCGTGAAATAGTACAAAACATTACCAATGATTGTGACATGATCCGCTACCCCTATGTCGTACCCTGGTATAACGAATTTTGGTGACAATAATTTTTAGCATTTTGGAGCTCTTTTTCATCCCCCAAATCGCATGAGCATGAATTTTGGGTGTAGCGAGTGGTCTTAAAAGATGAAGTATGCCGACCAATTATGTTTGTCTGAAGGGAAAAGAGCCCATTTTGGAAACAGTACTTCAGCAAAAATCAAAAAAGAGTCTGCAAAAACATAGCATTTTCACTAGCCTGGTAACCACTCTTGCACGTGCATCTTCCGTTGGTATTTTCACAAAACTGCGTTTGGTTCTTCAAACACACACAATCCTGTACACAATCCAGCCCATGTTTCCACTCGTCACACTCTTGTTCACACCTGTGGCCAATATAGCCAGCTGCACAGGTGCAAGATCCGTCGATTGGGTCACAATCGGCTCCATTTTCACAGCTGCAACTGTTAGCACAGCTGGGTCCAAAAGAACCTGGCTGACACGCTGAAAAAAATGTTTGTTAAACTTTTTTTAAAAAGAAATTGGGCTCCCGAGATCAAGTTGACAGGGTGGCTGAGATCTTAAACATCGGTACAGGGGGCGGATCTAGGATTTTTATGAGCGGGGGGGGGGGCGGATTTTCAAAAAAATTTCGAAAATTTGGTCGACCTTTTTTTTAGGTCGACGAAATTGATTTTTTGATCTCCCTGAATCCGGCCCTGCATCGGGATCAAGTTAACACCTGCCCCCTAAATCGCTTTAGGAGTAGACATGTTAACTGCGACCAACAACCGAAATAAGATGATTCCAATTACCAAGAGTTCTTTCCTTGCGAACAAGAATACTCATTTGTGAAATGTTTAGGTTTCTTATAAATCTTTAAGAAAATTTCATATTTTCAAGTTGAGGACTCCTATAGCAAGAGACTCTCGAAAACTTATAATCATCATGAAGAAATATGGTGATCATAATCATGGCCTGCTCTTCAAATTTTAGAAAACTCATTGATTTTTTTGCAGTAAAACTAATTTGATTTCTTTTTCCTGACGGGGCGGACGCCCGACCGGAGCCCGTGATTTTAATGATTCATGTCGATAAACTGTGAACAGTGGAAAAAGACCTGCAGTTGAAAAAAGGTGACTAATTTTTTTCTATTCATTTTAGTAATGACTCTTGAGATATGATTCTAAAGCAGAACCAGGCCTTTGATAGACTTTAACTGTTACTTCAATAGATAATTGATTTTCAAAAAAGCAATCTGTGAACATTTTTGCCGCCATGGTAGAAAAAGATGTGAAGAACTTCTGAACAGCTTTTTTATTTAGCTTGCATATTTAAAAAAATAACAATCATTTGTGAGATTTCTAATGACGAAGTTTTACCAAGTGTCATTGTCGCTGAAGTGATTTATTATGATTTTTTTTCAATGAAATTGGAGCAAATGCGATGCAAATCGATTCAGGGGCCAGCCCTTTAGGAATTTTTTTAGTTAAGCCACTTTGATATCTTAATCCTGAGAGGGTGGACGCCCCCTTCCCCTGAACAACCATTGATCTTAACGATTCGTAAGCAACGAACCTTGAAAATTTCTTCAGCCACATTAGAACAAGATTTTCTTGTTGATGCACGATGGCTAGTTTTCGTCTAATCACGTTTGCATTGACTCTTGTGATACGATAACAAACCAGGTCTTTAATAGGATCTAATAGACCTTTCAACAGAAAATTGATCATCAAAAAAGCTACAGTTTTTGATTAGTTGATTTTATGAAAGTCGCATTCATTTCTGAGATGTCTAATTAATAACTGTTACAACAAGCCCTCGTCACTGAACTGATTTACTTTCTTTTATTTTATTGATTTTGTGATAAAAATAAGAGCGGATATGCATGGGGAGCTATATATAATTAGAGACCAGCGTAACTAAAACTAGCACAAGTTTGACAAGTTATTGAGAAAAATTTCCATGCTCAAAATCCGCCCTATCCCACCTTTAAAGTAACAAAACCTCATATCACACAGTAACCACTGATTTTGCAAGACTGTGCTTGAATACCAATTATTTTTAGATTATGGTACTCTATCTAGAATACTCTAGAAGGGGAATTATCTAGGAGGGAAAAGCTTAGAAAATTCTGAGAACTTTATTGACTTTCTTTTAAGGTAAACCAAAATTATTTTTGGAAAATTTAAATGCCTGTCACCCAAAATTGATGGTACCCAGGAATCTCGGTAACATAGCGAAAAAAATCTTTGGCTGCTGAGAATTTCTAATCCCTAAACAGCTCCTGATCTATTAGATTCACTAACAAGGAACGGTAAACGGTTTTGAAGTCACGTTAAAAAAAATTCTGCAGTTAAGAAAACGATGTCTAATTTTCGTCTATGCAGTTGTGCAATAATTCTCGTACCATGTAATTAACCAAGCTTTTAAGAGATTTTTCAACGGATAATTGTTATTTTCAAAAGCTTTTGTGTTTGGTTCGGATATTTTACGAAGTCATTTCTGAGAATTCTAATGAGTAATTGATACAACATATCCTGGTAGCTGATTTGTTTTCATAGTTTTGGAATGAATTTGGATAATGCGTCGCAAGTCGGTTTATTTGGAGGTGAAGCGATTACAGATGAAAATCACGGATGAACCAAATTATTTCTTGAGGCAAGGTATATTTTTGAAATGTTTTCAACACGCCGAGTTAAAACTAGCAGCATTTGACAAATTTTTTTAAAAATACGGCTACCCCAATGTCCAAAAATTGCTCTGTTCTCACCTTACATACTTATATAAACCTCGAATTACGCTATAACCAAATATTTTAGTTTACCTATGAATATGAAATATGTTATAACAATGGTAGTTAAAATAGGACTTCTTCGAGAAAGAGGAGTTAAACGATGATATCCTCGATGAATAGGACTTCCTCGAAATATTTCAAAAATTAAAAGAAAAATCAAAAACTATTTTTTTTAGATAAACGAAGTTGATTTTTGAAAAGTTTTTAGGTAGGCTAGCCAAAAAGTGATAGTACCAAAGTTTCAAGGTAAAAAATCGGTTCCCCATCTTATCACTCCCGCGTTTTTTAACCGCTGGTTTCTAAACCCCCTCTCAAATAGCTTCAGAAATAGAAAACCCCACTAAAATTCAATGTCTTTTTTATACCAATTGTTAGAATCAAAATGAAGCTTACTTGAAAAGAATTCGGAACCATAGCGTCGGTAAACATCAGAGCTTTAATTGCGAAAATTTTTTCAACGCAAAGCGAAATAACGTGCAAACTGCTAAATGCAGTTTAGATTTGAACAGAAATTACCTTGCCGGTAGTCTAGACTTTGATTTGAACTTGCAAACTAATCCGATCGGCATGATTCAAGTTATTAACCAAAAAAGATTAGATTTCTCCAAAAGTGAACTTGATAATCATCTTGCTAATAATAGATCAATTGGCTGAATTTAAATGAATTATCAAATGAAAACTGGTTGTGACCAAAAATTTGATCAATCTAATCTAATTTTTTTTAAATGCCGATCATTTTAAAGTATAATTTAACTAACTTTTCGAACCATCTAAAATTTGTCAATTTTTTTGAACTGTCGGCATACAACGCATTGTCTAAAGGGTTTACCAGCCCCTAGTCCCAACCTAGCGTCCCACCAAAGGAAAGGAGCAATTGTTCCGGGATTAAATTGCTAGAGACAGCATTTTCAAATGCGATTCAAGCCAATGCGTTTTTTAACGTCTCCGGGAGGCCGCAAGGAGACGTCTTTTCTCAAAAAAATGTTAAACATTTTAATTTATGGGCTGAATTGCTGTTATGGACTGAATTGCGGTGGAGTCTGCGACAGTCGATGTATTACCCCCGCCCAGGTCCTTGATACTTGTCAAAACTAGTTGAGCATCAGGTTTTTTCGTAGATATGTCGTGATTATGCTCACCCCTCGTTTGAATAAACTTTTCGCCATCCGTACTTGCTGTTGCTCGGCATTCATCAGTCTGGTATTTTGCGTTTGTTAATTCCAGTTAGTAGTGTTTTTGCTCTTAAGTTTAGAATAATACTCGCTCCCTGATATTTGTTTGTTTTTGGAGGATAAAGTAAAATGGAAGGACGCTCCAAACATTATAGCCCATAGAATGGTAAGACAATCGTTCAAGTGTAAAACAGTATGATTTTATGCACAATTTTTAATGTTCTTGAGTTGCTTTCAATTAGCACCATGTAGGTTATCTCTGTTTTAAATGCATGAGTGAGGGATTATTTCACTAACTAATCGAAATGCAATTATTTCTGAGATGCTAGAGGACTACTCCTGTACTTATAAAAAGGACCTAATTTGAAACAAATTATCGGTATTAAAAGGGGGTTAAATTGTTGTTAGGTTATCTTGTTACGGGGTTATAAAGTAGGGGGTGTAGAAAATGGGGGTTAAATAACCTGGGTTTAAAGAGGTAGACACCATAAATTCAGGAAATAGAGCGCTTTGGCTGGCGAGGATTTCTGATTTTTGAAAGGGTGATCGTCTCTTCCCCTATACTGCCCCTGATCTTAATGATTCATAAACAATGAACTGTGATTTGTTTTTGACGCCCTAGTGAAAACAGATCTACATTTGAAAAAAAAAACGATAACTTATTTAAATCTAAGATTGCTAAGATTTTAATAACTAATTGGTACAACATGGCGTATTCGCTGAGCTGATTTAGTTTCTTGATTTTGAGATTGAATCAGAGCAAAATGTTAGGCGAGGGCGCGGCAGAAAAAAAAGAAAGATAGTTAGTTAAAATTCTGATTTGACTATCCTGATTTGATAAGAAACATAGCTTCTGCAGAGGTGAGCCGGAGCTTCGAGCAGCTTGCAACACGTAGGTTTGAAGCAAGCAAAACATGGCAACAACTTTTTGAGAAAAAGCTGTACCGCCTTACTAGCCCTAGCCCGCCCTGCTTCATCTTACTTCAGGAGGGATTGATTGTATAAACCGGCAATCACATGATAAAAAAACATAGCAAAAAAACGAATAGCATGTTCTTCTGTACCACAAGTGAGATTGAAGGAAACTTAGTAATTAACTCTAACGGAACGCAGAAGCGAAGTATCAGCTACCATATAAAAAGCAAAAAATAGCAAGTATTGAGAAGAAAGCTTCCAACGAGTTTTGAAAAACCATTGATGTTCGAAATTCATACAGGAAAACAATCAAATGAAAACCTAGCATCTGATTTCCGAATTAGACTTCAACCTTGACCACGTTTGTTCAATTTTCGAAATCGTCAGCTCATTCAGTAGTTCATAAAATAATACATACGGTTGATAGAGATTTTTAAATGGCGGATGAAGTAGGAATCACGGCGCACATCAAAAACTTTGAATTCAATTAAAATCAGTTATAGTTTCTATGGCTTTAAAAAAAGGTACGAAATCTTACTTCTTTAATTAAAATCATATGATAAATTCAAACTCGTACGAATAAACAATAGTACGAATAAATCTCAAGAAAGGAAGTAAGAAAAACCATTGCAAAAAACTATACTTTCGAATTCAGTCGCTCAATTTGTATGTTCCCACTGAAAAGCAAAACAGCAACAAACTAGCGGTTGCTGCGCAAGTAGCACAGGAAATTCCGTTCACAACAAAAAATTTCAAAAAAACAGTTTAGATTTTGTTCGTGCTTTCGTGATAATGGATTTGAACGAAAGCCTACATATTCGATAGTAAAAGTCACTTGGGTACAGTGACATAATTTTTCATCATACACAGAGTTTTTATTTTAAAAAACGGAATAAAAAAAGCAAAAGCTTCTTTCGAAAAGTTTTCATTTTTTGTAGAAAAAGATTATTTTTTCAATCTCATAATCAAAAAGGCGCTGAAATTGAAAACTAAGTTAAATCAAGTAAGATTTCATGAATTAATTTGAATTATAAGACTAGTGCTATAAGCTTATTATAGGCTTGCTCACTTGCTTCGATCGCTCCAAATTAGACAAAAAATCAAAAACTACGAACCGGTTTTTCTACCTAACACTGAAAAATATTGTTGAAAATTTTTAAGGTAGTTCAAATCACGACTGAAAAAGCTTTTATGTGGTATCCCTTGACCTATTCCGATGATTATTCGTCGTACCTGTTTTGCTTGGAAAACAAAAAAGAAACAGAAAAAAGTAAAGCACACCAGAAAACAGAATTCAGTGATCGGAAAAAACAAGTGAATGCAGTACAGCAAATCAAAGCAGTCGAACAGATGAGTATTCTCATTGGGCAAAAAGAAAATTAAAAAAAATTATATTGTAGTTATAAAACTACAAATATCAAAAACTTTAATCGGACCAAAGAAAACGGACATATCAAAAAGGGTTCACGCTGAAAATAAGGACTGACACGCAGTGAAAAAAATGCTAATAAGCAAAAGGAAAAGATCTATTTCCCAAAACAAAGATTAACTTTCACTTACCACAAATTTTACATTAGATTCGAAGATAGCAAAGTTTCTCGTATTAAGCCTTCGCCTTGACTGCTTCGTCAGCCTTTTTACGGTGACCTTGACTTGACAATAATTTTCAAAAACTTTCCCCATGTGCATTAAAAAAAACAAATTGATATGATTCACATCTACTAGCGCATTATCTGAATCAGCTAACTGCCTAAACTCAATTTGGAATAATTTTTGAGTTGAATTAATTCGCAAGATAACGTTTATCGCAAAACAACAAAACAACCCAGAAGAAACCTCTTTTTATAGTTGAACTCATGGCAGCTTTATTTTAGCGAAGGTATAAGCAATTCTTTCTGAAACTTTATCTAAGACTTTAAATTTTGCCTGAAGGAAAAACCAACCACTGGGAGGGCAAATAATCAGTAAACCGAAACAAGTTGATTTTTCTGGGGGCCATAACTTTCTGTGTAAAAAAAATTGGGCGCAGTTGCTAAGGCAGGGGAGCGTCCCACAACCTGTTCTATCCATTGATTTGGAAGGGTAGTTTTCCAGAAAATTAAAAAAAAAAACTCAAAAATATGAGTAAAAAATCCCCCCTCACACTTTTCCGAAGGCTGTGGTAAACGGGTTAAGGTAAAAAGAGACTAAGGGATTATGCAGGCACACAGGGTAGTGGTCGCACTTATTTTTGAAAGTGAAAAATTTTTCCAAAGCGTCACAAAAAAAAATAAAATTAAAATAATAATAATAGAAAAACCCGATCCGATACATTTTCATAAAACCTATTTTTATCAAACAGGAATAATTATCAGGTTGAGTGGAGGATATAACATTTGTCTAATTTCGAGCAAGTGAGCGAGCCAGCAGGCTTGCAATGGCTTATTTTGATAGCTTAAAAGCTTACAATAGCTCAATTTGAGCAGGAAAAATTTAGTTTTACTCGAATGAAGTTTTTTTAGTATTCAAGCGCCTTTTCGGAGTCACAAGCTTGAAAATGTTTTCATTTTTTGTTTTTCTACTCAATTTCCTACAAAAATCGTTTTCCAAATAGCTTATTTTACTATGACTGTCGAATATTCCTAAGCTCTAGTTTTTCGTTCAGATCCTTTTATAAAACCACGCAGAAAAAACGACACCAACTCGATTTTAAAAACTTTTTTGTAGCATTTTTTAAGACTATGGCCGGAACGTTATGTGCTCCTTGCACAGTAACCCGTTATCCTAGTTAGAGTATATAAAATTGATTGCTTTGTGGTAAAAATTTTGAATAATTCATGAACAAGGTGAATCATATCAGCAGTGTAGTGTATTTTTAGTACTTAATAGAAATCTGGCGTAGCTGGAGATTTCTCAATAAAAACAATTCTCAAAAAAATGAACGTCGGAAAAAGCAAAGAAAAAACAAGGCATGAACAGGAAGATCGATCAGTTCAATTTAGCTAGATAAAAAATGTATTACGGCAGCCGTTACTGCATTAGAGACCCGACCAACTTGAAGTATCCCTAATTTAAATTCTCGTTGATTATTGAGATTAACTCGAACATTGACACTAGGTGTCAGATTTCGAACCGAATTGCAAAAATTGTCATGCAGAATTTCAAACCGAATTGGAATTGTAATTTACGAAAGTTTAAGCAACAATTTAAGTCAAAATTTTTCAGTTGATAATTTATGCGATTCAGAAACTGAGTGATTTAGCAATCAATTTTAAATTATCAACATTATTGCAATTATGAGGATACTAAAAATAAAATTGTACTCAGGTAATTCTATTGTGGGTAGCTACAAAATTTACAAGCCACGCCAACAATTTACTGCCTAGGAGAGCACCATTGGACCTACAGGTTCGTTCACAGGTGTCTCAGAGCGGAAATTCATTTAGTAAATATTTGATACTGGGCGAAATATAATATCTAAATGTTTGAAATTATATCATGTGACTACTTACATTTCAATTTTCATTGGTTTTCGCCTAAAAAACGAGAAATGAAAATTTTACCAAAAAAATCATGGATCCTACTTGCATGATAGAATGCAGTTCTTAAAAGCTCTTCGTAATCCAGGATGTAGCCGTGTAAAAAATCTGATTGCATGAAATTACTTTCTGGGAGGAGGAATTTTTTATGTTTTCAAGATAAATAGGATGATAAATTAGGATAATGCCGAACAACAATTGGTTCATTTCTGTGTACTCTTGTTTGTAGTCTTATTGCTCTACTGCGCATCTTGGGAAGTTTGTTCACTTAATTATTTGTAATGAGCTCGTTCAAAACTTCAAAAAAGCTTTCAAATCTGAAACTTTAGACACAGTTTTCACTAGTTCATAAAATGGAGCTCCTTACCAAAAAACTTTTTTTTCAATCTTAGATTTTGGAATGATTGGTATTGACATAGTCTTAAGATATATCTGCTCTGAACAAGCACTTCACTTTTTGATCTAGAAAATCTATTTTGGTCTGCTTTGCGTAAGCCAAAACTCCATTCTCAAGAATATAATGCGCGAAAGTTTTGAAAGTTGTTACAAGTTGCTTGGTTGAGAGAAACTTTCGTAGCCTATAAAAAAATCTGCCCAAATTGTGACTTTTCACCGAGATAACTTTTTGCTATCTGCCTTAACCAATTTTTCTAACTTTGTGTTTTAGAAAATTTCAACTTTGCTTTTAATTAAAATTTTTACAAACTTACCTTGAATTTAAGTGTTTTAACTTCGGATTGTTTTTGATATAGTGGAACAAAATGATTAAGATTCTCAACAAAAATTATTTGCAGCTCTTCAAAGTATTTTCTGATGTTTTTTCCATCAAAACCCTCCATATTTTTGTTATTTGATTATGAATAACATTGATAATTGGCTTATGAATTTTTGGATTTTCAAGTTTCAGCCACTGTTTGGGTAGCTGCAATAAAAAAGAAACGAGCAAATTTTTGAAATGTTAGTTTCTCGTGGGTTTGTCCGAGTTCAGCAAAAAATAAACTATTTCCCGAAAAAATGGTTGTCAGTTCAACCGATTGTATAGTATTTCGAGCTATAATAATAATCAAATCACCACATCCTCAGGTTTTGTTTCTGGTGTCAGCATTAGAGAATTGAGATACATTTACAATGTTTTTAAAATGATTTTGTTCGTCGATGTGGGTGGAACATGGAACATAAATTACTGTTAAAACAGTACCACATTTTTGCGTTATAATGGCAATGCTTAAAACCTAAATGTTATTATCCGTTACCTTGCGAATAACATTATACTTTTGTTCTTTCTTCAACAACCCACCAACACCGCCTCACTTTTTTTGCTTCAGCTTTTTTTGATTCAAATTATAGCTATCGAGGGTAAAAATTTCGCTGAATATGTCAATTTTTAGCCAAATCAACAGCGAGCGTGTGTTTTACAAAACGAAAGAGTCCATTACTTCGAGACTTTAAAGTTCCTAGCTTCAAAAAGTCTTTGTCAAACCTATGAGTCCGTCTCTCAGTACTAATATTTTTAAAGATTTTGAAAACTTAATTCCAAAGTTTTAATTGCTAAGTAAAAATGTTTATTTGTGCGGTTCAAATGAAAAGCGAAAATGAATTCAAAACATATATGTAAATTAATTGTTTGTATTTGATTTTTGGTATTTAGCCTAAACTTTTTCTGTTGTCTTTGACGAACACAAAGAGAACATGAGAGAAAAAGTAGTAAGAAAATCATCCTAAAAATGAATAAAAAAGTTTTAAGGCTGTTTTAATTAGCTATAATTTGTTTCGCTCTTACCTATTTGGAAAAAAAAACTAAAATTTCAAATAAAAAATGGATAGCTAGAGCGACCTGATGCCCAACTTAACGTTTATCAATAGTCGAAGACTTCAAATTATTTTCCTAAATATTCAAAAATTAGTGATTAAATTAGCGTATAGCGTAATGTGGTATTCTTGTAGCTTGTGGTATTTTTGGTAGCTTCTCAACCTTATAAATCGAAAACCTATCGTATCATTCCATGTTTTTCTTTAAGGCTTCAAAATTATGGTAAAAGCTTTTTTTACAATTTTTTTTTCCGGTTTTTGCAGGGATCAAATAAAGAAACGCCAGATCAAAATTTAATGTAAGCACGCCCGGAATCTCATCCAGAATAGCTGTTTTTGGTTTAAAAATAGTTCACAGAGTAAGCTCCAATCAGACCTCTTAGATTTCACTCGGAATAAACATTCTGATTGAAATCCATTAAATACCTTGCACAAATTTTAGCAGTTTGTATATATGAAACTCCGAAGCTAAAAAAAATTTCAATTGCCGAAAATACCATGACTATGATTGTATCGTTTTCTTTTAAAAGTTGAATTTCAGTAATTGAGTCAAAATGCGGGTAGCTGCAACATCCGTGAATTAAAATACCGCACTGGAGAAAGAGAACAACAACATTGACACAGTAAAAATTTGTCATTTTACTGTCAGGCATGTAGGGTTTTAGCTTTGAGGTTAAATGGCGCTGCTTAATGAGTTTCATGTTAACGAAATCAAAAGTTTTGAAGCAAAATAAACACCTAAATTTTTGACACCGGTTTGCTTGTTATTTAACAAGCATTTAACAAGTATTGTAACTGTTTTAGATTAATTACTAACTTATTTGTGTGAAGTCGATGATTTAAAGAAACCATGTCACCTTGTACATCTTTAGTTAGACAACTTATCGAAATTAGGTCTCTATAGTCAGTTAAGAGCAAAACTTCTGTAGTTTTGCAAAACTGGACTGCAGAAATATCTTCAAAATCTACAACAGTCACAAAACCGAATATTCATCAGGAAAATTTAAAGAACAGCGTAAGTTAAAAGACAGCGCAAGTTAAGCTAGCGTGTGCATGAATTTGTTTGAGAGGTCAGTTGTTCTTAAAAAAAACAATCTTCTAGTTTTATTATGGTCGACCAACACAGGTTCCAGTCTCCCCAAAACACTGCACGACACTAATTAACCACAAAAAATCTGCGCCGCGTACTATTTTTTGTTCAAAATTGAGGTTGCATTTGTTTTCGACTAAATACTGATGCGAATCTATAAGTTTATTTTCGAAAATTGTCATTAAGAGAAGTTTCGAAATCTTAATATAGTCGAGTTATTTCTTTCTGCCTCGTAAAACTAAAGCTTGTAAAACAAAACTGTTAAGCTATAGTGGTCAGTAGAAAACTCAATATGTTAAGCTATAGTGGTCAGTACAAAACCGAATATTCATCAGGAAAATTTAAAGAACAGCGTAAGTTAAAAGACAGCGCAAGTTAAGCTAGCGTGTGCATGAATTTGTTTGAGAGGTCAGTTGTTCTTAAAAAAAACAATCTTCTAGTTTTATTATGGTCGACCAACACAGGTTCCAGTCTCCCCAAAACACTGCACGACACTAATTAACCACAAAAAAACTGCGCCGCGTACTATTTTTTGTTCAAAATTGAGGTTGCATTTGTTTTCGACTAAATACTGATGCGAATCTATAAGTTTATTTTCGAAAATTGTCATTAAGAGAAGTTTCGAAATCTTAAGATAGTCGAGTTATTTCTTTCTGCCTCGTAAAACTAAAGCTTGTAAAACAAAACTGTTAAGCTATAGTGGTCAGTAGAAAACTCAATATGTTAAGCTATAGTGGTCAGTACAAAACCGAATATTCATCAGGAAAATTTAAAGAACAGCGTAAGTTAAAAGACAGCGCAAGTTAAGCTAGCGTGTGCATGAATTTGTTTGAGAGGTCAGTTGTTCTTAAAAAAAAACAATCTTCTAGTTTTATTATGGTCGACCAACACAGGTTCCAGTCTCCCCAAAACACTGCACGACACTAATTAACCACAAAAAAACTGCGCCGCGTACTATTTTTTGTTCAAAATTGAGGTTGCATTTGTTTTCGACTAAATACTGATGCGAATCTATAAGTTTATTTTCGAAAATTGTCATTAAGAGAAGTTTCGAAATCTTAAGATAGTCGAGTTATTTCTTTCTGCCTCGTAAAACTAAAGCTTGTAAAACAAAACTGTTAAGCTATAGTGGTCAGTAGAAAACTCAATATGTTAAGCTATAGTGGTCAGTACAAAACCGAATATTCATCAGGAAAATTTAAAGAACAGCGTAAGTTAAAAGACAGCGCAAGTTAAGCTAGCGTGTGCATGAATTTGTTTGAGAGGTCAGTTGTTCTTAAAAAAAAACAATCTTCTAGTTTTATTATGGTCGACCAACACAGGTTCCAGTCTCCCCAAAACACTGCACGACACTAATTAACCACAAAAAAACTGCGCCGCGTACTATTTTTTGTTCAAAATTGAGGTTGCATTTGTTTTCGACTAAATACTGATGCGAATCTATAAGTTTATTTTCGAAAATTGTCATTAAGAGAAGTTTCGAAATCTTAAGATAGTCGAGTTATTTCTTTCTGCCTCGTAAAACTAAAGCTTGTAAAACAAAACTGTTAAGCTATAGTGGTCAGTAGAAAACTCACAGCTGTCGCAACTGATGCCTCTAAACCCATCGTGACATCTGCAATTGTCGGGTGCAATGCAGTCTCCGTTTTCACATCCGCTCGAACAGACGGCTACAAAAAGAACAATCTAGATTTTTCATTCCTTTTAAAATCTTCATAGCCTTAAAGCATCACAATTTAATCTCATTCCATTTCAACTACAATTTACAGTCGCTCATCTACGAGTCTGAGAGTATGGCTAAAATCCTTTTTCCAATGAAAAACAGTTAATCAGAACAAGAGCAGATTTAGTACTCTCCCAAGGTGGTAGTTTGGATGTTGTCAATCTTTTTTACGTCGACTCAATTGAGTTCCTCCTAAAGTTGGGCAATTTTTGGTACTTTTTGTCCCAAGAAAATTGCATTTTTGGGAACACTGCCCACTCGAATTTTTCGTTTAAGAAAATGCGTGTCGTAAATTAGTACTTATGGAAAAATCTTTTTGTTTTTTAGTGGTTGATTAAATTCCCACCCAGGAAACAAACTTACGTCTGCATCGGCGGTTACTTGTCTCCTGATAACCACTGCAGCACTCCCACGTGATCACAATCGTGGTCACCGGTTCCATTCTACACTCCTCGTGATAAGCAGTTCTGAATAAAAAATCTGTCTCGTTCAGGTCGATTAAGTCAAATTATGGTGTCCAACTTGTACCAAAAAATACATTCATCAACAATCCAAGAAACAAAACTTTTTCATAAAGATAATTTTCATAATTAACAGAACTAGATCGGCCAAAAAAATGTTCGAACCATATTTTCAAAAAAAATCATCAGATCTACACGAAGTAGAAAAAAATTGGGTCTTGATTTTTGGGTGGAATAAGTAAAAGGAACCAAGCTATTTACCCATAAAAGTAGACAAGAGATAGGAAATACAATAATATTTGACACAGAACACGACCGAAAAGCAGCGATATCAAGTGAAATAAGAAAAAGTAGAAATGAGCCTCGAATTAGCAAAAATTCTGCTACGTGCAGGTTTCGAACCTGCGACCTACTGCAATCAAGAGTCTCACGCACTATCCACTCAGCCACCCGAGCTTAACAACCGACAAACACTAGCCACGAAGAAAGCAGCTACATATGCTAATAAATTGCAAACGCGATTCAGTGAAAGTGGCACCAAATACAAATAGACTCAATTTTGCAAGTAATAATTTGGAATATAACAAACTGAAGGCGTCCACACTAACTTTGCATGAAACAAATCATTATGCATAAATTATGTATAAATTATGCATTTCGAAAAATTGCGAGATATATTGAGTTAGAAAATTTCTAAGACCGAGTTTTCGTAATATATTGTTTGAAACAAATCACTTTTTTCGTTTCATTTGACTCATTCGGTGTTAACTTATCACTATTGGAATGTCAAAGCACATGCTATGAGAAAACTGTAAAAATGCCCCATAAGTGGTACCAATATTTGCAACTTAGGTTGGAAAAAAAGAAGGTTCGTACTAATACACTCGCTCCGCAAGTGTAATGAAGTGATGATGATCTAGATGGCAAAACAGTCTGACCTAGTTTTGGTGCATGAGAACCATTTGAAAAGATTCCAACATTTGGCTTTGTATCTCTCTGTGTAGGCCACATCCTCGCATACTCTCTCTTCCTCATTGACACTAAAATATAAACGGACACTAAAATATAAAAACACAACAAAAGAATATTACAATCATTTGGGTGACATGAGAAAAAAACTCTAAGCAACTGCCTTCCGATATTCCAGTTTTCGGAAATTTTTTTGTCATGATTCATGTTGTAGCTTTTCCTGGTTAATGAGAAGCCTCTATTTAAATATTTACCAATAAAATAATGATTATCTCAAAATCCATATTCTAGATCCTCCAATATTGCAAAAAAAGTTCAAATGAAAGTATTCAAACAATAAGCTAAGAGCGCAAAAGAAAGTCTATGAGAAGCAGTTTCTTTGCAAGCTGTACAAAACGAGGAGCCTATTGAGAGGTCGACCAGAAGAGTCACCAGAAAAAAAAGGTGATTACACTTACCTGGTTCTTTTTTGACATGCGTTTGAGGTTCCTTCAGAAACGTCACAACTAACTACGACAATCAACACACCAAACACGACCAAACTTTTAACCAACGACAATGTCATTTCAAAACAGCGCGGTTGGTTTGCTTTCTCTCAATTATAATTAAGAGGTAATACTTCTATAGAGAAATATTGTAAAAAGCCTGAAATTTTTTCAAGTGGATTATTTTTTCGTACTCAATATTTTTTGGTACAAATTTTGTTTCAAGCAATTCAGTATAATCAGCAAAACTTCATTCTTGAAATGAGTTTTCAAAAATTGTATTCGAAAGAGCAAAAAATATATATCTAGATTTGAAGACAATAGTTGAAAATGTTTATTTTTAGCAATCAGAGAACATTTGAGCAAAAGTTATTTCTTATTTACATGTTTAAACTGATTTAACTTTAGATTGAACTCTAAATTTGTCAAGCAGCCATTTTTCTTGCACAATGGTTTACACAGCTGGTTTTAAAAAAAAACAAATAATGCTTAGCTTATCAAAGTGAACGTATAATAAACATTTGATAGCTTTAAGTTATTTATAATCAGATCTTTAATTTTTAACGATTAATAACAAGCAAAAAATTGAACAACTATGTCGTCACTCTAACGACAAAAGACAAAATGATGCATTGTTGCAAGAACTGCAATTTGAGATAAATATCTTTGTTCGTTCTAGTTGCAGTTATAAAAAAAAACATGGAGAGCAAAAAAAAACCAATCAGCTGAGAACAGATTCAAAGCAATTCCAGACAACCTATAAATTTCAGAAGCTAATTTGAACGCAAAAATTTAGAAAACGCAATTTGATTCAGAGGCCGATCCAGCATTTTTTCGAAGAGGATAAGGCGGATTTTCGAAAGTTCGTTGACCTTTTAGGTCTTCCAACACACTACAAACCCCGCAGGCAAATTTTTGGAAAAACAAACCGAAAATGTCGTTTGTGGGCCCAAAACTGGTAAAAGAAAAATTGGCCAGTACTTTGATGGGTCTAGATCATTGCCTTCTTTGAAACTGTCTGGAAAGACTTGTCTATCCAAACATTTTTGTGAAAGTTTTGTCAAAACTGGACAAATCTTTTTCAAGTTATAGTGATTAACTCCATATGTATCCAAACTAAACTTGATTTTTAGCAATTCGATTATGTTTGAAATTTCAGTTTGCGTTATGTCTGCTAAAACATTGAGTTAATTTGCTTTCTGACTCCTAATTCTTTTAAAGTATTAAAATTCCTCGCCAATTTTTCTCCAAAATTTGCAAAAAAACTCGTTAAATTCATCAACATTTATGTTCTTTTCTTCCAGGGCGTTGTTTTTGGTAGCAAATGTTACATCGTTATACAGACGGAAAAAATCTTTGCTGTTGATGTTGGATTCCAATCGTTATTTGTTTTGATAAAATGCTCTTTTTTTCTGACTCAGCATTTTGCGACCCAATTAGCTTTGAGATTCAAATTTACTGATTCAATGTTAAATCAATGTTAAAATGATTCAATGTTAATTCTGAGCTTTACGTTCAACAGCAAAAAAAGCTCATCGCAATTAATTTGGTTAATTTTTGTTTCAAACATCGAATAAATTTTCATATAAAGACTCATTTAGTTCTTTCAGAAAAGATTCCGATTCAAGCTTGAACCATGGTCGCATTTTGGTAATAAAAGATTCATTTTTGCATGTTTGTGATGTTGCGTTTAAAATTACTCCATAATGATCAGTTACCAACGTTTTGAAGATGCTTACTGATTTTTTTTACATTGAAAAAAAAACATATCTATACGCGTCTTACTTTCTCTGGTTGCTTGTTTTCCATTTTGTAGAAGATTGATTCCATTTGATATGCTTACCAGTTCAGAGAGTCGTTTGCATTTTCTTAAAATATTAATGTTAAAGTCACCACAAAGTGAATGATGTGTAGATGGTGCTACTAAAATATCATCCAAAATTTTTTGTTGTATTAGGAGTGTGAGTTTTTACCGTGAGTGTCAAAACAAAATTTAGATATAGTTCAACCTCCCAATCAGAATTTAAAAAAAGAAGCATTAAATTGCATGCACCGATAGAGATACATTTAGTGAAAAGAATGAGCTCAATCGAAAGGTCATTGTGTTATAGGGGGTACCATTATTATATATATTACGGCCTATCTCGTTATCTTACATAACTTAGATTGTGCGTTGCTAGACTCGAAAAATTCGAGATAGTTATTAGGGAATTAGGATCTCATAATGTTTCTCTAAACAGTGCTGATTTAAATTATCCGGACAAAAATAAAATTGGAAATTTCAAACACTTCTATCTCAAATTGGGTTTAGATTATACGAAAAAAGAAGAGAATAAAAGCTGCTTAAAACTTCGCCAGAATTATTATGGTTTTTATCCCAAAATTTTATCCCAAAAAGGTCATTTTGGTTTTTTTAATTAATAAATAATTACGCTGAAACTACCTAGACAATTGAAGAAAAAGTTACACCAAAAGCAGCCTTTTGCACTGACCAACAAAGTTTTAGGGACGCAAAAACTTTAGGGAAGCAAATATATGACCTAAACGTCTTAGAATTTCTAGAAAAATTAATTAATAACATTTTTTTGGAAAAAATTAACCCAATTTGAGTAAACTAGATCAATAATTAAAACTTGTAATTATCTGGGAAATCTGAAAATTAAATTCCACTTGCGAAATTATAAATCGATCACATTTCCCGTGAACTTTGCACTTTTGCTGTTCCATAGTGGAGTTTGCCTTCTTTTTAACAAAATAAATGATCTAAAATTTACAAAAATCAAACCGCGAAAAAGAAAATTTGAGCCTGAACACACTACGACTTCAAAAAAATCATCACGACCTAAATAAGAGTCTGAACTACGTTCAGCGTTTGTTAAAAAATCGTTTGATGAACAAAACTGATCAAAAAGTACCAATAAAAATGAGCATTTACTCATGGTTTCAATGATTTTGCCCTAAAAGATATAAACGCAGCATGCTACTCAAGGAGTAACCAGTATATTCCGAACAAAATAAAGCTAACATTGTGAAAAGGTCAATTAAAAACAGCCGGATTATTTGATTTGAAGTTTTCAAACTATATTGTCACAGCATAATCAAAATCAAATGATATGACCAGAAACTAATAAAAAAAACTATTAGGTAAATGGGCCGACAGCTTTCAGCCCACGCCCAAAAAGTCGACAGTTCACCGAAAGTATCTGACAGCGCCTAACTCCACTTTCGAATTTTAACGTAAAAAATAAATGGTCTTAAATCTTTGACTTTCATGATCAATTTAAGATTGAAACTATTTTGATAAAAAAATCAACTTGAGACAGGCAAAACTGAGCTTCCCGCCACTTGCGATACAAAAATGAATGACAATGATTTAAATCATACGGAAAAAATAAACTGGAAAAATCATTCTTATCATTAAAAACTGCAACATATCCAAAAAAAATTACCTCTACCATTGAAAACTATACAAGAAACTTTCGGAATGATTGAAAGAAACCGAATATTCCCAAAAGTCCTTTCATCGGAAATCAGCCGACAAAAATAAGCAGACAGAAAATAATCTAAATTAGCCAAAAATTTTGAGTTTGCAAAAAAAAAACGTCTCGACTGGAATTGAACTGCTGGGCTTTGTGGTCTCAAGCCTTGGTTTTAGAGCAACTTGGAAGAAAGCTGAAGTTGGGCTAAGGGAAATAGACCAACAAAAACAAACAGACGGACGATAGTCAGAAAAAGCACAGACTCTACTTAACAAAAAACAGGTTCCGGTAGTCTCAATCTTTAGGTCCGATGCGCCGGATAGTTGATTGAATTTATAATTACCAAGCGGTAACAAAGCCGAAACAATGCAGTAACCTTTCAAGACGAAAAAACAACTCAAACTTATTTTTTAAAATTAAGCCCCATTTCCCCTCTGAACACACACATTAATTTTTTTTCGGTCCTCAAACGACGCAAAAGGAGGTCACTAAGTCAACAAAAACCCATTGAGCCGAAAAAAAATGCACAAGGCAAAGTTAACAAATCAGTTTGCTAAAATTACAAACAATGTAAAAACCAAATTTCGACTCGTCCAGCTCTTTGAAACGATAAAACAGTAGAAGCAACTACAATGAAACTTGTTTACTGACAAAACATCAGCAGATAAATATTAGGTCGACAATTTTATTTGAAACAGAAAATTTCCATTTGCAAAAAAAAAGTATGTCCGGATCAGGTTCGAACCCAGTATATTTGCTACCCCATCGTATTCTTTACCCACAGGTTAAGTGTGCAGGAGACACGAAGAAACTTGAATTCATTATGCACCAAGGTCCAGATGAGTCCTGCAAACAAAGTTACTTACGGGAGAAAAGTCTAGTACCCAACTACAATACCCTAATTACAAGGGTAAAAACTAGATCACTAGGTAAAGTTTTTATTCCGCTGGGTGATCTGACAATTAAAATGCAGTTTAGAAATTAGAAGTTGATCATATTTTTCGTTTATCACACTTTAGCTGTTCAATACTGGAGTTTGCCTTCCTTTTATGACAGGAAATGAACAGAACTCATCAAATCTAAGCCAGAAGACTATCTTTTGAAACCCATCACGACCTATATAAAGGAATGCACTGCGTTCATCGACTTTTCCATTACAGAGCGCATTCTTTTTTGCAAAAACTCACTCTCAGTCACTCTTTGTATTTTGTTCTCGAAAACAAATGTATTCACACAAAATGAATTATTTTGCAATTCAATCTAAATACATTCGTGCTAGTTCTAAATAGAAATAAAATTGTGAATTAGGAATTGTATTTACAAATTAGATTTAGAGGCCCAAAAAGATCTGATCTGCGATAAAACCGGAAATGCTCGAGGTTAAAGATGGTTTACTTCTCATCCATTTGATCCATCAAAAAAGATTTTTTTTCTAATTAGTTTTAAATTTACATTGAATCAAATCAGCCCTCGTTATGTTACAGAATTACAGTATAATGACATTTAATGTTCAGTTATTTACAATATAATACAAGTCCATTAAACATCTTTCAACTTTCACCATCGCCTCTTAGAACTGTCCCAGATCAATTTCTGGGGAGCCCGCCGGAAGCTTCGTAGCTCCTTGAAGCATATGTGACTTCTTGGCTCTCTGCCTTGACGAAGCCACGCTAGCCGCTGATCCCGGCCTCTCACTCGCAGCTTTCAGCAGCTTGAGAATCTTTTTGTCGACTTCTCTTTTGGTTGCAACATCCAGAACTGTTCGTCCTTTGCTGTCTCGTTTGCTTGGATTGGCACGGGATTCCAGAAGAGTCTTCACTACTTCATAATCGACATCTTCCTATAGAAACATCGAAAACGAATTTATTGAATGAATTTTTATCACAAAGCAGAATCCAACTTTAGTCTAGCCAAGATAAAATTAAAAAACTAATACAACACTCGCAATATAATTTAAACTTGTTAAAAATAATTTAAGCTGTGTTACCAATCTAATCGAGTCTAAAATCTAGACAAATGCTTTTTCATGGTGCCATATGACAACTCATGCATACCTCATTTACTGCTGCATGCAGAGGCGTTTCCCCTTTGCCCGATATCTGATCAACCTCGGCGCCTAATTTGACCAGAATTGGAATCACTTTCGCGTTCCCATGCTTCACAGCCACGCCCAACAGCGAGTCTCCACTTTCGGGGTCAATCAAGTTCACGTTTGCTCCTTCAACTATGTACTGTTTTAAGAAATCAGGATCCTCTTCATTCTTCACTGCAGCTATGAGGAGTTTCGACAAGGACTGCGCAGACGAAGCGCGACTTCGCTCAGATTTGACCGATCCCTCTGTTCTGGACTTAGAGGATATCTTTCTGTCTGTCTTGGAATCCTTGTTGCTTTTAGAGCTTTTCCTAGAAGCTTTTTCGTCTTCATCGCTTGAACTGGAACTACTTTTACTACTACTTCTGCTGCTACTGGGAGACTTATCGCGTTTTTTGTTCTGTTTTTTCCCATTCTTCTTTTTAGACTTCTTTTCATCAGAGTCCGATTTCTCATTGCGCACTTCAAATTTAAGAACAAATTCTGTGCTTCTGGAACCAGTTTCAATGGCGAAAGATTGAAGGTCCTTGAGTTTCATTTGGCTTAACTTGACTCTAGCTTCGGCATTCTTCTCGACGTAAGATCTCACAGCCGTGTTGAGAAACTCTACATTGGCTTCCCAAAAACCGCTTCCTGTACTTTCGGATTGGGTTGTTTTTCCTTTCGGTTTCTTCTGCTGGGCATACTTCTCTCTTTGAGTCCATTTTTCGTGATACTCATTCCTCTTAGTTTCGGTTCCAGTTGGATAATGCAGGCCAACAGTCTGAGTTGCCACTGAATTTCTCAATGTAATTTTGGCCATCGGTATCGAAACCGGCTCCCAGTTTTTACCCTGTGGAAAGGTAGATTTGCTGTACTGTTGATTGCAAAATGAATTGAGACCCGTTGCCATGCTGGGAGCGACAACTAGAACTGAACCACATGCGATGCAGAAAGTTGACTTCTGTTCGTTCTCCTTGGAGCATAGAGTGCACTTAACGAATGGAATCATCGACGCTGGAGGTATCGAACTATCCAAATCCAGTCCACATTTGAAGCAGTACAAATCAAGCGCCGAATTATCATGCCCGCAAGTTGAACAGAATTTGCTCATGCAATCATTTGGCCATCCAGACATGCTTCTCACAATATTTCTCGGATCAACTCTAGGCATCTGGCAGCCACAATCTTGACAGAAACTGGAGTTATCAGCAACCGACGCATAGCATTTTAAACAACTAGTAGAATCAATCTCCCTTCTTAACTGTCGGCCTGTCAGATTATTAGCAGAACCCAAATTTTTGCCACAGCGGCTGCAAAACTTACTTCCTCGCATTTCGTTGAACCCACAAGCAGTGCAGAAGGCTCCAACTTGAGGATCTTGATTCAGGCTTCGAGGAATGAAGTTCTGCCTTGAAGTAGTCAAGTCATCTGGAATCATAATTTGCTTCTCATAGAAACAATTTTTGGACATATCAGGACTCCAGTTTTCGTTGTTGGTCATTAGTTCAGATTTATGTAGGTCTTTAATGAACTTGAAATCATCATCTTGCGACCGATCTTGGTAATTTTTCAGACCCTGGCTGACACGGAAAAGCTTCGCGTTGATTGAGCTTCTCTGCCCCTGTGGGTTAACCGCGAAAGCCTTGACAAGGTATTTACCAACCGGTAGATGAAACGGTTTATCATATTTGTTTGTAAATTTTGAGAGGTCGCCTCCAGGAAGGTCAGGTGTTGCCCCGTTCGTGGAATAATAAATGGTGAATTTCGAGTAATCGCATTTAAGTTCAATTGGATTGGAGGTGTCAATGTCAAACTTAGATTTTTGATCATCCAAAACATTTCCCCTCACGCGAAGAGGCACAATCAAGGGAACAGGTATTCCACTTACCATGAGCACTGAAAGGCGAAAAAATATACAATCATTATTATGACTTCGCAGCAACTTACCACCGACAACAGTTCTAGAGTTCCAAACAAGTTTTAGCACTTTGGCATGTAAGCGATGAAAAATTACGAGCATCTGTGATCAAAAATTAGATCTAGCCTGTAATAGAAGAATTTGTTAGCCCGAATTTCTGATAAATTCATTGTAACATTCGCCCAAATACTACACAGCGACGGAGCGTAGAAAAAGTACCTATTAACGACTGGCAGGCGTCAGTTACCTTAATTCTACTCGTTTGTAACATTCGCCCGGAAGTACATATCGACGGAAAATAAAGCTAGGTTCTAAGACGACTGGCCAACGTCTAAACAGAGCTCTACATGCTTTTCACCGTCTCTACCAAGCCAGTTCTTTTGGCGGTCTTTCTAACATCGGGTCGACAAAAACGTTACTGTTCTCCGGCTTCGACCAGAACGCTCAAATTACATTCGCCCAAATACTACACAGCGACGGAGTGTGACATTCTACCAGAATGTGCCAAAATGCAGATTTGGCGATTTCGAATTTTTAGCAGCGAACCTTCCGAATTGGC
Source organism: Symsagittifera roscoffensis (assembly GCF_963678635.1). Taxonomy (NCBI): domain Eukaryota; kingdom Metazoa; phylum Xenacoelomorpha; order Acoela; family Convolutidae; genus Symsagittifera; species Symsagittifera roscoffensis. The sequence continues at coordinate 49,865,712 of NC_087070.1, read as the reverse complement.
GATTTAGAAGGAATAAGAACGTTATTTGAACGATTGGACAAATCCTGAAGGCTGAAGGATGTAACATTCGTCTACTGCAGTCACACATGAGGCTTAAGAAAAATAGGCCCTATAACCACTGGCTCAAGGGTCAGGGACACTATCTCTTGTGTTTTTCTACCTCAAGAACGGTCGGAGCCAGTTCGGTTCGCTTGTGACATTGAGACTACGACCCGTTACAGCTTAAAGGCTACTACTAAAATATCCCCCCACTCTAGAATTAGAAACGTCCCCATACTTAGGTCTCTAGATACCCAAAATACATGAACGCCGTTAAAAACCGGGTTGGAACAATCCGTTAAGTTACTTTTTTATTAGACAGTGGAACTTTGATCCATTTCAGATGGATCAACCTCAAACTCGCCTTACCTCAACATAACAATTATAAAACACACTCTAGGAATTTAAATTTGTACTCACATAGTAGCACGCTCAAGAAGTGGGAAATAATCCAGTCGGTAATTAACTCAAGAATTAAATAACGCAACTAAATGAGTCTAATGTTTTATAGTTTTAACAATGAGAACGAGTTTACTCTCTAGACAATAGTTTTCTTGTGAACCATTAGGACACTCAAGCTGTCCACCTTTCCACCGAAGGTTCACTCTAGTCCAGTTCCGAATAATACTCCAGTCGTTATAATCCAATTCGAGGGAATGCTCTCGTCTCTGTCACAGATGGGACAGCTCTACTCTCGATTATTATAGTGATGGAAATTGCGAATAGCAATTTCCTACTGCTTTTTCTTGCAACTTTCCCGCGTATGCGACTCAATTGTTCTGAAATTGTTCTGATCTCTTTTTCTGATTTTCAGTTCTCGCGAGAAAATCGTGCATGACAGGTTCCATTCGAAATTTTGAAAAATTAAATTTCACTCCAAAATCAAGTGTTTTTTGCTCCTCTCAAGGTCAAACTTCCAAATATGACCGACTGGCACATACTCCCCGGACTCGAGATCGATGTCCTCATCGCGCGCTGTCCTCTGCCAGTGAGTCCCAGAAAAACCGAGTGTTGCTCAAGATACAGTGCCAGTGGTCATTTACAGAAGTTTGCAGCAGATTTAAGCTTATCTACACCCCAAAATTCACAGCCATTTAAAATTTTCACACTATTGCTAAACAGCAACCAAAATCTGCATACACCTGCACCCTTGAACTTTCGCTTTTCAAGCCAATCATTTTAAAATCTCTTTTGTCCTATTCAATCAGGAAATTGTCATTGCAGCATTTCGATTTATATAATAAATATAGTATATTAGTAACAATATTTGCTTTGTTAAAATTTCTTTTTCGTGAGTCCAAGTTTCACTCGAATCCACGCTCAAGCCCCCCTTCCCTCTCAAGACTCAAGATCCATCCGATCTGCCCATTCATCTTGTACTCTTCGCCTTGGAGGTATTGCATCCTGAAGTGCTAGATGCGGCAAACTGTCTCAACAGTTCCTCTTCATCATCGGAACTAATCACAATCTCCTCCCAAGCCTTCAGCTGTTCATAGGATCGCATCCATTCTCTCTGCTCCTGCAACCTCTTTGCTTGGTTGGGTAGTGCCTTCACCCTAGCTTCTCGGTTCAAGCAAAAGGAGTTGTGCAGGCTCAAGCTCACGTTCTTCGCCAGGTCTTCCTCTAGTATCGACTCCCTCGCTTTGGTATTGTCTCTAGACATCTTACCCACTCTTTTCCATCCTGCCGTGATCGCATTACGATGGGTTAGCAGGGGTCTCTTGAAAGCTTCCGGCCCAATCTCGGCCTGGAACTGTCGATACTCTTTTTGATGTTTTCTCATGTGATCTTTCGTTGTCATGTACAACCAAGACGTCAGTGTCGCCCGAAACCATGGAAAGTACCTCAAGCGACTCCATACGTGCCTGACTTCCGTCGGTATGGCGAATACTTTGCACGCAGTCTCAAACAACTCGAGTCTCCTGCTGTAGTCTATCGCGTATATTGACTCAGCCGTTGGCGTCGTCGCCTCCCGATACTTCGTTATATTCTCTTCTATCCATCTCAGAGCTAACATCGTACTCACTACTAAGAGCGTCACCTTCTGCCGGTGATCCAGTAGTCCGATCGACCGAATCTCTTCCACATCCCACACCAGGCAAAGGTTCTTGTGATCTGGATACCACACCGTTTGTGCCAAACAGTGGCATGGGCATTCCCCATGAGAGATCTCAATGCTCCTGAGATTACGCTCCCCTGAGGCTTCCAAGAGAGGCTCAAGCTCCATCATTTTCTCGTGCATCGCGTCGTTATCCTCCAGGTTCGGAGTACTTCCCACAGGTTTTCCGATCACGTTTTGTCTCTCGTGATCGCTTGTGTTTTCTCTTTCCAACTTCAGAAGATCTTCTCCCCAAATTTCGCTTAAGTCATCTCTCAATTCTTTTGGTACTGTCCCTTTGATTTTTCTCAACAACTTGTGCGAGTGATGCGACATCCGAGCCAACCTCACGCACTTGGGCACCGAGAAGGCCTTGTCCACCAGTATTCTCTGGCTGGACACTTCCACCATCGCCATGTGTAGCGGGTAGTGACTTCCGCACAAGTTGGCCATCATTGACCCTATCAGCGATTTCGCGTTCAATGGCAAGCCATAAGCTTCGCTCATGGGAAATCCCATTTCCGCCTCAAGACCAACTTTCCAGCTCCGGATGTGTTTTTGAGTCACCTGCAACACCCCGGGCCATGATTCTACGCTCAACGCCGTCACTAAATGATGTTCAGATTCCAGTCTCTCCAGTGCCTGCAGACCACACATTCTCGAGAAGAATCCGAGAGCTGTCGCTATATTCACCGTGGTTCTCGCGTAACATTCCGCTATTATTTGCACTTCACTTTTCTCCCTTTCTGTGATGTCTTCGAACCAAGTGACCAGGTCTTCTTTTTGAAACGACAGTATTCTGACGCATGACCGTCCATCGCAGATGTGCTCTCCGTTCCCACACGTCGAATCCAGACAGCTACCCGGCTCCAATTTCTTTGCTGACCCGGGGTCGCTCGTCCTTTCGCTTGGCTCTTACATCTGGGGCGTGATTAGCTTATGTAGCACACTCAACTTCGTCAGATCTTCATCTTCCGTTGGTGCTAACCTCACTCGCTCGGTGGTTTCCTCGATTAGACTCGCATGGGGATGTGGACACCAGGAGGGTGTTAGTAGCTTCCATATCACTCCCAAGTTCGTGGTTAACAAGCCATTTCCACCGCCCATGTTCACTTCAACTCTCTTGTTTGAGCGCGGTATGCTTATCACCTCTGGTGTTTTCTCAAGAATCAGGCCCAGGCTCGGCCCCTCTTTTTCCACCGCGTCTATTTCCATTATTCTTTCTGACAAAACTTCAGTAGCTCCGCTACCTCATGGTTTCTGTGGGCTCCTCCAGCTTCCGAGTCTAAGAAGGGATTGTAGGCTATTCCCATTACTCCAGACACATATTGGTATTCCCCCTTCTCACTGAGTCTCGAGTACTGTTCTGACGAGGCCAGGTTACGGTGAACATCATGTTCTTCCTCGAACTTCTTATTAGAGAACCTCCGTACCTCGTCCAGCTTTCGATGGTTCTCTAAGGATAGTCTGGAATCATCTTCTTTCTCTATTCCTGTACTCTGATATACGTTCAAGATGATCGTTGAGACTCTTCTCTCCATGGTTTTACTTCCACTTGCTCTCTGGTGGCATGCCAGGATGGTGCTATCAGACATCATTGACATTATCCATCTCAAGAAACATGTGGCATCTTTTCTTCTAGCCAGGCTCAAGCCTGAATTGTCCCTGGCCACGTGTTGCATCAGTGCCTGATACACCTCTAGCTTTTTGCTTCCCAACTTCAGCCTGTCATACGAGGTCAATGTCTCCAACTCTATTCCCACCAGACTCCAGGTGAACATTAATTGTCCCGCAGTTCTAACGAAGGGATTCGCCATTAGTGGCGGTGCTGATGAGGATGTTCTCATCGCCTCTTCAAAATGATCCTTCAACAAACTCTGCCAGGACCTCTTCAGATGACTCGCCATCTCTATCTTATTAACCTCGGCTTTTTGCTGGGTGGCCCAATTGCGTCGTCTGCGAGCTATTCCACTGTCCAACTTCTTCAAGCAGTCCTCCATTTCCTTCAATGTTTCGAGGGCCACCCACCACGTCCGGGAAGTGTTCCTCGTCTTGTTCCTCTCCAATGGATCACTCGTCACTTGTTTGCCCATGTCCTGATGTGCCTTCGAGATCCATTCTTTGCCGATCTCCACTTCCCCTACCTGTCCGTTCGTTGAACCTCTCTTCACGTTTACCTTCTGAGGCTTGAAGTCTTCTTCTGACGTCGAACTGGCGGAAACCTCCATTTCCTTTTCTACTTCAAGTGGTTTCCTGAGCTCCGAGCTGTTCTTGTATGCCGCCGTCTTGCATCGAGCCAAAACGATGGGCGCCGTCTCTCTCAAGTTTCCTTCCGAAACAGCATCCACTGAAGGACTACCCCATCCTTCCACTTCTCTCTTCCTCTTGCGAGTCTTCACATCTCTGCTCGAGGGTGTTGTGGCTATCATCACTGATTCGACCTCTCCATCCACTCCTTCCAACTCTTGCCTCCCCCTGCTCGAGCCTTAAGGATATTAGTACTTTTAATCATATTACTAGTCCCAACCTTATCCCTTTTTATATCATCAACCATTTTATCCACAGTTTTTTGTTTCAGAGTAGAGCTGTCCTCACATTTCTCTTTTCTAGTCTTCGATCGTGCGTTCCTCAGCTCCACTAGCTTGTTCAGCAGCTCTTTTCTTGCTTTCTCATCCAGGCCCGTTCCTATCAGGAGCGGTTCCCCGAATCTCACTACTGCGTCCCACAGTTCCTTCTTGAACTTGTCCAGCGTCGTCTCGCTGCCCACTTCTCGATTGAATTCCTCCAGGAATTCCTGCCAAGCATCACCCTCGAGAGATCCCAAGAATATGTCCCTGTTCCCTTCGAACGTGTTCTTCTCCCTTTCCTCCGAGCTCAAGAGTAACATCCCCATATTGAAGGTCTCACCTGCCAATGGCAATTCCAGATCCTTCCGGGGAGACGGAACCAGGGGTGGTGTGGCAGTATCTGCCCAATTCTCCTCGCTCAAATCTTTCAACAGCTCTTGAGTGGTGAGCTCCTCCCCCGATGGCCCTGGTTCAGGCGTATTCCCCACTTCCATGTCTTCACCGGCTTCACTGAGAGTTTCATCCATACTCTCTTCTTCTGACTCATGTCTCCTTCTCTCGAGAATTTTCTTAAATCGGTCCTCGACGGGTCCGCTCCTCTTGTCTCCAGGTGTGTCCACGGACAGTGGTGATGGTGTCGTAGGATCCAGCTTTTTGTATTCCGTCAGTGCTACGTGCAGTTGACCTGCTGCATCTAGTTCTGTTCCTTCCTGTCTTATTTCCACCTGTTCCAAGCCATAGGGCGCCTTATATTTTCTCGTGGCAAATTTCATGTCGTCCACCAGTGCGACGTGCCCCTCCATCACGATCATCCTGCCATCATCCCATATGGGTAACATGTTCTCAAGTCCCTCCTTCTCAAGAGTTCTCAAGACCTTCCGCACCTCATACCCTGGGGGCTGCGAACCTCTACTCTTTTTCGCTTGCGTCGTCCACGAGTTTACCTTCATCTCGCTGGTATGGAAGTAGACCGCCGCCGTGTAGCCAATGAACAGGGGGTCCCAGCCATCAGTGAAATCCTTCTGCATTTCCTCCGTCGTCATCCTCGCCATTATGGAGGGAACTACCAAGGGACTATTCATTCCTAAGGTCATCCTCCTGACTATTGGGAACTCAGGCATGGTGGCCGGGAGGATTTCTTTCTCCATTATGGTCTCCAGCTCCCTCTTCACCAGTGCGAAGCACTCCTTCCAGGCAGGAATTCTCAAGATTTCTCGTCCGTCCGCCGTCAATGGGTTCAAGTTCCAGAATTTGGGATACATTTCAATGGGACCCTCTCGCTTGCCTCCCATTCTACATTGCATTTGCCCCCTGAAGTTGTACACTATCAGCTCGGCATCTTTCACCTTTCCAAAGAGTACCGTGTTGCTCATTCGCCCTCTGAGCACCTCCTGCTAACACCAATTTAACGCCGTCCCATCCAGTATACTGATAAGGCTCAAGTGCGTTACAGAGTGACGATACGTTGTCACCAGGGGGTCTGGGAACGCGTACGTCACTGCTGGACCATAAATGCAGGTCACCACCTCCTCTAGGCCCCGGATTATCCCCATTGGGTCCGACCTCATTGCCAGGCATAGGTCCGTCAGCAGAGGCATCCCTCTGTTCGTCTTCTTCCATTCTTCTCTCGAAGTTGGATTCTCATCTTCACCCGTCATGTGCCGATTTTGCATCATGAGGTATTGCACTAGCAACGTCTTCAATCCTGCGGCACACTTGTAGGAGCTGGTTTCAATGCTCGTGTGGACTCTCCCCATAGACAGAGGCTCTCCATATTCCATTAATCGATGAAACGACACCAATTCCCCATGGGTCAAGAGCACTAGTGCCAGGTACCCATCAACTCGAAGTGTCTCCACTCCCCGACTAAACATGTATGCTGGACCCATGTTGAACAAGTATCTGGGGTAGACCAAATACAGGGCCAAGAGCAGGCTGATGGGCATGCCCAGTATCTCCTGCACGAAGGCTCCAAAGATAGTCGCCGTGGTACCGAATATTCCTGCCAAGAATTCCTTCTCCCAGCAAGGACTCAAGAACTTGAGAATCTCGTAATCCCTCCGAGTCTTCAATTCGCCTGTGGCGTGCTCTCTCCAGAACCCTGCGATCGTCACTTCATTGGCGGCCGTCATGTCTCTCACTTCGGCCAGCTCCAGTTGCTTCTCTAGGAAACTCCAGACTTGCTTCACAAGGAGTGGTGCTTCCTCCCTTGTCTTATTCGTGGCGTTCTCCAACCTTGGTGTCAAAAATGGCCACCAGCCATTCTCTTGAGTCAAACGATATTTCAACGATCCTAATTGCTTTTCCGTCTCGGCCACATTTCTTCTCTCGTTACTGGGACCTCTAGACTTGCTGGTAGAGTTCGTGATCTTCACATCCATACTCCGAAACCACAGGCTGGCCGTTAATTTGCTTATCGCCGGGTGATCGTCCCCGATGACTGGGCTGAACTTGAGCTGCCTGGCAAAGTTCGATATCTCATGCAAGAGCACCTCGTCTAATACGATCAGGATGTCGGCTAGTCCATAAAAGCCCCTCAGTGCATGAGATATATCCGCCCATGCCGCCGCCAATTCTGACTTGCGAAGGTTCGATGGCTCCAACTCCCGATTGGGGGCTGCCATTAGAATCCGCCATTCACTCCCTTCTGCTATCAGGATCAAGACCGCGTACACGAACTGTAGGGCGGGTGGCATATTCGCGTATCCAGGGGATGTGGTAAACACCACTTTCGTCTTGGACCCGAATCTCGAGACAACATTCTCTTGCACTTCATTCATCGCCGCAAACAACGCTTGAATGGCTTCCCATATCTTCCTCGATGTCGGAATTTCATCGCCCTTTAGTTGCTCAAGAAGTCCCATCGCGTGCAGGTGATCATTCATCCCTGCAAACAACAGCAGCTCAGGTTCGCAGGGCATCTCCGACTTTATTGCCACTACCAGAGTTAACATCTGATTCAATTCAGCTCCTGGCAAAGAGTATATCAAAGTCTCCGGCCAGAACAACTTGGGAGACGTTCCTTCGAAGTCTGATCCCGCCACAATGACTACTCTCGCAGCAGCTGGGTCTGCTCTATCATACACTGCCAGGGTTTTGGCCAGCTGGGTACTCCCACAGGGCTTCCCGTACCTGGGATCTTCCGCCAATTTCGAGCCTTCGTAAGCGGCATCTGGCAATCCCGTTCCTCCCGGATTGAGTAGCTTGTCTACCACCTTCAACTGTGCCGGGGTTGCCAACCTGATCCTGGCGATGTTAGTTCGGTGCTTGGGAGGTTCTGCTATAAGTCCCGGACTCCCCAGCAGCTTGAGAGGTCTGTAATTAATGGGTCCCATGATCGTTTTTGTGGGAATTCCCGTCAGGTCTGTGGTCTCCATCAACTTCGCTCTCGAGAAGTGCGCCTCATGAGCTCTCAACCAGTCCACGCAATGATGCCTATTCAAGTCCTCGTGTGATACTCGTTCGATCCCCAGGGTTTCCGCCAATTCTTGCCTGCATTCCAAACTCTCTAGATCCAGTTCTTTCACCTTCTCGGGATATCTCAAGCGAGCGGTCTCCATAGACTTATTTTCCCGTTTGCTCTCTGCCACTACCACTGAGGATATCGCCGAGCTTGGAGGTGTTGATGACGTCACCTCCTCAGACTCCATTGGCGTGGCACTCTGCAATCTGGTCTGGCTGCTCCTTGAACTGTCTCTAGTGTCGACTCTCGGTCCCAAGCGACCAGACAAGGCCCTTGAGGCCAGGAATGGTGGGTTCGGAGGTGGTCCTAAAGTGAATTGGGCTGTCTCTAGCAGATCCGCCTCCAGCGCATTTATATGTTCTTGGAAGACGTCGTTTAGCCACTCTGCTCCCCTCGGTCTATCAAAATGGATTCCATCACTGGAGGTGTCTTCAGGGAATCCCTCTTTCTCCATGCGCTCTGCCACGTCCAACAGTCTGACAGGGAGCACACTCTTCCGGTGGATGTCTCTTATCCCCTTGTTTAGGTTCCGCACCTTTTCGTTCATCTCCAAGGCGTGCTGATCAAACATCATATTGTAGGGGACGGTACATATCGTCAACAGGATGGGGTCCATCTGAATCCTCAGTTCCTCAAGAAGGCAGCTCACCTTATCGTGCAGCCTTGTTATTTTCCTCGCTTCACCCCTTGATACATCGTTGGTCCCGATCATCAGGGTCACCGTGTATACTTTGGTCATCCCCAGCATGTCAAGCGTTGCTAACATCTGTGGCGTGGCAGCTCCAGCGAAACTCAAGATTCCCGTCTGCCAGTGCGATCGGATCCGGGTCAACACCCGCACCAGGCTGTCCCCTACGATTAGATGAACCGCACCTTCTGGTACCCGGGGTGGCGCCATGTATTGCACCCAGGCCGCATCATGAAAGCAGTCTCTCCTAGCTTTCTGCTCCGTACTCCAGTCCAGCCGATTGTGCCTGTGGTACCTCCCCTCTGTATTCTTCTTATAACTCAAGATCACGACACTCCTAACCGGCTGCTCCCTCCACGTCGGGGGAAGCTCCGGTCTTGCCGAACTCTCACGACTCTTTGTCGCAATCTCTCGCCCAGTTCTCTCAGACGCGATGAGCCGCCGCTCACCTGACTGTCACTCGAGGTCGAGGTTGGGGTATATCCCGGCAGTTCCACATCCATCAGTGGGCGTATGGGTTGCGTCTCTAGGCTACGCAAGGAAGACGTTGCGTCATTCGGTATCCACACTTCCAACCCTTCACTCATGTGTTCACGGGCCTCGCGGTCAAGGTTGAACCGTGCTCTTGCTCTGGGGGCCTCATCCACCTCCATACGTGATTCTGGCCTCGAGCTGGCGACCACTCGCTCCTTCGGCCTGGCTCCCTTTTGTACATCAAGCTCGCGTTGTCGTTGTTCTATTCTGTCTAATTCCGACCTCAGTTGATCACGATTTGCGGCGTTCTCCCGCACCCTTAACTCCTGTTGGTGCTCAGCTTTTTGTATCTCGAGCAACCTCAGAGCCTGGTCTCGCTCATTGACCGCCTGGTCCCTTTCCAGCTGAACCTTCTCCCGATCCAGATTTGCCTGATCCCGATCGAGGTTCGCCTTATTCCTTTCCTTCTGCGTCTTCTCGAGCTCTTTCTTTAGAACACCTGGATCCGGATATGCCTCGGTCGTCTGTTGCATTCGTGACATCGATGGCACCCTACTCGAGCTCTGGCTGGTGGACCCTACTGTTGGCCTAGTCGGTAGTGGGAATTCCCCTGCGCCATATTCGGTATTGTTATTCAGGCCAGGATTCCTTGCCAAGTCAAAACCCCTTACTCCTCCATCCACATTCCAAGACAACCATCTGGTCTGTTCTTGGTTCGATATTCCCTCGGTGGTGTAGCCGATCATCAAGACAGCCTCCGTTGCAGACTCCCTGCACTCACCCTGGTCCTCCAACTGGAGGATGGCATTCAGCATCACCGCCATTCTCTCGTCTATTTGGGTATAGTCCAAGTCCCTCAGGCGCCTGTACAGCTCATCAAGAGTGGGCTTCCTCAGGGCCGCGGGCACGGAGTTCCAGAATCGGTCTGCCATTCTTTGTAACTTCGGGATATATGTAGGTAGATGTTAACCAGCTCAAGAATTACCTTACCAACTCAAGAATTACCTTACCAACTCAAGAATTACCTAGAAATGTTCTCTTGCAAGTACTTGCTGTAGATTCGGATTATCGCGTGTTCAATCAAGATTCTCTCTTTCTGTTTCTCGCTTGAGTGTAGTTGGATTTTCAACTTTGTTTTTCAAACTTGATCTGAAAACAGAAAGCTCATTAAAACTTAGCATGTCACGTTCCTAACCTAGAGACCCCCCTTCTACCCATATGGTTAAAATCTTATCATTCTCATATCACTTAAAGCAATTCGATTGGATTTCCCTTAAGAACATGCAGATTCATTTTATGTTTTAGCACCATCAATTCTTTCTTTTAAAATTCAATTGTCATGCCAATCACATCTTAAGATCCCTTTACCTGCGCCGCACCCCAGTACCTAACTCAAGACTCCTCCCTCACACCCGACCTGATACCTCCATGTACCCGACTCAGGCGATGCTCAAGTAGTACTTCTTGTGAAGATGCACCATTATCTCTGTTTCTGCAAAGACCACATGTAGGATAGCGTACAATTCCCTCGAGCTCAGTTTGCCCCTGTTTGGGTCGTACACCGGCATCGAGACCTCCACTATTCCTCTTTCAATCATGAAGTCACGTAGTCTTGTCAGTGCCAATATCACGTGTTCGGGATCAATTGTGTTTCTGTCGTTGACTCTCGTTACTAGGAAGCAGAGGTATTTGCCCGGGACTTGTGCCACTGACGGTGGAAGCGCTGCTATGCCTCCCAGTCCTGGCCTTTGTCTGAACAGAAACTCTACGTTCTGGTACTCTCTTTTGAAGTCAGCCTCCAATCTTGATTTGAAACTCATGTCCGCCGTGATGCAGATCGCGCTGGTCCTGTTTGACAGGATGAAGTCGCTATCCGTTATCATGATGTTCTCTGAGTATTCATTTGGTATTTCGAACTTCGTTTTGAAATTCCTTCCTATGGTAGGCTCTGGTTCTTCTTCCTCCAGTTCCAATCCGCTTGTTTCCCTCACTTCCTTGAGCTTCTTTATCATCAAATTTTCGGTGTGGGTAAGTCCTACCCCCACTCCCCGGACAAAAATATTTATCGACGTCCCCGTCGATGTAGTCGGGTCTGAATTGTCCTTAGGGATGTCCAGTGGCCTGTCTGTTGCTGTCCATCCGAAAAGAGGGTCCTCTGTCTTCATGTAATTTGCTGCTGATACATCGATTTGCTGAATGCTTTGTCCTTCGCGGCTCTCGTCTTTGACATCACGCATCCACTCTAGAATCCTCAAGTTCGTGTTCTCCCTCCTTTCTATTTCACTCTGTTCGAGATCCGTCTCCAATTCTGGCGTCGAGTAATCATCCTGCAGATAATGTCCACCATCGTCAATGACCTGCCATTCCTCTTCGGCTTCCAGTTCGCCTGCGCTTAGTAGTTCATCGCCCAACTTGTCTGGCTGTATCTTATCGATCAAGAAGTCATCCCCGTACCTATTGTACCTCATACCTGTTCGTTTACGATTGCCAGTCCTGGTTTCCGGTGGTGTTGGTCGATCCGGCTCCATCCACTTCGGTACCTCGTTTTGCTCTGGGTCATTCCAGTCTTCTTCTACAAATGAACCTGCATCCGACTCCACTTCTATCTTTTCGTTGTCGTCCAAACTCAAGTTCTCATTACCATCATTTTTCTCTCTAGTGCCTTTCTCATTCACTTCGCACGCTGGTTCCACCACCAGGTACTCAAGACCTTCCATGTCTTTTGGTAGGCACCAGTCCTCCGGGGACGGGACGTGAGGCTTCAGATTTTCGTAATGTGCTGCTCGCCCTGTACTCAAGCGATAGAACCGTCCTTGTTGATGTACTTCCGTAATCATGAACGGTCCTCTCCATTTCTTGAGTAGTTTCTTTGTTCCCTTGGGCGGTATGACATTTTGGAAGACCCACACGTATTGGCCCACTTCGTATGGCCTTGCTCTTAGTATCTTTTCGTCATATTTCTTGCGTTGCCTCATTTGCGCTTGCGCCGTGTTTCTCCGACATAGCTCGTTTAGCTCTTGTTGTCTTTTGATCGCTTCCTTCACGTATGCTTGAGGTGACGTCCTCTTCCCCTCGTACTCCGGGTAGAAGAATGTTATAGGCATTGCCCTTTCCCTGCCTGTCAACATCATGAAAGGACTGATACCCGTCGTTGAGTGCTGAGTACTATTATAGGCTCCTACTACCTGTGGCAGGTATTTGTCCCAGTCCGTCATGTGTCTCGAGCAGTACACCCTGAGCATGTTGACCAGTGTCCTGTTCTGTCTCTCTACCAACCCATTGGTCTGTGGATGATAGGTCGTCGAGTGTGCTTGAGCTATGTGTGATCTCTTCATCAATTCTTTTGTCAAGTCCCCCACAAAAGCCTTGCCGTTGTCCGACTGGAAAGTCATTGGACAACCATACCGCGATATCCAATGCGTTATCAGGTGATCACATGTCTCCTCTGCTGAGGCTGTCTGGCATGGAACCGCTTCCGCCAACTTGGTGAAGTGATCTATTATAACTAGTATTTGGTTATAACCCGAATCCGTCATGCAGATTTTCTGATGGTCTATCTGCACCACTTCATTGAATTCCGAACTTTCGACAGACTTGAGGGGAAACTTCATCTTCCTTGGGTCTTTTACTTGAAGGCATGCTAGGCAGGCATTCACCCATCTCTCGCAAGCTTTTCTCATTCCCGGCCAGTCGAACCTGTGAAGTATCCTTTGTTGTACTTTATCTATCCCCTGGTGGCCCATCTGGTCGTGTGATCTGAAAAGCACCTCCGTTTGGTACAATTGTGGTAGTATGATGAGGTTGTGTTTGTGTAATATTTTTTCCTCATCTCTTCTCTTGCACGCTACCACCCCTTCAGCTGTGTGATAAAGTAAGTCTCTCTTTTCTTTGTAGAACTGGCTCAAGATCTTGTAGCTGTCTTCCTCAAGTTCCCCCTTCTCCTTGACTCCCGAATGGATCCACTTGGAGAGGTTACTTGTCATTTTGTCATTCTTCTGGGCCCTTATTAGGTCCGACAGCCTGTATCTCGCCTTAACGTGCTCCTTTAGCGCCTTGATCTGTCCATTCATTTCACCAGGGTTGTGGATGTCATCGCTCAGCTTCACACATATCATCCTTTTCACGATTTTCATGTCGTCTTCTGGTACCAGATTCGTTCTGACGTTTGAGTTGCACGATAGTTCCCTTAGTGGTTTTCTTGAAACTGCTATTTTCTCGAGCTCTTCACCAACTCGTACCTCTTGTATTTCCAGATTGTACGTCCCTGAAGATGGATCCGTCTGTAATTCCCTGTCGTGCTGTCTTATCTTCTCTTCCGCCAGTATCATGCATAGACTGTCTTGGTCTTCGCTGCTCTCATCCGAGTCTTCATCCCATTCTTCACGCTCCCCGGACAATTTCCCTTCTCCGGTTTCGTCTTCTTCCATGATTCTGGACCACTCCCCGGACTCTTGATCTAGTCCCAGGTGTTCAACTTCTTCTCTGAATGTTACTTTCTTATCCCTTACTTTTGTCTGCTCCAGAATTTTTTCGGGGATTTTTTCAACTAGTGATCGCACAACTTCCTTGCCATCAGTGATGCTTTCTTTTGAGACGTCAGTATTGTTCACTGTTTCTTCTCTCCGAAGTATGGTTAGTTCCGGTGCCTTCTGACCTTTCCCTTGGATCACGGGCTTGTCATCTGATAGTTTCTCAAGTAACCTCATTAAGTCTTCATCTATTCGGACCGTTCCTTCCTCTACCTGGATGAGATCATAACCTTTTGCCTTGAGTGTTTCCCTCACGATCTTGGACTTGAGCATTATTCCTATCGGAATCCCTCTGCTTTTCTTCAAGATGGTCTTTTCAAGAGGCTTTTTCGGCAATTCGGGATGATCTTCAATCGGTTTGCCTGATTTGTCCAGCCATCTCGTGAGTGGAAGACTGTCGTACGTTTCTTTGTCCATAAAGGAGAAGCCGTCTTTGATCTCAGGTCTGTCCGCCTCTCTTTGTTCTTGCCTCTCGTAGAACTCCGTCTTCTTACTCAAGCTGTCAGCATTTTGATGTTTATCTCGTGTTCTGTGCTCAATTATCATGTTGTATCCATCCAAGCGAACTATCCACCTCCCAATATAGCTCTGGTCCATTGAGTACGTTTTCAGCCAGCTTAGTGCTCGGTTGTCGACTCGCAGCTTGAAGGGCTCACTGCCTAAGTATGCTCTGTATTTTTCGACAAAGGTGACCACCGCGAACATCTCTGCTTTCGGTGCTCCGTACTTCATTTCTGTGTCACTTAGGACCTTGCTCCCGTATGCTATTGGTCTCAAGACTGTCTTCCCATTCCATTCTTGTTCTTGATGGAGAATCCCAGAAATAGCGACTACTGACGCATCCGTGTCTAGCACGTACATCCCCTTCTCAGTCGGCATACCCAGTACTGGTGCCTCACACAGCTCTTTCTTTATTCTCTGGAATGACTCTTCTGCCGCGTTGTTCCACGTGAACTTCTTGCCCTTGTGTCTCATTAATTGTTGCATCGGGTATACCTTGTCCGCATAGCCCTTGATGAATTCTCTATAATAGTTGGCGAAACCCAGGAAGCTCATCAGCTGGTGCTCCGTCTTCGGTGATTTCCAGGTTAGGACTGCTTCCACGGCGTCTGGGTCAGGTCTGATACCGTGTTTATCTACCATCCTGCCCAAGTATTTAATCGAGTCCTTGAGTATCTCGCACTTTGATGGTTTACACTTCAGCCCCGATCTTTTCATGCACGCGAACACCTCGTCAAGCCTCTCGATGTGGTCTTCTAGTGTTGGCGTTGCTATTACCACGTCGTCCACGTAGCACATTACCAGGTTGCCGTACTTCTTCGTCACGCCTATCAACGCGTGTGCCATCAGCCGCTGAAACGTGGCTGTTGCATTGCAGAGTCCAAACGGCATCCGTTTCCATTGAAACAGACCCAACTCGCAGGCGAACCCTGTCTTGTCCCTGTCTTGCTTCCTTAATGGTACCTGCCAAAAGGCCGAGCCTAAATCAAGAGTCGTAAAAAATTTCGCATCACCTAACTTCGAGAGGCTCTCATCAATTCTAGGTATGGGATAGGCATCCTTCACCGTGACGGAGTTCAGGTATCGAAAGTCACAACAAAACCTTAACTGGTCGCCTTTCTTTTTGGCCATCACTACTCCACACGCCCACGGTGACTTGGATGGTTCTATCATGTCATACTCTAGTAACGTTTCGATTTCTTTTCTACACGCGTCCGATTTGTGTGGGGTCATGCGCCTCGCCCCCTCCCTGTGTGGTACCGCGTCTTCCTCAAGTTCTATTTCATGTTCAACAAAATTACAACACCCGATATCCGCCTTATGCCTTGAAAAAACCTCCTCGTTCCGCTCTAGTACGTCCTTGATAGCTTCGAGCTGTTCATCTTTCAGTTTGCCCCTTAAATGTTCAATCTCCGGCAGAACCGGTTTATCAGTTTGCATTTCATCTGGTGTGGGTCGCTCTGGAAAGTTCGAACAGCTCGAAAGCCCATCGTCCGTTTCTGACTTAAGTGATTTGATAAGACCTGAAGAATCTTTTATTCTCTGCAATCGTCTCAAGATACAAATTTTGTCCCTGTGGTTGGGACAATCAACAACTTCATTTTGTTTTGAGTTTTCAATTGTTTCATATCGAGTTTTAACCGGTAAAGCATATCCCAGCTTCCTCCCTCTCTGTATCGTGATCGGTATATCAAGGGTATTCAACAAGACACTGACGCAGAGGCCGCTCTTCGTTATCGAAAATGATCTTCCTAAAACAGCAGCGCTTTGACTATTAGGATTTGGAACTATACACACTTGCTTTTTGTCACTTAGTTCATTATAATTTTTCATCCTCAAGCTTACGATTGCCGCTTCATTAGCTTTTAACCTCACTCTCCTACTCAAGAATACCGGTGCTTTGTTCTCATTTGCCATTATTAAATTTACCGGTTTGATTGCGTACCTCCTATCCGGGTTCCGTATCCTGAACATTGCATTATTTAGATCTATCGTTACGTCAAAGTTCCTGATGAAGTCTCTGCCTAAAATGAATCGGTCAGACTCATCTAGGTTTTCTACCACAAGAAAGCTCATCCACAGGTTGCGTTCCCCAGATTTAGGGCTATTATCGGCGTTCTGCCCAACACCCGAAGGGCCCCTTTGTTTGCAGCTGACAGCCGTATTCTCGAGTCTATCAAGTCACTTTTGTCAAAGCCCATCTTTTCCCATGTTTCGATTGGTATGACGCTCAAGACTGCTCCCGTGTCAAGTAATCCACGTAACTGAGTCTTTTTGCCATTTATGTCTAGCACGTGCCCTGTCACGTCTGCTTCCGTCCCGATGTGCATTGCATCTTCTTCAAGCATAGCACAGTGTCCAATCGATCTTACTTTCAATTCTTCTTTCCCTACATAGATTTGTCCAATTAGGTCTTCGTCGCATGTTATCATCGTCTTGGTATAGATGTTGATTCCATCTATATTTAGCATGACCTCGTGTGGACCATAAGCTTCAGTGTACCTATTATCAACACGTACCGACTTGCTGCCCCCTCTCGTGAGTAGTGCCCTGAGCGCTCTAGAAGTCGTTTGTGGACTTATTCCACTCAAGTAGTCTGCATACACGTCAATGTGCATTATCGTCTGGTCGCTCGGCTCGCTCAAGTTTCTGGTTACCTCGTGTCCGCCCACTGTGATTATCGACATTATTCTTGCTCCGATTTTCGATATTCCAAAAGGTTTACCTGTCACCATTTTCACGGTGTTACAATTCCCGGTCTTCATTGAGCCCGTTCTAGCCTCTGGTATTGAGTTCGATCCGGTTAATGCTTCGTTAAAATTCTGTCTTTCGATCTCCAACTTTAGTCGTTGCTCTATTTCTTTCGCAGCCAGATCTTGTTTCACTTTGGCAATTGCTTCCGTCGCCGCTTTCTCATAATTTATCTCTAGAGAGCTTCCGGCCGCGGACTCTAACGCACCGCTAACATGTGTAACAGCTTTCACTGTCTTCGTCGGCAATTCGGTGTTTGGTGCCCCCAAGTTCCTAGATTCAAACTCGTTTTGCCTGTTCCGCTGATTCTGCACCGCCGCTAATGCCAACTTATGTTTGGGGTGATTCTGGTCCTTGACCGCTTCCCAGAACAAGGGACAATCCATTCTGAAGTGCCCCTCCTGGTTACAGAAGAAGCATCTGGCGCCTATCTTGATGATTAAGCCATTATAGTACTCGTGTTCCTCCATCTGACTCATATCCTCCTCATCCGGTGCATAACCTAGGCTCTTCATGCCTTGTTTGTACGTTGTGCAGTCAGCCACATGATGATCCGCTGACCCGCAGTTCGCGCATGATCTGCGCTTGTCCATATCATCTCTAGGTTTGTACCATGATGACCTCTGGGGTTGGCTTCCCCCTTGCGTGTTCCTGTTTTCAGAATATGAGTACTTCTTAGGTTTCATCAGCACGTATTCTCTTGATTTCTGTCTCGTTTCCTCTGGGGTGGGTGCGCTGTCCTTCGACAATGTGTAGTATGTTGCTAACATTGTCCTTAAGTCATCACTTTTCACCCCATCGATGAACTTCGAGGCAATGCTAAAGTTCCGTCTATTTGTCGACTCCTCTGGGTCACTCCTCTTTCTCAAGCTCTCGAGGTCATCTAGGAACCGATCTATTGACTCGTCGTCCCTCTGCCTTCTCTTTTCAAATCGCATCATCGCTTGGTGACCCTTCATTCCTGACCCGAATCGATTCAGCAATATCTCGAAGATCTTGTCCGCGGTGTCGCGTTCTTCCTCCTTCTTTGCGACCACGCATTTTAATGCCGTTCCTTCCAAGTTGCTCAGTATGGCTGTACATGCTTGTCTTTCGTCACTCAAGTTATCTTGTTCTAGATGTAATCTCATCACTTCCACCCAAGTGTCAATGCATCCATCGGAGTCGTCTTTGAATTCTTTTGGCTTCTTGAATGTCTTTCTTGATTTTCCCTCTCTCCTGTCGCTCGAGTCAGTGTTCCTCGTGGCGAAGGCCTCTAGAGTCCTGTTCATCATCTCCCAAGTGCTGGCCCATGTCATAGCATCCGGTCCTGTGTTGCTGTTAGCTGTTGAATCTCCCGGAGCAGTCGTTGTATTCGACGTTCCATTCTTCATTATTGTTTTCGCAGCTGTTGGTGCTATGCTTATCGCATCCCTGGTTAAGGACAACGGTGTCGATTGCCGTTTGTTCCTTTGTGGTTCTACAAAGTCAACTCTGGTGCCTTGCGTACGATCCGCTGCCGGTCTTTCTTGTGGAGTAGAACCTCTCAAGATTGCATCCAACTTCGCCTGTATTGCACACGAACTCTCGGCTTGACTCTTGCTCATTGTGTCCATTCTCCTTTCCAGGCTCCCTAATTGGCTGTTGACATCATCATATCGGTTCTTCAACTGTTGCATGTCTGTTTTGATGTTCTTTTCTCGTTCTTCATTGGTGGCTTCTACCTTATCTGACATTTCCTTGAGTCTCTCATCTGTTGCCTTAGCTAGGTTAAAATAACTGTCTAGATACTCGTGCTTGTTGTATCTTATCTCCTTTTTTATCACCTCTCTGTCTTCTTCACTGTGCTTAAGTCTTTTGTCAATCTGATTTAATTTCGCCAACAAGTCACCCAGCTCAATGGTAGTCTCTTCATGGTCAGCCGTCGGTCTCTCTTCGGCCGTAGCCTCTGCTTTAGCTTGTTCCTCTCTTGGATTGGCTTCTGAGGTCTTCGTGCTCACTGTCCCAAATGTTCGTGCTCTTTCTGCTTTTGGTTCTTCAGTCACGTTTTCTTTTGTTTTTATTCCGAACATTATTCCCAATTTTTCCGTAAAAGATGTCCTCTTTACTTGAGAGTCTTCTTTCACCGTTTCTTCGGTGTTGCCTATTGCATCTTCCGCGTCATCTATCGGTGAGAACTCTATGGGTTTCTGGTTCGGTTCCTCTGCATTGGGCATTGGAGTTGACTCTGTCGCCATCTTCCTTGTTTCATCCACACTTTGATCGGGTGTCTCTAGATCAATCTCGATGGTGGGTTCTACTCGCTCCCCTTCCGTGCCCTCTTTCGCCCTGTTCTCCGCTGTACTCCTTGTGCTGACCATGTTAACTGAAAAGTTCGTCTTCGTTATCTTTGGGCCCGTTGATGTCGTTCCGCGCAGCGATGAATTATATTTCGTGTTTGATCCACTTGACCTTTTTTCGAGCACCGGTACCCTACTCCGCCTCATTATTTCTATTTACAACTGCTTCTATTAACAATTTTATTATATACACGATTCTATTCTAAGGGTAAAAAAAATATTTTTTGTGGTAACAAATTCTGTACAACGTGTTAAAAACCTTATCCAATTCTCTTTCTAAAACCTCCGAAAAATTTTCCTTAATTTGGTCTTAACCCTACCTATTTCGATTTGTCTTATTCTGTCTTAAAACGCACTTGTTGTAATTTGACTTCAATTTCTATACCGTCCCAAGACTATTCGTCACTATCACAGTACTCTCCGCTAGTGTCCTAAGACCCTTGTACCAAGGCCACTGTTCCAAGACTACTGTCCCAAGACTACTGTCCCAAGACTAGTATCCCAAGGCTAGTGTCCCAAGACTACTGTCCCAAGACTAGTGTCCCAAGGCTAGTGTCCCAAGACTACTGTCCCAAGACTAGTGTCCCAAGGGTAGTGTCCCAAGACCAGTGTCCCAAGGCTAGTGTCCCAAGACTACTGTCCCAAGACTAGTGTCCCAAGGCTAGTGTCCCAAGACTACTGTCCCAAGACTAGTGTCCCAAGGGTAGTGTCCCAAGACCAGTGTCCCAAGGCTGGTGTCCCAAGACTAGTGTCCCAAGACTAGTGTCCCAAGACCACTGTCCCAAGACCACTGTCCCAAGACCCTGTCCCAAGACCCCTGTCCCAAGACCACTGTCCCAAGACCCCTGTCCCAAGACCCTGTCCCAAGACCACTGTCCCAAGACCCTGTCCCAAGACCCTGTCCCAAGACCCTGTCCCAAGACCACTGTCCCAAGACCCTGTCCCAAGACCACTGTCCCAAGACCCTGTCCCTAGACCCTGTCCCAAGACCCTGTCCCAAGACCACTGTCCCAAGACCACTGTCCCAAGACCCTGTCCCAAGACCACTGTCCCAAGACCCTGTCCCAAGACCACTGTCCCAAGACCCTGTCCCAAGACCACTATCCCAAGACTGCTCTGTCCCAAGACTTCTTCGGTCTTGTCCCAATACTCGTCACGGAGTGTCTTCCTCGTTGTAGGGTCTTCTTGAATCACCGTACCTTGTACCACCACTCAAGCTCTAGTAAAATTTTCCCAAAAACCCTCTCTTAAAAGCCAAATGCTGACCCCCCTCTTCTTTTGGTTGTTTCTATTTTAATGTAGGTGCGCAGGTATCTTGTGATCACCTGTTCGTATAAAACCAAACACAAATCCTCACTAAAATGCAACAAAAATCTAAGTAAGAAAAATGATAAAAACAGAAAAATGAGCCCACCTGAAATTCAAAGGTGACCAATGTCTACCTTTGGTCTAAAAAAAAATGTCTGGTACCTAATTGCCACGCGTTTTCCTCCCCCCACTAGTGATCTTATGGGGTATCACAAAAGCTGTCTATATCCGGTCCCCCCTACCAAACCAACCAGCGTACCAGTCTTAACTCGAGTTGAATTTTGGATCTCCACCTAATATTACCAACGCGTGTTAATTTCTAATGTAACTAAGTCAACGATGTCGACTAATTAGTTACTCTAATTTCCCCCTTTTTACAATTTACAACCGCCAACCTCTAACTTAACCAGTCCCCCTTCTAACCTCCCCCCTTTCTAGCCCCCCTTCTTAAGCCTAAAAATTACTTTAAGCGCCGGGTGCTAAACCTCTCAAGAGAAAACCGTAGACCTGTTTCCAGGCCTGCTCAAGTAAAAACGTTCCTCAAAACTGGGGGATTTCGCTTATCCAATTTTACACTTATCTCCTATAATGTAATGTGGATTCTAACGATACCCGTTCTGCCCAACTTGAGAACTCGAGAATTGCCAAATCCTTCTTGGCTGCTTTCCCCCTCGACTGGTCACCTGTTCCAGTCCAGTCTCCTATTGGTTCAGCTCAAATGTCCCTGAACCACTTTCCCACTCGGCTGGTCACCTCTTCCAGTCAAGTCTCCTATTGGTTCAATTCAAGTGTCCCTGAGCCACTTTCCCACTTGGCTGGTCACCTCTTCCAGTTAAGTCTCCTATTGGTCCAGCTAAGTTCCAAGCTATCTGAAAACCTTTGACCACGCCCCACTTCGGGCACTTTATTCAGTTTACTGGTTTAAATTGCTAGGTTGATCGAAACGATCGAACTTGTAAAACAGTATGGGTATACTATTTAATTAATATAAAGGTTTGATCCAACTAATCTGGTGTCAAAGTCACTGTCTTTTTTCGTTTTATGGTTTTTGTTCCTTTTTCTATTCTTTTTTGGTTTTTGTTTTGCTTTTTGTCTTTTTGCTCGTGTTTTTGTCCCCCTAGTTGCCCCCCTTTACTCGGTTAGCTAAGCCTCGTTCGGAGAGCGTACCAGGAAATTTTCTTAAAAAGCTATCACGGTACAACCGGAAGGTTTGCACGTTCCTGTCGAACCGTACCGCCGGTACTCTAGAATGGGCATTCAGCCCGAAGCTGTCTCAAGTGGGTTCGACTCCGTAGTCTTGATGTCGTAAACACCCAGGAGCGCCATAAAAACACTATATAACATTCGTCTACTGCAGTCACACATGAGGCTTAAGAAAAATAGGCCCTATAACCACTGGCTCAAGGGTCAGGGACACTATCTCTTGTGTTTTTCTACCCCAAGAACGGTCGGAGCCAGTTCGGTTCGCTTGTGACATTGAGACTACGACCCGTTACAGCTTAAAGGCTACTACTAAAATATCCCCCCACTCTAGAATTAGAAACGTCCCCATACTTAGGTCTCTAGATACCCAAAATACATGAACGCCGTTAAAAACCGGGTTGGAACAATCCGTTAAGTTACTTTTTTATTAGACAGTGGAACTTTGATCCATTTCAGATGGATCAACCTCAAACTCGCCTTACCTCAACATAACAATTATAAAACACACTCTAGGAATTTAAATTTGTACTCACATAGTAGCACGCTCAAGAAGTGGGAAATAATCCAGTCGGTAATTAACTCAAGAATTAAATAACGCAACTAAATGAGTCTAATGTTTTATAGTTTTAACAATGAGAACGAGTTTACTCGCTAGACAATAGTTTTCTTGTGAACCATTAGGACACTCAAGCTGTCCACCTTTCCACCGAAGGTTCACTCTAGTCCAGTTCCGAATAATACTCCAGTCGTTATAATCCAATTCGAGGGAATGCTCTCGTCTCTGTCACAGATGGGACAGCTCTACTCTCGATTATTATAGTGATGGAAATTGCGAATAGCAATTTCCTACTGCTTTTTCTTGCAACTTTCCCGCGTATGCGACTCAATTGTTCTGAAATTGTTCTGATCTCTTTTTCTGATTTTCAGTTCTCGCGAGAAAATCGTGCATGACAGGTTCCATTCGAAATTTTGAAAAATTAAATTTCACTCCAAAATCAAGTGTTTTTTGCTCCTCTCAAGGTCAAACTTCCAAATATGACCGACTGGCACAGATAGGGACAAAAGTTTTTCGAAAAAGTAAGCGTGAAAAGTTTTTGAGATTGTTTTTAGCAAATTCACCAATTTGGGAGGGGTAGACCCTTCACGTTTTATAAATTTTTATTAGGAAAGCCCTTACACCCCTACCAAAAGGTAACAGCGGTTGAATAAAAAAACTTTAGGCTGTTCTAGACAAAAAGGGAGGGCTAAAGGCACAGGAAATCGTTAATCGAGCCGAAGTTGGGCTAGCAATAAGACCCTTCACCGTTAGCGTGAATTGTCAAATAAGAGTCTTAACTTCACTCCGGAAGGGTCTAGGAAAGCAGTACATACCCTTCCTAGTTAATTGAAACAGCAAAGTCACATCGGAGACGTATCCGAAGGGGTATAGGTTGAAAGAAGGAAATCTCCGAAAAGCTACTATTACAAACCAGAGGGCTCCCAATCCGGATGGGTCTTATATTTGCTAGTTCGGAGGGGTCCCAATCCGGAGGGGTCTTATATTTACCAATCCGGAGGGGTCTTATATTTGCTAATTCGGAGGGGTCCCAATCCGGAGGGCTCTAAATTTTGTTAGTCCGGAAGGGTCCTATATATATATTTTTTTCTCTCTTTCCCAATCCGGAGGGGTATTATTTTATTAAAGGACTTAGATAAACGGAAGAAAGACTAAAGTGAGAGGTATTAGGTTATTAGCAGACAGGCTAGGAATCAGTGACTGCACTGGTAACTTGCCTTTCAATAAAAACCAGACCAAAACAAAACAGGTCCGAACTCGGATATTCGCGACACTAAGTCTAAACTAAAGAGAGCGTAATTCATTGGTGTGGATTGACACCCAATTCCTTTTTTGTTAAAAGTGACTGCCCTGAGGATTTTAGTAGGTCTAGCTCGGGCAGTCCGAAGGCAGATAGGTAACACATTACTCGGTGGGTGCAATAGACGCCCACTTGAGAAAATTACTGCCTTCAAAGTTTTGTCTGTTTGGTGCAGCACCAAGCAGGGAAAGCTTTTTCTTTAAAATATAAGTTCGACTATTGTACTGCGACCGACTAAAAGTACAATACACATACGTTTTTTTAATAGAGATATTCATATTCTGTCATTATATATTTTTTTTGATTTTGATTTTAAATCAACATAATTTGTGCTTGATTAGGTAGTGAGTACACTATCTTTTAAATTGACTGATAACATCATATTGTGCTAGTTCTCAAATCTTACGAACGATAATCGGTTAGTGTGGATAAATTATATACAAAACTGTACTCTGATATCATACAGGGATTCGTGGTCACTATTTAATAGAATCTTGTGAAATTTATTGTGTTGTGTCATTATTATTGGTAGTCAAACTATAAGGTCAATAGCAATCGAATTAAGTGTATAGGCATTAACAAGTGACAAATTGAGAATGAGTCTAGACAAGTCAAGGATACCTAAACGAGGTAATAGCTCTAGGAAATTCATACCTAAAAAGCAAAGAAAAACGATGACCGATCCTTTTGTGGATCGGATCAAACGAGCCCGGACCGACAAAGGGGAGACGGTTTTAGGCAGAATGGTTTCAGGCCAGCCTCAGAAGAGCGAAAAGAACTGTTAGAAGTGGAGGTCAATACGGACCATGCCATGAATGACAACCAGGAATTACATGGACTGGAAGGGAGAGGCAGGAGGCTGGCGAGCGAATCTACTCCGGTAGAACAAGGCCATGACTTTAACACTTCCACCGGGACATTGGATCGAGAGGAGATGTCGGAACTGTCCGACATTTCAACTGAAATAGTGGCAACTAGAAGATCTCCAACAGACAACACTATGATGGCAGGCGGGACTGAGAAACAAACAACGTCCTCATCGTTCTCAGAAAGAATGAGGAACACCTTAGGAAACATCTTTCCATTCACCATGGGAGTGGGCACAGGAAATGAAGGTGAATCCCAGGAGGAAGAAGAGGATGAAGGCGAGCAAGTGGATTTTGGATCTCAAGTCAGCCTCAATAGTTCGACCCAGGAGAATGAGGCATACGTCAAAAAATAGACTGGAAACATGGACAAATTTGGTGTGGTGAGAACAATAAGCAAGGAGATAAACACACCGGGCAGTCGAGAGGCTTCGCGATTATGACAAATTCAGAGCTGCAAACTGGGGAGAGTAGAAACAGAGGGCTAGGCAATGCCTTGGCGGATCCCGATGTGGATAATGAAAAGACGTCGAGGCAGAGAGTCAAGGCCCGAATCTCGACCAGCACGAAGCTTCCTGGGACCGACAGGGTTACACCGCCACTAGTGACGCCACTCGTGGATAACGGGGCAGCACTAGAAGAAGCCTTGAACAACATAGCAGACAGTTTAGGAGAACAAAATGAACAGATGTCCATAAGAATGAGTGAGCTAGAAAGAGCAGTTCACATTGAAAGAGAAAGTCTGCGGGAAGAAATAAACCTGGGTAGGAGCGAAAAACGCTTGAAAGAAAGAACGGACGAGCACATAGCGAAGAATTTGTCGAGAATGACAAGAGAAGCGGAACAGAGAGAGTTACGCTTAAGAGATGACATGGAGAAGTTAAGAATTCAGCAAGAGCAGTCTCTTGGGACTCTTGACACAAAGATAGACGCGATGATGGAGAGGCGAACTCAGGCTATCATGGATAGGTTGGACGGGCTACTAGGCAGCAAAAGTGGACCAAAAGAAGGGGAACCGAACTCGGGAGGTCC
Source organism: Symsagittifera roscoffensis (assembly GCF_963678635.1). Classification (NCBI taxonomy): domain Eukaryota; kingdom Metazoa; phylum Xenacoelomorpha; order Acoela; family Convolutidae; genus Symsagittifera; species Symsagittifera roscoffensis. Next base: position 49,840,019 of record NC_087070.1, on the reverse strand, counting down.
CAGCAGGGAGCCGAAGGTGAACTTCAATGACCATCAAAGGAGGAGGACATATGGAACAGTAGAGCAAGTTCTTCGAGGAACAGACAGACCTCTAACGAACGACCGACGCAAGGCACACATTCGACTGTGAGAAGTGATTCCGGTAACAGAGGGCATGCAAGCCCGGGGAGGAGTCTTGTGGGCCAGGCGGGAAACACTCACGGCGATTCGGATTGAAGGGATGCACCGCATACAGAGCCTTTGACTAGGTGTGAGGACACTCAGGCGGGACACTCAAGGGATGCTACGGCAATGGCCACAGCCTTTGAACCCCTAAACAGGTCCTTGGAGACATTCCTTACAAGGTTATCCAGAACCAATGAACGCAGGGAGAAGTCCAGAAGAGTCTTTAAGAAACCAAGATGCTATAAAGATGGATCTGATGGCTGTATTGATACCTGGATAGAGGTAATGAAACTGCATTTGGAGGAAGAGGACTTGTCGGAGAGACAGGAATGCAGTGCGCTTACCAGTAACTTGGAAGGGACAGCCCTGAACTGTGTCATGGCAAAGAAGCAATATCAGCGTGACACAGCAGAGAAAATCTTCGAAATCTTGTTAAACCGTTTTGGATCAGGGGTGCAGGGACACCAAGCGATGATGCGCTTCGAGAAACGGAGGCAACGAGAAGATGAAACGATAGATAAGTTTCTCGACGACTTGGAAATGCTGAGAAGACGCAGCCAACTGGATGAGTCAAACCGGAGAATGAACCTGGCAGTAGCCTCAAAATGCATCAATGGTGTGAAGAATGATGAACTTCGAACAATGCTAGCAACGCATTACACACCACTATCAACCAATGCGCCAACACCAGAGGAGTTGAGGCTCAAGTCAAAAGAGTATCTTTTGTTGAATCCTCCTTCGAGATCTGGATACTACAAGAAAAATTATGGCAATTTTAACAACGGACCAGCAAACCAAGGGAACAACTGGTACAAACAGAGGGATGATATGGACAAGAGACGCTCTTGTGCCAATTGCAGTTCAACGGACCATCATGTGTCAGCATGCCCAACTTACAAACAAGGCATGAAAGCAAAAGGCTTTAGCCTCGAGGACGAAGATGCGTCAGAAGTTGACCATGAGGATTTCATGAGAGGAGTAATTGCGAAATTCGGCCCGAGGTGTTTCTTTTGCAACTTGGAAGGTCATTTTAAATCAGATTATCTGAGGCAGGTGGAGCCACGCACTGAGTCGAGAGCTGTGCGAGCACTACTAACGACGGGTGGCCCTCGCATGAAGAAACTTCATGGACGCTACTTGGAGGTCTATGGGCCGTATCAAATAATGCTGAACGTGGATGGAATCAGCATCTACACCAGGACTTACATAACAACAGATGATGACCAAATGGGGCAGATCTATTTGGGTGAGGAGGAACTCAAAGTCCGTAGGATAGGCCATGACGCCATGATGGAACAAGATGCACTACACATTGGGTATGAAGCAGATGTGACTGCACATCTGCTCGACACCAACGGAACAAAAATCGGAGTCACAGGGCTTCTGGACACAGGAGCGGTAGTGAGTGTGATGCCGATAAAAACTTGGGAAAGAATGGGCTTCACGAGGGAAGACCTAATTCCAACGAATCTCCGACTGGCCGCCGCCAATCGAGGAGCGATTTACGTAGCCGGAAGAACACCAATAACGGTTCTCCACATGGGAGGACGGGATCTTTGGATGAGCTTCCTGGTGGTAGAAAATTTGGACGACCCGACCAATTTATCTTGGGCAGAGACTTCGTCAGGAATTTCGACGTGATGATCGACTTGAACAACGGTCTTATAAAGATTAGGAACCCGGATCGGAAGTATGTTAAGAAATCAATTAATAGGATAATAACAGACGAAAACAAGGTACCAAATTTTTTAGATAGGAACGTGAAGCTACAGCCAGGACAAGCTGTGGTGGCAACTTTTAGAATGAGAAATTTAATTTCGTTAAGCGATAGTAAACAGGTTTGTTTAGTACCAAATCCAAATAGTCAGAGTTCGGTGATTTTGGGCCGGAGCTTCTCGGTAACGCGAAACGGACTGTATGTCAGTGTGTTATTGAACACACTGGATACCACGGTTTCAATCCAGCGTGGAAAGAAGCTTGGTTACGCTTTGCCGATGAGGACCGACTATGAGGAGACACAAAACTTGAAGAAACACAGTGTAAAAGACTGTCCTTTTCATGCAAATAAATATAAAATTTTAAAGAGGATTAATGAAATAAAATCTAATCATAAATTGTTTTCAATGAAATCCGAAACGGACGAAGGCTTATCGAGCTGCTCGAATTTTCCGGAACGCCCCTCGTCATATGAACAAGAATCTGACAAACCAGTTTTGCCAGAAATAGAACATTTAAAAGGGAAAATAGGTGAGGGAGATTTCGAAATTTGCGGGACCTCTTAAATTGGAACGCAGATATATTTTCAAAACATAAGGCGGATATCGGTTGCTGTAACTTCGTCGAACACGAAATCGAACTAGAGGAAGGTGCCGTTCCGCACAGAGAAGGCGCGAGACGGATGACGCCACACAAGTCGGAAGCGTGCCGAGTGGAAATCGAAATGCTGCTTGAATACGACATGATAGAACCCTCGAAATCGCCGTGGGCTTGCGGGGTGGTTATGGCGAAAAAGAAAGGGGGCAGCTTAGATTTTGCTGCGACTTTCGTTACTTGAACGCAGTAACAATTAAAGATGCGTACCCGATACCGCGGATAGACGAGAGCCTCTCTAAGCTTGGTGATGCCAAGTTCTTCACCACATTGGACTTGGGTTCTGCCTTCTGGCAGGTCCCTCTGCGGAAGAAGGATAGAGAGAAAACCGGATTCGCGTGCGAATTGGGTTTGTACCAGTGGAAGAGGATGCCCATCGGCTTGTGCAATGCAACGGCCACTTTTCAAAGACTGATGGCTCAGGCTTTGACCAGAGTGACCAATAAGTACGGGAATCTCGTGATGTGTTACGTGGATGACGTAGTCATAGCGACACCGACCCTGGAAGACCACATTGATCGACTCGATGAGGTCTTTGGATGTATGAAAAGAGCAGGCTTGAAATGCAAACCATCAAAATGTGAAATCCTTAGGGATTCGATCAAGTACCTGGGAAGAATGGTGTGAGGCCAGATCCGGAAGCAGTAGAGGCTGTGTTGACATGGAAGGCTCCGACAACGGACACACAGCTAATGAGCTTCCTAGGGTTTGCCAATTACTACCGGGAATTCATAAAAGGATATGCGGACAAAGTGTATCCGATGCAGAAGCTGATGCGCAACAAGGGGAAAAAGTTCGAATGGAACGATGAGGCACAGGTTGCTTTCGAGAACATAAGGCGGGAATTGTGCGAAGCGCCAGTGCTAGGCATGCCTACAGAAAAGGGCATGTATGTTCTTGACACAGACGCATCGGTAGTAGCCATCTCAGGAATATTGCATCAAGAGCAAGAGTGGAACGGAAGAACGGTTCTCCGTCCCATTGCATACGGCAGCAAGGTCTTGAGTGACACGGAGATGAAGTATGGCGCACCAAAAGCAGAAATGTTTGCAGTAGTCACTTTCGTGGAAAAGTACCGTGCATACTTGGGGAGCGCTCCCTTCAAGTTACGCGTGGACAACAGAGCGTTATCCTGGTTGAAAACCTACTCGATGGATCAGAGTTATATTGGTAGATGGTTAATAAGATTGGATGGCTACCATATGATAATCGAACATAGGATGCGTGATAAACACCAGAATGCTGACAGCCTCCGCAAGAAAACTGAGTTCTATGAAAGATTGGAGCAGAAGCAGGCCAATCAGGCGGAAATAAATGAGGGATTCTCGTTTCTGGAAAAAGAAACATATGAAGCGCTTCCCTTAACGAGATGGTTGGATAAGTCTGGACATCCAATTCCGGGGCATCCTGAGTTACCGGTGGAGAAAGCAGCCGAGATAAAGATCCTATCCAAGGAGGACCCGGGCCCCTTGGATCTGTTGCTGCGCTCGAATCTGTCCAGCAAGAACTCTCTCGCATGAACATAAACAGTCTCTCATTATTGGATAAAACGGTGCAGGTCACACCGCAAGTGATGCGGATGCTGGGTGGATTGTTAGAAAGAGAACTGACCAGAGATGACCCCGATTGGACAGCAGCAGTGGCATCGCTAACAGTCAGGGAGAAGGTGAAGATCATGCCGTCTAGACGACAGCACGCAGAGAACGAGAGGGATTGTAGGACAATAGTTCAGCAACTAGTATCCTCAATACCCCACGAGAGTTTAACCAGTACTTCTTACGGACAGAAAGAACAGGGGAGCAGCAAGCGAAAGAAAACCGTCACCTTTGTGGACCAAGATAAGGAAGGTGAAAAGTTAGAACAAAATCTGCTGCAAGACTATTTGTCGGGGGAGACGTATGATGAGAAGAACCAGCGAGCACAAGATCAACGCCCGGAACAAGAAAATTTGTCCGGGGAGTCTGAAATAGACGAAAAAATGCCTGATGAGAAACAGGACCTAGAGAACAAGGTTTTGTCCGGGGAGTTCAGATGGATGCGAAGAAGGCACAGACATGATCTGGAGGAGCGTGCAGTCTTCAGCACAAACTCTTCAACGGATGACAATTCCCGGAACTCAGGAATGGACACCTATTCAGACAGGAACTCGAGCTCGGGATCAGATTTGTCCGAACTAGCGATCCACACACTACTAGTGGAAACTCGGGCAAGGGATCTGGACAGAGAGGTGTACCAGGATCCTGACAGCGATCGCTACCTTATACCAAGCGAAAGAGTCTTTGACAACGCAGCGGATGACTTGGAGACAATAGCGGTATCGAAACGTTCGATAAGTCTGTTGCCGCAGAAAGAGGCAGTCAGGACTGATCTTCAGCCGTTTAAACAAGAAACACAGCCGTTGGCGAAGATTTGGTGCGTTAAGATGGAAGATGACACACACCAGCCTAATGAGCTGAATAGTCAGATGAGGGTCATGAAGACGTACTTGAAGGCGAGATACAGGCTCTCGGATCTTCTAAGGGCGCAGAGAAATGATCGCATGACAAGCAACCTGAAAAGGTGGATCGAGAATGGTTCTCCAGATAAAGGGGACCTTGAGGAAGATAGTTATCGCATCCTGAGACAGTACTTCATGCAGAAGGAAGGGAGGTTATATTTGAACAAGGACGGGATTGTGGCTTGCAAAAGAAGAGAGGAAGACAGAGTCCTATACAAGTATAACGCGATAGTGTTAACGAAACTCTATCAGACAGAACTATTATTCAGGTCACATGATCAGATGGGCCATCAGGGGATCGACAAAGTATATCAGAGGATCCTGAAGCGCTTTGAATGGCCTGGAATGAAAAAGGCATGCAAGAAGTGGGTAACAGCATGTCTGTCATGCCAACAAGTCAAGGATCCAGGGAAGTTGCGATTTCCATTACAATCGATCGAGTCGTCTGAATTCAATGAGGTGGTGCAGATAGATCACCAGAAAATATGCATGACAGACAGTGGTTATAATCAGGTGTTGGTCATGATAGATCATTTTACGAAGTATGCAGAGGCCGTGCCCTGCATAACTGCCTCGGCGGAGGAGACATGCGACCACCTGATCAATACGTGGATAGCGAGACATGGCTGTCCGATGACGTTTCAATCGGATAATGGAAAAGCTTTCGTAGGAGATCTTACGAAAGACCTCATGAGACGCTCACAGGTCGCTCAAGCTCACTCCACGACATACCACCCTCAGACGAATGGCTTAGTGGAAAGACAGAATAGGACGTTAGTGTCGATGTTGAGAGTATATTGTTCCAGGTACATGACCGATTGGGACAGATACCTTCCACAGGTGATGGTAGCATACAACAGCACGCAACACTCCACCACCGGAGTCAGTCCACACATGATGCTAACTGGACACGAAAAGTCTTTACCCTTAACCTTCTTCTACCCAGAGTATGAGGGAAAGAAAACGTCCCCACAGGTCTACGTGAGGGATGTGATCAGACGCCAACAGGAGTTGAACGATTTGTGTAGACAAAATACTCAGCAAGCACAGGCAAGGCAAAGGAAAAGATTCGACAAGAAAGCAGCTGGTACAAAGGCTTACTTGGTGGGGACTACGTATGGGTATTTCAGAACGTTATACCACCGAAAGGGACGAAAAAGCTCCTAAAAAATGGAGGGGACCCTTCATGATTACAGAGGTGCACCAGGAGGGACGCTTTTATAGACTGAGTACTGGCCGAGCCGCCCACTACGAGAACATCAAGCCACACAATCCATCGACAGAAGAATGGTGTATACCTGCGGACATGGAAGAAGGGGATTATCTCATGATGGATCCTGCTTGTGAGGTCAACGAGAAGGGCACCAGGGAGAAGAACGATGGAAACGAAGTCGTGGAGGAAGGAACGGACACACCGCTGGACCTGGATCCAAACGAGGAGATCGAAGCGGACGATGAAACCTTACCCTACGCAGAGGAAGATTGGCAGGATCCCGAACAGATAGAGATTCCCAAGAATTTTGGAACCGGATCTTCCGTTCACGATACAGACTCGTCAGAAGGACGGGACAAGACCAAGAAGATAATACAATCTTTACGGTGACGACTTTGTAGTGGATAGGATAGATCTGAAGAAGATAAGGAGGAAGTAGTGAGTCTAGAGGAAATAACTGTGTCACAAGACATTGACATAGTCGATGATCACGACGATGAGTGGGTTGACGACTGGTCGAAACCCGAGGTAGAATTCGACGACGAGCAACAGCAGTCATATGAACAAAACTTGACGAACCTCCGTGTCTTAGAGTGGCTGAATGAAACGACCTCGGATCCTGAGGAGACCAGCGTCACGATTCAAGACGTAGATCGTGAAAGCATGAAATACATCAAGACCGAACGAGATGATCCTTCCTGGGCTGCCCAGGAAGGACGACTACTCATTCCAGCTTCTAATCTCGACTTGATACCCGCTATGCGATCGACGGGGACGTCGATGGATATTTTTGTCCGGGGAGTGGGGGTAGGACTTACCCACACTGAAAACTTGATAATAAAAAAATTAAGAGTAGCAAGAGAAACAGGAGACTTAGAAGCAGAAACAGGCAAAGAACCTAAGAAACCTGACATAGGGAGGGTAGTTGAGTCATATTTTAACTTACCAAATGAATATTCAAGCAACATAATACTAACAGACAGTGATTTCATACTCACAAATAGAACATGTGCGATAGCAATCACGGCAGACATGAGTTTTAGGACAGCGTTAGCGGCAGATTTTAAGAGAGAATATAAAAACATAGAGTTCCTGTGGAAGCAACGACCAGGAGTAGGGGGCGTAGCAGCCTTACCTCCGGCGGCGTCACAGATACCGGGAAAATACCTATGCTCCTTGGTGACGAGGGCGACGGAGAAGCAGCACGTGGACCCAGAGAACCTAGTCTTGTCCTTGACGAGGCTGAGGGACTTCCTCGTGGAAATGGACGTGAAGGAGCTCTCGCTTCCAGTGTACGATCCAAACAGAGGACGACTGCATCCTCGGGAACTGTACGCGCTTGTACACGTGATTTTCTCTGATACTAATATACAGAAATATTTACATAAGAAATATTATTTAAGTATAGGCTGAGTGACGTGCGAGAGGGTGTTAGGCTAACGACTAAGTTGTATGTAATGTGTGATATATGTGAGATGTGTGTTGTGTTATGTTATATGTTATGTTATTAAGATCCTGGGTAAGAAGGGGTTAGTGACCATGAACAACTGAATAACGATCTTAGGAATAGATCCAAAGTTTGGACTGTCCACTCTTAGGTCGAGTTCCAAAATTTTAGAGACCGATTGATTTTAATAAATTTTAGGATCAAAGTCTTTTTATCTGGACTATTTTTAAACAACTTTTAGCATTTTTAGCGATATATGTTAAGATGAAACTGACAAGTGTGATATTCGTGACCTCTTTTGTAGATCCTGATTGATCGTTTAATTACTCACTTCAGTCAAATCTTTGAATCAAAACCGATTCGAACTTGAAAGAATAGAATGGATAACTTCAACGTGGATGAATTGATGGACCTGGCAGAGGCATATGTGGGACCGATGGTGGATGCGATCTATCGTCGGCTGATCGATCGAGACTTCGCTCTGGAGGACCCAGAGGTAGTCATGTTGCTGACCGCCCTGATCAACATCTTGGGGCATGACAACGGTGGGGACCGCCCCACGGAAGTCCTGTTGATGGCAGCATATGGAGAGAGGGGAGTACTAGACCGCCCGAACATGAGAGTGATGAAGTGGAGAAACGGGGCTCTCTCAGGGAGTGACTTGGCGAATGAGCCTGGATTGGGAAGTTCTAGGACTTACCAACCAGATGAGATGCCTATGCCCTCCAAGCCCAAACCTGGGCTGACGAGAATGCATCAGGAGATGAACAGCGAGGCTGCCTCGTCTGGTTCACCACTGAGAGCAGCTGTGCCACCAAAGAGGGCGAAAGTAGGACAGAAGGTTCAGACGAACCAAACCATGCAAGATCTGGATGAGAAGAAGGATGAACTGGAAAGTACGAAGAAGGAGCTGAAAGCATGCTCAAGATGGAGGACGATCGGGACATGTGGAGAAAATTGTTCGAAGACTGCAACAAAAAGCAGGGTCAAGAAATTGAGCTCTTGAGGCAGGACTACAAAGAGCGATCGGAACAGATGGCGTTGACAACGGCCGTGGAGAAAAAGATACCTGCAAGGAATATTCCTCGTGGGCAGTCCCCGATGGAGCTCTTGACGCCTCGATAAATGAGTCAAACAACGGAGACACGGCTCCCGACAGAGACAAGTCGAGTAACGATCCCGGACCCGGAGTTCCGGAGACAGATCCGAGAGCTTGCTTCAATCGAGCGACTTGGAGCCCGGCAGTAAACCTGCAGCAACCACCACTCAGGACATCTCATCTGATACTGGGGGACAGCTTGGTCAGAGTGCTGTCGAATTTGAGGACCTCGTGGGTCACCACTGTGATGGCTTTTGGAGGCGCGACGACAGCCCAGTTATATCGAAAGGTGGAACTGATGAATCAAGGGAGGATCCCCAATGTGATGATCCTGGTTGGGACGAATGACATCTCTAGAGGTTCAGATGCGCAGGAAGCACTATGGGAATCAATGATGGTGTGTTTGTTTACTACCCTCTGGCAGAAATTCAATTGCGTGGTACTGGCCGTTTGCACTGTGCCCATGAACACGAGAAGCTTGACCGCAGCAGGAAGAAGGCACAACGAGGGAGTCGTCAGGTGGAATAACATCTTGAGGAACCTCGCAAGTCGGAACGCCGGAAGAATGATCCTCATGGACATCGAACATGACTTGAGAGCTATGGATCAGGCCAGACTGACCACGGACGGCATCCACTTCGACAGTATCGAAGGACAAGCTTGGTTGAATCGAGTCTTCCAAGAGCGGTTGGACGAACTAGAGGCGGAACTCTTTGACACAGGAGTGCTGAAGGAAGAAAGAACAGCGAGTGACGCGGTGATTACCACCTTTGTGCCTCCTAGCCTGGAAACACGCTTGGGTACGGTCCCGGCCGTCACGAACTACTGGCAACAGAGCTCCAGCGAACCAGGTCAAAGGACAGACGTACAGGATCGATTGGGAGAAGCGCCGATGAGGAGGACCATCCATCCTAGGAGAAGAATAGGACCTGTCAACCCAATCGAAGAGACAGCCGGCACGTCTAGATCGGACACTAGATCGGAGACGACAAGTACCAGTCGAGAGGAGAGACGCCCGGGCAGAGGCTCGTTGATGTGGTCAAGACCCATACCGTCTCCCTGGCATGTATACAAAGACGAGCCAATGAAGCTGGATCTCCAGAGGGTAAGCTTCATCGAAGATGCAAGAAGGAGGATGCTGAATCTAGCGACGCTGTCCGTCAGCAGATTGTACTCGATAACTGGCGTAGACTGGTTGATAGCCGCTAGCATAAATTTCAGCTCCACGACGGCCTTGAGATTTGCTGACCGAGAGGGACTGCCCTCTAACAACACAATGGGACCAGTGAACGCAAGAACATTGCAAGACGTGTGGTTGAATCATGACGAAGGGAATCGAGAAGAGAGACCTGGAAGATTTCTAGTGACAAGGGCGCCGATCGGACAACATGTGAAGATGTTCAGGCAAGTAAGCTCACCTCCTGGTCATGTGAAGGAGAGAATATACCTAAAACTAGTGAATCAAGATGGTGATGCCCAAAGATACGGCGGATTGAAAGCGATAAAGAAAGATGAGACCATCTTCGCCGCCTATGACAAAGCAGAAATGAGGAAGGCCAAGATTATGATAGTAGCGAATTCAGAGTTCGTGTACACCTCCAAGTCTCTGTTTTGGCCGGACGTCATAATGTTGGCAGCGGTCGACCTGGACCTACTGCAATCGATATCTCTGGCTATAGGGGTACAAAGGCAGACGGACATGAACCCAATTACGATCGTGTTTGCTGGCATCAATGACCATCTACACAGTAGAGGTTTTCTGAGCAGACTCAGAGATCCTACAACGGCAGAGAACGCTGTGTGGCCAGCGATAAAAGATATCCTTGAGTCGATGGGTGAAGTGGTGGAGGCGACGAAGGAGGGGTCGTTCACCAAAGTGACAGCGAGAATAGTATTCGCGTTGTCTCCGGGGTATGCACATCTCCCGGATGGACTAAAATTCGTGTATGCGATTGTGACCTTGCTTTCGGAAAGAAAATATGACGTGATCATATCAGCCCCGAATCGCATGATAGAGATGGAGAACCTGAGGCCACTCAAGGCTGAACTACCTGCAGTGTGGTCAGATATCTCAAACGCGATGAGAAGATTCAAGGACCATGCGCTACACATGTTAGTGTTGGACGAGGTGCTGGAATTGGAACTGTCCAATTTCAGTCGACAGCTAAAACTGAAACCGGAAATAGACGACGACCATCGAGTGATCGCGGCGATGTCCAACGACTTATGGTTCCGAGCAATGGAAGTGACAGGTGAAAACACGAGAAGGAAAAATTCACTAGAGACGAGAGCTCATTTGGAGGCGATGGTTTTGAGAACCAAGCCGGAAGCCAACCAGTGGCTACACCTGAATCCTAGAGTAGCGGCATTGGGTGCAGATGCTTTTGAGCAAGGCCCCGTGATGATCACAAGGATACATGCCTACTTGTTGAAGGAGGTGAACCTGGCGGAAAATGCCGGAGAAAAGACCGCTGAATTTGTGAACATAATGTGTCAGATTACTCTGGAAACCTTCTGGACCCAGGAAGTGAAGGGACAGGAGGGCTTTGAACGGACAGACAGCATGTTGGAAGGGTTGGGAGCCGGATGGACCGCGTCTTTCTTGGCAAAAGTCTACCCGAAAGTCTCGCATTACTTAATAAAAGAATTCCTCCAAGAAGTAGTGGAAGTGTCAATAGTGGAACTAATAGCCTTGTTCGTGACATTTGGAGCAGAGAGTTTCGTGAGAGGACTGGCGATGCTGTGCACCGAAGGAATTCAGAACCTGCGGTTAGATAGACTTCTGACATTGATTGCGATTACCCACGGAAACTTGGGAGGACTGATGAAACTGACACATTGTCCAGAGCAGATGAGAGAGAGAGTGAGGAACTTAGATATGAAGAAGTCCACGGACTCGTGGAATAAGATAAGAGACCTGAGACACACTCTTATCCAATATCTCTTACAACACAATCGCTTTGGAACGGGAGAAGACGAGACTATTGAAAGAGAGGAAGATGTTAGTCGACATGTTGGAGGCAGGCCCCTGTTAACTGATCTGAGCTTGGCTATGAGAACCGATCCCTTAGCGCTGATCAGAGGAGTCACGGAGTTTGTGACAGTGATCTATGGACCAGCAGTCGCGTTTGCGTTCCCTGACGTTAAGGTGGAGGCATATAGGAGGTCGGTGCTGCAACTGAACCTCATATCAGCAGTGGACAGTAGTACACTGAACTGGTGTGAACAGCACACATTGCGGAAGCTCATGAGTGAGGATCTGTTATTTACGAAAATATCGGAGCCAGAGATGACGGTCATCAATTTTGACGATCACTTCCGTGATCGCATGGGAGAAGTAGAAGGAGGACACATCGAAGTGTTTCCGAAGCTTTGGAATCTGAGACCCTATGATAAAACGAATGGTGAAATAACCAGAGTGCCTCGTCTCACTGCAGCATATCATAAAGTGAGAGAAGAGACGAAGGACTGGGGTGATTACGAGAAGCTGCTGGAGGCAATCCCTGAATTCCCTCTGATAAGAAGGATGTTGCTCGGAGCAGTCTCCGTGGTGCAGACTCCTAGATTGGGAGCATTCGAAGCCAATGAAAGGAGAGTAGGGAATTTCGTGGGAACGATGGATCCATACTTTGTAGGGAGAAATGCCGCCGTGTTACAATACACACGATTTGCATATACGGATCAAGCGACGAGAAGGCGAATAAGTAACGCCGCGACTCCCAAGCCTGGAGGATTTGACGAAGAATGGACGGGATTAGGCTTAGCTCCGATGAAGATGAGAGGCACGACCGAACTGCCTGAAGCCTCCTTGATCCTGACTAGTGTGAAACCGGAGTTGAAAGTGGGAGGAACACTGCAGGCGAGAACCTTCCTAGCACCCTTCGGCTGCGAGGAAATCAAAGTGGTCCATGGAGAAGAGGAAGATAGATCGGCCGGAACCGATAATGATAAGCAAGGACCCTCGAGCTCAAAGAAGGATATGTCAGAAGGAGATGACGGACAGGGAGGAAGCCGTCAGACCGAAGAACCCATGCAACAAGATGCAAGTCAAGCTGGTGGGGAAGACGACAGGGCATCGACAGGAGGAGCATCCAGCCTGGATTTCAATATCTTCAGTGATCTTGAGAACAACGCAGATACGTTGGAGACAACTGAGCCAGCGGATGAAGGCATCTCGACACTGGAGCCTCCGTCAGCCTTTATGGAAATGAAACGGAATTTGCCGGAGAGCAGCTCTCCTGGCAATTCAAGAAATAACGAACAAAGAATCCTTATGGAATCACCTAGAAGAAGAAGAGTAGAGGCCTCAGCCAGAGTACCTTTCTTGGGAACGCTGCCCGAAGAAGAATGGGAAGTACATCATCGAGACCACGAGATTAGGACGGGATGTAAATTGGACAGAGTGGCGTTTATGGAAGAAGTCTTGACAGTGGTTCAGAGCTATGTGACCCAGTCCATTCTGAAAACGGGTCTCAACCAACCCTTGATGAGGGAAATCCTTGACAAGCTTGATGAGTGTGAAGGGAGACTGAGTGAATTGTTCATCGACTCGGCCACTGATGAAAGTGAAGCGAATTCTCCCATCAAGATGACACCGCAGGACGATAAAGGAGAGGTGGTGTATCTGTCAAGAACCAGGAGAGGGACGATGCGATCAAAATTGGTGATTGATAAAATCAATGCGATGAAAATGAAGTTGGGCAGCAGAGTGATACCGAGGAGAGTCGGAAAGACGAAGGTGGATTCGGAGATATCGGTGAAAGCTGTTAACTCAGCGAAAAGGAAACGAGTCGAGGAGGTCATGGATTTGGGACAAGGTGATTATCAATTGCCTGGCACAGATAAAATGTTAACTGATGTAGCGATGGTGCCACCCATTCTCATGGCGGGAATAAAGTCAACAGGTTATAAATCCAAAAGGAGTGACCGCACTCTGACTGGAGCAACCTTAGAATTGGAGATACTCAGCCAATGTGGGGAGAGCACAATGAAAGACTTTAAGCCAACCCCCATGAACCACGGAAAAGTAAATGTCGCAGGACAACTAGTACTAGTAGAATACAACCGACTGACAGTATCGGAGGCTGTGTCGATAGATGAACCTGAAGGTGGATACATGGTAATGTTGGAATACCGAAACTCGGCTAGAGGGTACGTGATGGCTCTGGAAGACAAAGGTGCCATGGAAGGTTATCTAGAGACAATGTTGCAAGGCACCACCCTCAAGCAGAAGGCGTACGGGACTTTAGCGTCGTCTGAGATACAGGCAGAAACGATGGAGCAGTTGGTGAGCCTTCCATGGAAAGCAGTGGTATTAAGGTACTTGGAAGAAGAGATGAGGACTACGCCAAGAATACACGCTCTCATGGCAGTACCTTACGTAGGGACAGAGTTACAACTGAGGTTTGCCTGGTGCATGATGGGACTAACTCGCGAAGAGTATGATTCAGAAGAAAGGAAGAGGTCAAAAAAAGAGAAGGTTTCCCTTATGACGAACCTGAGGGATCTGATAGTCCAAGAGGGAGCAGCAGTAGCGTGTGCGAAACGGAGAGACGCTCTCTGTTTCATTCGATTCATGATAGAGCAGATTTCAGTACCTGCATTGAACACTTGTGTTAAGATGCTGAGGGAAGGCGATGACCGAGCGAAAGCCTTACTCTTGCTAGCGCTGCTGGATATGCAGCAAAGCAAACCGATGAGGGTGAACATGAAAGAACCAGAGGAATTAGAGCCCATGAGAAAGATAGATGAAATCAGGAGATTTTCAAACAAGGAGCTGAGACTCACTAAAGAATCTATGGGGGCACTGCCGAAGTCCAGTGAATACTGTGGACCGATCAAGAAGAAATCATATAGCTACGTATCCGGAATCATAGGGATAGCGTACAACACTTTCCTGAGTGAAGACATACGCGATTGCTTCTTCGATTATGAGCAGGCGGTGTTACTAATATTCTGGACGTCCAGAATTGTAACGATTAAGAGCATTATCAATCCACAGGCCAAATTGGGACTGGTCTTGGAAGAAGAGGTGACTGCACCTTCCGTACCAAAATCCGACAAAAGAGTGGAGTTTGGGTTGGGATTCTCAGATGAATTACTGAGAACGAGCTTGATGGCAGTGTGGGAATTGATGAGGCCATCATGGTGTCCTAGTCCCAACGCTGACTCGATATTACGGGCGACACAAGACGTGCAGAGGGAACTAAATGCAGACTGTAACCTGCGTGACCTTAACATCATATATAATGTGATGATAACGGCCTCTAGGAGCAACGGAGAAGATAAAGTGGGGTTGCCTGGCTGGGGACCAGAAGACTGGGGTCAAACCTGGTAGCTGTCTGGCGGAAGTCTGTGGACTGGAAGGTCACGTTTGTGGAGGTCTGGACTGTGTGAAGACCCTAGAGAAACAACACAAGCAATTGACGGTATTGTTTGGAAACGTAGTGATGAAAGCAAGAACAGAAACGGAACTGATAGCAGATTGCCATGGAGGGACCGAGGTGAATCTAGTGACTGCACTAGGATTCTACAGCATGTTTGGTTCTCTAGAGTCACTATTGAATCTAGAACAGAAACATGAGATGGTCACAGCCATCAGTGTAGAAGTATTCCCAGGAGTTCTGCAGACTGAGCAGAAATACATAGGAAAATGGAGGGAATTGATCGAGACGGAAATGAACATCAGACACAGTGAGACTTATTGTAGGCCATCAGGAGCAAGATATTTGGTGGGTTCGACATTGGCTCCAATGTGCAAGAGCAGATACCCGGTACATTTCGTAGCCGTGGATGTAAAGAGTACGAGAACGATCGTGGATCAAGCCTTCTCAGTGCCGAAGTGTGTGAGACTGGCGAGGATGTCCGAGAAATTTTACGAGTTGCTATGTAGGATGTTCTCAGCAGTTCCAGAGAGAACCAAGGATGAGTTGGAATCAATACTAGGAAAGAAGTTCATGGGATATGTGAGCGGGAACTTCAGTGACTTTGAGAGACAGAAACAGAGAGGATCAACTGTCACAGATTACAATACAGTAGACGAGAATGATAAAGTCCACCGAGTGATGATGGAAGTGGAACCATTACTGGAAGCTTCGGGAAAACGTAATTGGAGGAGTATCATGTTGACACATGATGAGTTTCCTTGCCACTGCTTGCTGCAGACCTGGTGGTATCCCAAGCGTAGTAATCTGATGTTGATCTGGGACTCTGGAGAGCTGCTCTCATTGGGTTTACCAGACTCATCACAGCCCATAACAATAGTGTTAGTGGGAGTTATGATGGCGGTACGATGGCTGGAAGCTCACGTAAAAGAGAACAATAGACAGGAAGCGCCAACCAGAGAACAGTTGCGGAGATTGGATTGTCTAAAAGATTTAGATCTTTTTGAGCAAATGTGCAAAATTCTAAACATTCCAATGGAAGTGAAGAAGATATGGGCAAGAAAACGATTGATGCCATGGTTCAGAGCTAACATGACTGCGTGGTTGTACGAATATGCTAAAAAGCATATGTCGAAGCACGGCAGAGTATACAGTGAATATCAGCTGGACATTGGAGCAGGAGCTTTCAAGCGGGCTCTCGTGACTCATCGGAATGCAGTGACCACTGCTGTGAAAAGAATTTCCAGGACAAGTGAACGTAGTGGAAAGGAGAAGGCAGAGATGTTAAAGGAAGATTTGGAGAGAAATGTGACGTTGTGTCTCCACAACAGCTTCTGCAGGAACAGAGAATCTGAAGTGGATCCCCTACCTTGTTGCAAACAGAGGATAGAAGAGCAGAAGTGTTGGAGGACGGCTTCCAACAGCGTCAGGATAGCTAAAGACGTGTTGCAGGATACAGAAACTGAGAGTGCAGAGTCATTATCACAGGAGGAGGAAATGGAACACTGACGAATAGTCGAAAAACGAGATGGAAAAAGAGATGAAATTAGAAGAAATTAGAAGTTTTAGAACTTTTAAACGACGATAAAAGAAGAAAACAAAGGAGTGATGAAGAAAAAGTTAAAACTCTGAATTGTTTTATGTGTGTGAAAAACTCAAGTGAGAAACCAAGCAACCAAGTTGTAATTGAAAACTGAAACATTTAGTTGAGTTTTGAAATTGTTGCATTTTTAAATTTGCTTTTTGATTTTAGTTGAGTGGCTTTAGAGACACTTACTTACTATTTATTTAGAAAGGCTTGAGTGAAGGAGTATATTTAAATATTCCAGCCTACATGACTGTTTTTAATCAGCTAGGAGAACTGATCACTTTGTGGTGACGTGAAAGCCTTGGGTAATCTCTCGAAGAGGGAGATTGTTTCATTGTTCTTTCTAACCACAGAGTTTGTTAGTTTTAAAATTCAGGACAATAACAAGCAAGATTTCCGAAGGGAAGAAGCATAGTAGGATAATTTTAGCTTGTTGGTTGGCAGGACTGTCCTGCAAACCAACACCTTTTAAATCTAGGAGAAAAAGTTTTAATCAGGACATTGACATTGGAAGTCGGAAAATATGTTTTGTCTTAGGTCATATCCTCAATGTGCGGATTAATGAAAGAACTTGAAGGCTATAGTGATGTAGTATGATGCCATGTATATTCTGCAGTGAGTCGATATGACGTGGATAAAAGTAATTTCGTGCATTTTGTAAGTTCTGTTCGATGACACTGTATCTATTTTACGAACATTGCGAGATTCAATGAGGACATTGACCGGACTGTCCGGGGAGTATGTGACATTCGACCAGAATGTGCCAAAATGCAAATTTGGCGATTTCGAATTTTTAGCAGCGAACCTTCCGAATTGGCGATTTAGAAGGAATAAGAACGTTATTTGAACGATTGGACAAATCGTGAAGGCTGAAGGATTCGGAAATTCCTAAATTTTAAATTTTCGAAGTGATGACGTAACAATTCTCAGAAACGTCAAAAACGGCCATTTTGGCAGAAAAACTGAAAAGCAACACAACAACGATAGTTGCGACGACGACAACAACGAGAAAATTGATAATCAGAGTCAGAGAAAAGCAGAAGTAGCAGAGACCGCTCCAAGTTGCAACTATTGTGTCGCTACAATAGTTGCAAGGCAGTTGCTAGCAACAGTGAGGGGTGGAAACCAGCCCTCCGGGTTATAGAGAAATCAAGCTTAACGTGCTTGATTCAGTGGATTCGAGAATCAGGAGGGGCTTCGGGACTGAAACTTTTATCGTCTTATATGAACTTTTAGCTTCCTTATTATGTCCTGAATTGAATTTAATTAACATCCGAATTCATTCTACTAAGATGAGAAGCTAGGAGTTGCTAGGGAAAGGGTTGATCCATCTTCGATGGAGATGATGATTTTTATCTACTGAACAAAAACAATAATAATTCAATAAGTAGTAGTAGCCCTATTTTTAGGAGTGACCTCGTGGTCTGAGGATACTGAGACCCAGCCATGAGCTCACTATTTCTGCATGTAATTAAGTTAATTTGAGTGTTTTGACCGAAGCCGAAAGCCGTAACGTTTTTTGTCGAGCCGATGTTAGAAAGACCACCGAAAGTACTGGCTTGGTAGAGACGGTGAAAAGCATGCAAAGCTCTGTTTAGACGTTAGCCAGTCGTCTTAGTACTTAGTTTTGTTCTCCGTCGATATGTATCTTCCGGGCGAATGTTACAGAGCGTAGAAAAAGTACCTATTAACGACTGGCAGGCGTCAGTTACCTTAATCCTACTCGTTTTTCACCGTCTCGACCTTGCCAGTTGATTTTCTGGTCTGTTTAGGGCTAAGTAATAAGTTACTATTTTTAGGCTATCAGTCAAACGACTTTTGATCAGCTTTCGTTTATATGCGAACACAACCACATAGCTGAGTCTCGGATCCTCAGACTACGTGATTGCAATTAAAAACACGGCTCGAATACCGTATTTTAATATGTTTTTGGTGACAGTTCTATATTAAATCCATTGGAGACGGATTGACCCTTTCCTCTTCCTAGCTACTCATATTCTAAAATATCAAATAATACCAGTGTCAATTCAAAGTTCTATGGAATCAGAGTAGCTAAAAAGTTAGTTTACTACAGTTTTTCACCATATAACAGTCTCTGGGGGACCGAGCCTCCGCTTCCGTGTTCTCCTTGATGTAACAGTTGCCTACTTCGGTCATTTATGAGGCTTAAGAAAAATAGACCCTATAACCATTGGCTCAAGAGTCAGGGACGCTATCTCTTGTGTTTTTCTACCTCAAAATCGGTCGGAGCCAATTCGGTTCGTTTGCGACATGAGACTAGAACCCGTTACAGCTTAAAGGCTACTACCAAAATATCCCCCCACTCTAGAAAATAAGAACGTTCCCATACTTAGGTTGGATCAACCTAAAACTCGCCTTATCTCAACATAACAATCATAAAACACACTCGAAAAAACTAAATTTGGTACTTACATAGCAGCACGCTTGGGACACAGAGTAATTAAACTAATTAACAACTCTGGCATAAATTTAATCAAATATAACTCAAGAAGTTTTCTAACGATGAGTTCCAATCAAAGGAAGTAAGTTTTAACTCAAGAATATAGTTTTGGATCTGGACCATTGGGAGACTTCACTTGTCCGCTTTTCCGTTGAAGGTTCACACTGGTCCAGTTGATTTTAGCTCTGCTCTCGTATCTGTTCTGTCTCCTATATCAGATAGGACAGCTCTACTCTAGTTTTCTACGATGGAAATTGCGAATAGCAATTTCCCACTTGTAACAGTCGCCTACTTCGGTCACATATGAGGCTTAAGAAAAATAGGCCCTATAACCATTGGCTCAAGAGTCAGGGACACTATCTCTTGTGTTTTTCTAACTCATGAACGGTCGGAGCCAATTCGGTTCGTTTGCGACATGAGACTAGAACCCGTTACAGCTTAAAGGCTACTACCAAAATATCCCCCCACTCTAGAAAATAAGAACGTTCCCATACTTAGGTCTCGAGATACCCAAAATACACGAACGCCGTTAAGAACAGGGTCGGAACAATCCGTTAAGTTACTTTTTATTAGACAGGGGAACTTTGATCCATTTCAGATGGATCAACCTAAAACTCGCCTTATCTCAACATAACAATCATAAAACACACTCGAAAAAACTAAATTTGGTACTTACATAGCAGCACGCTTGGGACACAGAGTAATTAAACTAATTAACAACTCTGGCATAAATTTAATCAAATATAACTCAAGAACTTTTCTAACGATGAGTTCCAATCAAAGGAAGTAAGTTTTAACTCAAGAATATAGTTTTGGATCTGGACCATTGGGAGACTTCACTTGTCCGCCTTTCCGTTGAAGGTTCACACTGGTCCAGTTGATTTTAGCTCTGCTCTCGTATCTGTTCTGTCTCCTATATCAGATAGGACAGCTCTACTCTAGTTTTCTACGATGGAAATTGCGAATAGCAATTTCCCACTTGTAACAGTCGCCTACTTCGGTCACATATGAGGCTTAAGAAAAATAGGCCCTATAACCATTGGCTCAAGAGTCAGGGACACTATCTCTTGTGTTTTTCTAACTCAAGAACGGTCGGAGCCAATTCGGTTCGTTTGCGACATGAGACTAGAACCCGTTACAGCTTAAAGGCTACTACCAAAATATCCCCCCACTCTAAAAAATAAGAACGTTCCCATACTTAGGTCTCAAAATACCCAAAATACACGAACGCCGTTAAAAACAGGGTCGGAACAATCCGTTAAGTTACTTTTTATTAGACAGTGGAACTTTGATCCATTTCAGATGGATCAACCTAAAACTCGCCTTATCTCAACATAACAATCATAAAACACACTCGAAAAAACTAAATTTGGTACTTACATAGCAGCACGCTTGGGACACAGAGTAATTAAACTAATTAACAACTCTGGCATAAATTTAATCAAATATAACTCAAGAACTTTTCTAACGATGAGTTCCAATCAAAGGAAGTAAGTTTTAACTCAAGAATATAGTTTTGGATCTGGACCATTGGGAGACTTCACTTGTCCGCCTTTCCGTTGAAGGTTCACACTGGTCCAGTTGATTTTAGCTCTGCTCTCGTATCTGTTCTGTCTCCTATATCAGATAGGACAGCTCTACTCTAGTTTTCTACGATGGAAATTGCGAATAGCAATTTCCCACTTGTAACAGTCGCCTACTTCGGTCACATATGAGGCTTAAGAAAAATAGGCCCTATAACCATTGGCTCAAGAGTCAGGGACACTATCTCTTGTGTTTTTCTAACTCAAGAACGGTCGGAGCCAATTCGGTTCGTTTGCGACATGAGACTAGAACCCGTTACAGCTTAAAGGCTACTACCAAAATATCCCCCCACTCTAAAAAATAAGAACGTTCCCATACTTAGGTCTCAAAATACCCAAAATACACGAACGCCGTTAAAAACAGGGTCGGAACAATCCGTTAAGTTACTTTTTATTAGACAGTGGAACTTTGATCCATTTCAGATGGATCAACCTAAAACTCGCCTTATCTCAACATAACAATCATAAAACACACTCGAGAAAATTAAATTAGGAACTCACATGTTGACGCACTCGAGTATAAGGAGTAATTAAATTAATGAGCAACTCGAGAAGTAAATAAGATAACTTCATAAGTTCAATACTAATAATTTTTAATAGCAGAGATAAGTTTAGACTCTAGAATTGAAGTTTTAGTCTGAACCATTGGGACACTCCAGCTGTCCACCTTTCCGTTGAAGGTTCACTCTGGTTCAGTTTGAATAATTGCTCTCTTCTCTCGTGATTATCTCGCCTCCTATTTCAGGATAAGACGGCTCTACTCGTGTCTTATTTTGTATCTGGAAATTGCGAATAGCAATTTCCTGCTGTTTTCTTAAGTATTTTCCCGCAATTGTAAATTCGGTCGTTCTGATTTTTCACTTTTTGTTTTCAGTTGTTGCGAGAAAAATGAGCATGACAGGCTCCATTCGAAATTTCGAAAAATAAAACTTCACTCGAAAATCACGTATATTTGTGTCCCTCAAGGTCAAACTTCCAGATATGACCGACTGGCACATACTCCCCGGACTGAAGAACGATGTCCTCATCGCGTGCTGCCTCTTTCAGTGAATCCCCAGAAATCCGAGTGTCACTCAAGATACAGTGCCAGTGGTCATTTACAGAAGTTTGCAGCAGACTTAAGTTTATCTACCTTCCAAAATTCACAAGCATATAAAATTTCACACTATAGCTAAACAGCAATCAAAATCTGCACACACCTGCACCTATGAATTCTCGCTTTTTAAGCTAGTAATTTAAAACTTCTTTTGCCCTATTCAATCAGGAAATTGTCATGCAGCATTTTGATTTATATAATAGATATAGCATATTAATAACAATATCTCATTTGTTAAAATTTCTTTTTCGTGAACCCAGATTTCATCCATGTTCACCCTGGAGCCCCCTCCCTCTCAAGACTCAAGACTCTAGAATTCCCTTTTGAGCCACCGGCTCACTTCGTGTTCATCGTCTTCGAGGTACCAGATCCAGATATATTTGACACTGTGATCTGTTTCAATAGTGCCTCCTCATCATCGGAGCTGATCACAATCTCCTCCCAAGCCTTCAGCTGTTCATAGGATTGCATCCACTCCCTTTGCTCCTGCAATCTCTTCACTTGATTTGGTAAGCTCTTCACCTTCGACTCCCGGTTCAAACAGAAGGAATTGTGAAGACTCAAGCTTACATTCTTCGCCAGACCCTCCTCCAGTATCGACTCCCTCGCTCTAGTGTTGTTTCTGGATACTCTACCCACTCTTTTCCACCCCGTCGTGATCGCATTTCGATGGGTCAGCAGAGGTCTCTTGAAGGCATCTGGTCCTAACTCGGCCTGGAACTGTCGATATTCCTTTTGATGTTTCCTCATGTGATCCTTCGTCACCACGTATAACCAGGACGTTAACGTCGCGCGAAACCAAGGAAAGAACCTCAAGCGGCTCCACAAGTGTCTGAATTCCATTGGTATGGCGAATACCTTGCATGCGGTCTCGAACAACTCAAGTCTCCTGCTGTAATCTATCGCGTGAATCGACTCTGCCGTTGGCGTCTTCGATTCCCGATACTTTGCTATATTTTCTTCAATCCATCGTAGAGCCAGCATCGTGCTCACCACCAAGATGGTCACCTTTTGCTGATGATTGGGCAGTCCCAACGACCTGATTTCTTCCACATCCCAGATCAGGCAGAGATTGGCGTGGTCTGGGTACCACACTGTCTGCGCCAGACAGTGGCATGGACAATCCCCATGTGAGAGGTCGATTCTCCTAAGATTGCGTTCTCCTGAGGCTTCTAGGAGAGGCTCAAGTTCCATCATTTTCTCTTGTATCACGTCGATCTCCTCCAAGTTTGGAGCACCAACCATAGGTTTCCCGATCACGTTTTGTCTCTCATGGTCACTTGTGTTTTCACCCTCCAAACCTAGAAGTTCTTCACCCCAGATTTCACTCAAATCGTTCCTCTGTTCTTTCGGCACTGTTCCTCGGATCTTCCTCAACAGCTTGTGTGAATGATGCGACATCCGAGCCAGTCTTACGCATTTGGGCACTGAGAAGGCTTTGTCTATCAATACCCTTTGGCTGGATACTTCCACCATCGCCATGTGTAATGGATAGTGGCTGCCACATAGGTTGGCCATCACTGACCCCACTAGGGACTTCGCATTTAGAGGCAGACCATAGGCTTCGCTCATGGGAAATCCCATCTCCGCTTCGAGTCCAACCTTCCAACTCTTGATGTGTTTCTGGGTCACTTGCAACACCCCGGGCCATGACTCCACGCTCAACGTTGTCACCAAGTGGTGTTCTGACTCTAGCTTCTCCAGTGACTGGAGACTGCACATTCTTGAGAAGAATCCCAGAGCTGTTGCTAGGTTCACCGTCGTACTCGCGTAACACTCAGCCACTATCTGTATCTCACTCTTCTCCCTTTCGGTAATGTCTTCAAACCAGGTGACTAGGTCTTCTTTCTGGAAAGACTGTATCCTGACACATGATCGTCCATCGCAGGTGTGCTCGCCATTCCCACACGTCGAGTCAAGACAACTGCCCGGCTCCATTTTCTTTACCGACCCTGTTCCACTCGTCACCTCACTCGACTCCTTCACATGAGGCAAGATCAGTCTATGTACTATACTCAATGTCGCCAAATCTTCATCCTCTCTCAGCGCTAGTCTCACTCGCTCCGTGACTTCCTCGATCAGGTTCCCATGGGGATGTGGACACCAGGAGGGCCTGAGCAATTTCCACACCACTACCAGATTTGTGGTCAACATGCCGTTCCCGTTACCCATTTTTAGTTCGACTCTTTTACTTGAGCACGGCACACTTATTACTTCCGGTGTTTTCTCGAGAATCAAACCTAGGCTAGGTCTCTCTCTCTCTCTCCACAGTGTCTATCTCCTTTATGTTGGTCCGCTTTCATGCTATAAGGAATGGTGCACACCGTGAGAATAGCACTATCTTTTTGAATCCGCAATTCCTAAAGAAAGCAGCTCATCTTGTCATGCAGCCTCGTCACCTTCCTTGCCTCCCCCCTAGACACGTCGTTCGTCCCGACCATCAGAGTTACCGTGTATACTCTTGCCATCCCTAGCATCTCAAGTGTTGCCAACATCTGCGGCATCGCAGCTCCAGCGAAACTCAAGATCCCCGTTTGCCAATGGGACTGAATCCGGGTCAGCACCCGCAACAAGCTGTCCCCTATGATCAGGTGGACCGCCCCCTCAGGCACACGTGGCTGCGTGAGTTATTCCACCCAAGCCGCGTCATGGAAGCAATCCCTCCTGTCTCTCTGCGCCGTGCTCCAATCTATCCGATTGTGCCTGTGCTATCTGCCTTCCGTATTCTTCTTGTAACTTGAGATCACCACACTCCTGACAGTTTGCTCCCTCCACGTCGAGGGTAGCTCCACTCTTGCTGGACTCTCACAACTCCTTAGCTGTAGCCGCTCGTGCAACTCTTTCAGTCGTGACGAGCTACCGCTCACCTGACTACTGCTCGGGGTTGAACTTGGGGTATATCCAGGCAGCGCGACGTCCATCAACGGGCGTATTATTTGTGTCTCTAGGCCACGCAGGGAGGACGCTGATTCAGTTGGTATCCACACCTCCAACCCCTCATTCATATGTTCTTGAGCCGCGCGATCAAGTTTAAATCGTCCCTTCGATCTAGGAGCTTCGTCCACCTCCATACGCAACTCTGGCCTTGAGCCGGTAACCATCCGCTCTTTGGGCTTAGCCCCTTTCTGCATGTCAAGCTCGCGTTGTCGTTGCTGGATCTTTTCAAGCTCCGACTTCAGCTGCTCACAATTCGCGGCATTCTCTCGTACTCTTTGTTCCTGTAGATGCTCAGCTCTCAACATATCCAGTTCCCTCCGCGCTTGGTCCTTTTCGACGACCGCTTGATCCCTCTCAAGTTTCGCCTGATCTCTCTCAAGCTTCGCTTGATCCCGGTCGAGGTTCGCTTTGTTTCTCTCCCGCTGAGTCCTCTCAAGCTCTCTCTTCATGATACTGAGGTCTGGATACGCTTCCCCCGTTTGTTGCGCTCGTGACATCGATGGTATCTTACTCGTGCTCTGGCCTGTAGATCTGACTGATGGTCTGATCGGCAGTGGGAACTCCCCTGCACCATACTCGGTATTGTTACTCAAGCCAGGGTTCCTTGCCAAGTCAAACCCCCTTATTGCTCCATCCACGTTCCAGGACAGCCATCTGGTTTGCTCTTGGTTGGATATTCCATCGGTGGTGTAGCCGACCATCAAAACCGCTTCTGTCGCAGACTCCCGGCACTCGCCCTGTTCCTCCAACTGGAGGATGGCATTCAGCATCAATGCCATTCTCTCATCCACTTGAGTGTAATCCAGGTCCCTCAGGCGTCTGTACAACTCATCAATGTGGGCTTTTTCAAAGCCGATGGCATGGACTTCCAGAATCCATCTGCCATTTCTGTAACTTCCAGGTGATCTTGAGTATTAGCAACTTGAGTTTTACCTTAGCAACTTGAGTTTTACCTTAGCAACTTGAGTTTTACCTTAGCAACTTGAGTTTTACCTTAGCAACTTGAGTTTTACCTTAGCAACTTGAGTTTTACCTTAGCAACTTGAGTATTACTTCTTGAAGCGTCGTTCAATTTGCGTTTTCGTTTAAGGACTTCCTTTCTTCAATTGAATGCAGTTGGGTAGTCAATTTGACTTTACCAAATCAGTCTGAAAATAACACCCGATTTTTAGACTAACAGGCTGTGTTCCTAACCTAAAAACCCACTTTACCACTATAGTTAAAACCCTTTCCTTTTCGTCCTACTAAAATAGTTCAATTGGAAATTTTCTAAGAACATTCAGATTCATTTCATGTTTTAGCACCATCAATCATTTAAAATTTCAATTGTCATGCCAATCACCTTTAAAATTCTTTACCTGTTTTGTACCACCACACCTAGCTCGAGATTCTCCCCTCATGCCCAACTCGAGACCCCCGTGTACCCGACTCAGGCAATGCTCAAGTAGTACTTCTTATGAAGATGTACCATTGACTCAGTTTCTGTGAAGCCCACGAGTAGGATAGCGTACAATTCCCTTGGGCTCAATTTGCCCCTGTTTGGGTCATACACCGGCATTGAGACCTCCGTTATCCTTCTTTCAATCATGAAGTCTCGTAGTCTTGTTAGTTTCAACATCACGTGTTCGGGATCGATCGTGTTCCTGTCATTGACCCTCGTCACTAGGAAGCACAGGTATTTGCTCGGGACTTGTGCTACTGATGGTGGAAGCGCAGCCATTCCTCCTAGCCCCGGTCTCTGTCTGAACAGAAACTCCACGTTCTGGTACTCTCTCTTGAAGTCAGCCTCCAGTCTTGATTTGAAGCTCATGTCCGCCGTGATACAGATTGCGCTAGTCCTGTCTGACAGAATGAAGTCACTATCGGTTATCAGGATATTTTCCGAGTATTCGATTCGTTTGGTATATTTAACTTCGTTTTGAAATTCCGTCCTATGGTAGGCTCGGCCTCCTCCCCATCCAGTTCCAGTCCGCACGTTTCTCTCACTTCCCTGAGTTTCTTTATCATCAAATTTTCGGTGTGGGTAAGTCCTACCCCCACTCCCCGGACAAAAATATTTATCGACGTCCCCGTCGATGATGCTGGGTCTGAATTATCTGGCGGAATGTCGAGCAGGCTGTCTGTTGCCGACCAGCCGAAAAGAGGATTCTCCGTCTTCATGTACTTCCCCGCTGATATGTCAACTTGCTGTATGCTTTGTCCTTCTTCGCTTCCGTTCTTGACATCGCGCATCCATTCTAATATCCTCAGGTTCGTATTCTCCCTCCTCTCTATCTCGCTCTGTTCTAAATCCGTCTCCCGCTCCGGTGTCGAGTAGTCTTCTTGTGGGTAGTGTTCATTATCATCGATGATTTGCCATTCACCATCTGCCGCCAGCTCGCCCACACTTATTAGTTCTTTGCCTAGGTCATCGGGCTGTATCTTATCGATCAGGAAATCGTCCCCATACCTGTTATACCTCATGCCTGTGCGTTTGCGATTGCCACTTTTTGTCCCCAATGGTATTGATAAGTCTGGTTCTGTCTACTTCGGCACCTCACCTTGCTCCGGATCGTTCCAGTCTTCTTCCACAAAAGATTCCGATTCAGAGTCCGCTTCTATTTTTTCATTTTCATCCAAACTCAAGTTCTCATTGCCATCATTTTTGTCTCTGGTGCCTTTTTCGTTCACTTCACATGCTGGCTCCACCAGTAGGTACTCTAGTCCCTCCATGTCTATTGGTATGCACCAGTCCTCTGGGGATGGGACATGAGGCTTCAGGTTCTCATAGTGTGCTGCTCGCCCAGTACTCAAGCGGTAGAACCGTCCTTGTTGATGTACCTCTGTTATCATGAATGGTCCTCTCCATTTCTTGAGTAGTTTCTTCGTCCCTTTGGGCGGTATAACATTCTGGAAAACCCACACGTACTGGCCGACTTCATATGGCTTCACCTGTAATATCCTTTCATCATATTTCTTGCGTTGTCTCATTTGTGCTTGCGCAGTGTTCCTCCTGCATAGCTCGTTTATTTCCTGCTGTCTTCTGATCGCTTCTTTCACGTAAGCTTGAGGCGACGTCCTTTTCCCTTCATATTCCGGGTAAAAGAATGTCAGGGGCATCGCTCTTTCTTTGCCTGTCAACATCATGAAAGGACTGATGCCCGTTGTTGAGTGTTGAGTACTGTTGTATGCCCCTACGACTTGCGGCAGATATTTATCCCAGTCCGTCATGGACCTTGAGCAGTATACCCTCACCATATTCACCAACGTTCTATTCTGTCTCCCTACCAGCCCGTTGGTCTGAGGATAGTAAGTCGTTGAGTGTACTTGAGCAATGTGTGACCTCTTCATTAATTCCTTAGTCAAGTCCCCCACAAAGGCCTTACCGTTGTCTGACAGAAAAGTCATTGGACAACCATACCTCGATATCCAATGGGTTATCAAGTGGTCACAAGTCTCCTCTGCCGAAGCTGTTTGACACGGCACTGCTTCTGTCAGCTTTGTGAAGTGGTCAATTATAACCAGTATCTGGTTATGCCCCGACTTCTTCAAACAGATCTTTTGATGGTCTATCTGCACCACTTCGTTAAATTCCGAGCTTTCCACCGACTTGAGTGGGAATTTCATCTTCCTTGGGTCTTTCACTTGCAGGCATGCCAGGCTTGCATTCACCCACCTTTCACAAGCTTTCCTCAATCCTAGCCAATCGAACCTGTGAAGTATTCTTTGTTGCACCTTGTCTATCCCCTGGTGCCCCATTTGGTCGTGCAATCTGAACAGCACCTCTGTCTGATATAATTGTGGTAATATGGTGAGGTTGTGCTTGTGTAGTATCTTCTCCTCGTCTTTTCTCTTGCATGCTACCACCCCGTCAGCCGTGTGATAGAGTAACTCTTTCCTTTCTTTGTAGAACTGGCTCAGGATCTTGTAGCTGTCTTCTTCAAGTTCCCCTTTCTCCTTGGACCCCATTCGGATCCATTTGGAGAGGTTACTTGTCATCTTGTCATTCTTCTGGGCTCTTATCAGGTCCGACAGCCTATATCTCGCCTTGACGTGTTCCTTCAGTGCCATGATCTGTCCATTCATTTCCCCAGGGTTGTGGATGTCGTCATTCAGCTTCACGCATACTATTCTCTTTACTATCTTCATGTCATCCTCTGGCACCAGATTTGTTCTGACATTTGAGTTGCATGATAGTTCCCTGAATGGTTTCCTCTAAACTGCAATTCTTTCAAGTTCTTCACCTCCTCGTACTTCCTGTACGTCCAAGATGAAGGTTCCTGTTGACGGATCTGTTTGTAATTCCCTGTCGCTGTGTCTAATCTTTTCTTCTGCCAATATCATGCAGAGACTAACTTGATTGTCGCTGCTCTCTTCCGAGTCCTCATCCCACATTTCACACTCCCCGGACGAATTTGCTCCATCAGTGTTTCCTTCCTCCGTGGACGTGGACCGCTCCCCGGACTCTTGACCTAGTCCCAGGTATTCAGCCTCTTCCTTGAACTCCACTCTCTTTTTCCTAGCCCGAGTCTGTTCAAGTATGTCCTCAGGGATTTTTTCAACCAGTGACTGCACGACTTCTTTCCCATCAGGGTTAGTCACCTTCGAGGTGACTTCCTCACTAACTATCTCGCTCTTTCGCAGTATTGTGACCTCCGGTTCCTTTTTACCCTTTTCTTGGATCACGGGTTTATCATCTGCTAGTTTCTCGAGTAACCTCATTAAGTCATCGTCTATCTGTGCCTCTCCCGTCTCTACCTGGTTGAGATCATAGCCTTTTGCCTTGAGCGTCTCCCTCACAATCTTTGACTTGAGTATTATCCCTATCGGCTTCCCTCAGTTCTTTTTCAAGATTGTTTTCTCCGGAGGTTCTTTTAGTAATTCGGGGTGATCTTCTATTGGTTTGCCTGATTTGTCCAACCATCTCGTG
This sequence comes from Symsagittifera roscoffensis, assembly GCF_963678635.1. Lineage (NCBI taxonomy): Eukaryota > Metazoa > Xenacoelomorpha > Acoela > Convolutidae > Symsagittifera > Symsagittifera roscoffensis. The sequence goes on along the minus strand of NC_087070.1, from coordinate 49,810,271 downwards.
AGTGGAAGACTGTCGTACGTTTCCTTATCCATGAATGAGAAGCCCTCCTTGATCTCAGGTCTATCTGCCTCCCTCTTTTCTTGTCTCTCGTAGAACTCCGTCTTCTTTCTCAAGCTGTCAGCATTTTGATGTTTGTCTCGTGTTCTATGCTCAATTATCATGTTGTATCCGTCCAGGCGAACTATCCACCTCCCAATGTAACTTTGGTCCATTGAGTACGTCTTCAGCCAGCTTAGTGCCTTGTTGTCGACTCGCAGCTTGAATGGCTCGCTGCCTAGGTATGCTTTATATTTCTCTACAAAGGTAACCACCGCGAACATCTCCGCTTTCGGTGCCCTGTACTTCATTTCCGTGTCACTTAGGACTTTGCTCCCGTACGCTATTGGTCTCAAGACTGTCTTCCCGTTCCACTCTTGTTCCTGATGGAGAATTCCAGAAATCGCTACTACCGACGCATCCGTATCCAGCACGTACATCCCTTTCTCTGTTGGCATCCCTAGTTCCGGTGCCTCGCACAACTCTTTCTTTATTCTCTGGAATGAATCTTCTGCTGCGTTGTTCCACGTGAACTTCTTGCCCTTGTGTCTCATTAACTGTTACATCGGATAAAACCTTGTCTGCATAGCCTTTGATGAATTCTCTGTAGTAATTTGCAAAACCCAGAAAGCTCATCAATTGGTGTTCCGTTTTTGGCAATTTCCAAGTTAGAACTGCTTCTACTGCGTCTGGTTCTGGTCTGATGCCATATCTGTCCACCATCCTGCCCAAGTATTTTATCGAATCCTTGAGTATGTCACACTTTGATGGTTTGTATTTTAGCCCCGACCTCTTCATACACGCAAATACTTCGTCAAGTCTCTCAACGTGGTCTTCCAGTGTGGGTGTCGCTATTACCACGTCATCCACATAGCACATTACCAGGTTGCCGTACCTCTTCGTCACGCCTATCAGCGCGTGTGCTATCAACTGTTGAAATGTGGCAGTGGCTTTGCAAAGACCAAACGGCATCAGTTTCCATTGAAACAGACCCAACTCGCAGGCAAACCCTGTCTTGTCCCTGTCCTGCTTCCTGAGTGGTACCTGCCAAAAAGCCGAGCCTAAATCAAGAGTCGTAAAAATTTTTGCATCACCTAACTTCGAGAGGCTCTCATCAATCCTAGGTACGGGATAGGCATCCTTCACCGTGACGGAGTTCAGGTATCGAAAGTCACAACAAAACCTCAACTGGTCGCCTTTCTTTTTGGCCATCACTACTCCACACGCCCACGGTGATTTGGATGGTTATATCATGTCATACTCTAGTAGCGTTTCAATCTCCTTTCTACACGCATCCGATTTGTGTGGGGTCATGCGCCTCGCCCCCTCCCTGTGCGGTATTGCGTTTTCCTCAAGTTCTATTTCATGCTCAACAAAATTACAACACCCGATGTCTTCCTTATGTCTTGAAAAAACTTCCTCGTTCCGTTCTAGTACGTCCTTGATGGCTTGGAGCTGTTCGTCCGTTAACTTGCCTCTTAATGTTCAATTTTCGGTAGGACCGGTTTATCACTCTGCATTTCATCTAGTGTGGGCCGTTCCGGGAAATTCGAACAGCTCGATAGTCCATCGTCTGTCTCTGACTTAAGTGACTTTACAAGACCTGATGAACCTTTTATTTTCTTCAATCGTCTCAAGATACAAATTTTGTCCCTATGATTGGGACAATCAACAACTTCATTTTGTTTATGGTTTTCAGTCCTTTCATATCGAGTTTTTACGGGTAAAGCATATCCCAGTTTCCTCCCCCTCTGTATCGTGATTTGTATGTCAAGGGTATTCAACAAGACACTCACGCAGAGACCGCTCTTCGTTATCGAGAAGGATCTTCCTAAAACAGCAGCACTTTGACTATTTGGATTTGGGACTATGCATACCTGCTTCTTGTCACTTAGTTCATTGTAATTTTTCATTCGTAAGCTTACGATCGCCGCTTCGTTCGCCTTTAGCCTCACTCTCCTACTGAAGAATACCGGTGCTTTGGTCTCATTTGCCATTATTAAATTTACCGGTTTGATTGTGTACCTCCTATCCGGGTTCCGTATCCTGAACATTGCGTTGTTTAGATCAATCGGTTCCTGATGAAGTCCCTGCCTAAAATGAATTGGTCAGACTCATCTAGGTTTTCTACCGCAAGAAAGCTCATCCACGGGTTACGTTCCCCCAGATTCAGGGCTATTGTCGGCGTTCTGCCCAACACCCGCAGCGCCCCTTTGTTTGCAGCTGACAACCGTATTCTTGAATCTATCAAATCTTTTTTGTTGAAGCCCATTCGTTCCCAAGTTTCGATTGGTATGACACTCAAGACCGCTCCCGTATCAAGTAACCCACGTAACTGAGTCTTCTTGCCACTTATGTCAAGCACATGTGCTGTCACATCTGCCTCTGTCCCGATGTGCATTGCATATTCCTCAAGCATGGCGCAGTGTCCAATCGATCTCACTTTCAACTTTTCTTTTCCCACATAGATTTGCCCTATTAGATCTTCATCACATGTTATCATTGTTTTCGTATAGATGTTGATCCCATCTATATTTAGCATCACCTCATGTGGACCATAAGCCTGTTATCAACTCGTACCGACTTGCTACCCCCTCTCGTGAGTAGTGCCCTCAATGCTCTAGAAGTTGTTTGTGGGCTTATACAACTCAAGTAATCTGCGTACACATCAATGTGCATTATTGTCTGGTCACTTGGTTCGCTCAAGTTTCTCGTTACCTCATGGCCGCCCACAGTGATTATTGACATTATTCTTGCCCCAATCTTTGTTATCCCGAATGGCTTCCCTGTAACCATCTTTACAGTGTTGCATTTTCCATTTTTTGTCGACCCCTCTACAGCCTCTGGTATTGTTTGCGTGCAACTTATTGCTCCGTTCATTTTCTGTCTTCCGATCTCTTGCTTCAGCCGTTGTTCTATTTCTTTCGCTGCCAGGTCCTGTTTCACATTGTTGATAGCCTCCGCTGCCGCCTTCTCATAATTTATTTCTAGGGCGTTCCTTGCCGTGGCTTCTATTGCACTATTACATTGTGTTACAGCGTTCACTGTTTTAGTCGGCAGTTCCGCACTTGGTTTTTCTAGATTTTTCGTCTCAAATTCACCTTGTCTGTTTCTCTGGTTCTGTACCGCTGCTAACGCCAACTTATGTTTTGGATGACTCTGATTCTTGACCGCCTCCCAAAACAACGGGCAGTCCATCCTGAAGTGCCCCTCTTGGTTGCAGAAGAAGCATCTTGCACCTATTTTGATGATCAAGCCACTATAGAACTCGTGTTCCTCCATCTGGCTCATATCTTCCTCATCGGGTGCATATCCCAAACTCTTCATGCCCTGTTTGTATGTCGTGCAATCCGCCACGTGATGGTCAGCTGACCCGCAGTTCGCGCATGATCTGCGTTTGTCCATGTCATCTCTGGGCTTGTACCATGACGACCTTTGTGGCTGGCTCCCCCCTTGCGCATTCCTGATGTCTGAGTACGAGTATTTCTTGGGTTTCATTAGCATGTATTCTCTTGACTTCTGCCTCATCTCTTCTGGAGTTGGTGCACTGTCTTTCGACAATGTATAGTATGTTGCTAACATCGTTTTCAAGTCATCACTCTTTACCCCATCAATGAACTTTGAGGCGATGCTGAAGTTCCTTCTATTGGTAGATCCTTCCGGGTCACTCCTTATTCTCAAGCTCTCAAGATCATCTAGGAACCTGTCTATCGATTCATCGTCCATTTGCCTTCTCTTTTCAAATCGCATCATCGCTTGATGACCCTTCATGCCTGAGCCGAATCCATTTAACAATATTTCGAAGATTTTGTCCGCTGTATCAATGCCGTGCCTTCAATGCCGTGCCTTCCAGGTTGCTCAGTATCGCTGTGCATGCTTGCCTCTCATCGTTCAAGTTGTCTTGTTCCAAGTGCAACCTCATGACTTCTACCCAAGTGTCAATGCATCCGTCTGAATCATCTTTGAATTCTTTCGGTTTCTTGAAAGTTTTCCTGGATTTGTTGCTTCCTCTGTCACTCGAGTCGGTGTTCCTCGTGGCGAAGGCTTCTAGCGTCCTGTTCATCATTTCCCAGGTGCTTGCCCATGTCATGGCATCCGGTCCCACGTTGTTGTGAGTCGTCGAGTCCCCTGGACCACTGGTTGTTTTCGCTGTTCCACTTTTCATGATCGCTTTTGCCCCCCCCCCCCGGTTCTGTACTCGCAGCATCCCGGGGTAACGGTAACGGTGTTGACTGCCGTTTGCTCCGTTGTGGTTCCACGAAGTCAACTCTATTGCCTTGCGTCCGCTCCGCTGCTGGCCTGTCTTGTGGTGTTGAATTCCTCAAGATAGCGTCTAACTTTGTCTGTATTGCACTTGAGCTCTCAGCCTGGTCCCTACTCATCGTATCCATTCTCGTTTCCAAACTCCCCAACTGGCTATTCACTGCGTCATATCGCTGCTTCATTTCTCGCTTTTCTTTTCTGATGTTCTTGTCTCGCTCTTCATCAGTGGTGTCTATTTTGTCCGACATCTGCTGAAGCTTTTCCTCTGTTGCTCTCGCTAGATGGAAATAGCTATCCAGGTACTCATGTTTGTTGTTTCTCATTTCCTTCCTTATCACATTTCTATCCTCTTCGCTGTGCTTCAGTTTCTCGTCTATCTGATCTAGCTTCGCCATCAAGTCGCTTAGCTCAAGAGTAGTTCTTCCATGGTCCGTTGTTGTCCTGTAGTCGTTCGCTGGTCCCGGTTTTTTCTGATCCTCGTTTTGGTCGGTCTCTGTCGTTCTCGTGGATGCTGTTCCGAATGTTTTGCTTTTCTCGGCTTTCGTCTCCTCCACTGCTGCGTCTCTCGATTTCATTCCGACCATCATCGCCAATCTTTCAGTAAAAGACGTTCTCTTTTGAGACTCATCCTTCACCGTTTCTGGCGTGTTGCCTGTTGTGTCTTCCACGTTGTCTATCGGTGGGAACTCCATGGGCTTCGGATTAGGTTCTTCCGCATTGGGCATCGGGGTTGACTCTGTCGTTTTCTTTCCCACTTCATCCACACTTTGATCCGGTGTCTCTAGTTCAATCTCGATGGTGGGTTCTACTCGTTCCCCTTCCGTGCCCTCTTTTGCTCTGTTCTCCGTAGTACTCCTCGTGTTGAGCATACTAACTGAAAAGTTCTTCTTTGTCACCTTCGGACCCATTGATGTTGTTTTACGTAGCGACGAATTATACTTTATCTTCGCCTCGGTAGATCTTTTTTCAGCTACCGGTACCCTGCTCCACCTCATTATTTACAATTGTTCCTATTTACAGTATTACTATCTACAAAATTCTACTCTAAGGTTAAAACCTCTTTTGAGAAAATTTTATAAAAAGAAATTTACAATTTGCTAAAAACAACTTTTCCTGAGCTTTTGAAAATTCTCTATGATAGGATTGGATAGAAAATTTGATTTTGCAATTGGTTACTTCAACCTGACTTAGTACTCTTTTAGTACCCCCCTTCTTTATGCTGTTCCATGACTTTCTCTCTACTGTTCCGAGACTATTCAGTGTTGTCCCAGTACTTCTTGTTAGTGTCCCAAGACCAGTGTCCCAAGACCCTTGCCCTAAGACTACTGTCCCAAGACTACTGTCCCAAGACTACTGTCCCAAGACTACTGTCCCAAGACTACTGTCCCAAGACTAGTGTCCCAAGACTACTGTCCCAAGACTAGTGTCCCAAGACTACTGTCCCAAGACTACTGTCCCAAGACTAGTGTCCCAAGACCACTGTCCCAAGACCAATGTCCCAAGACCACTGTCCCAAGACCACTGTCCCAAGACCAATGTCCCAAGACCGATGTCCCAAGACCACTGTCCCAAGACCAATGTCCCAAGACCACTGTCCCAAGACCACTGTCCCAAGACCACTGTCCCAAGACTACTGTCCCAAGACTACTGTCCCAAGACTAGTGTCCCAAGACTTTTTTGTACCAAGACTGCTCTGGTCCAAGACTGTCCCAAGACTGCACTGTCCCAAGACTGTCCCAAGACTGCTCTGTCCCGAGACTGTCCCAAGACCGTGTTGCTCCAAGACTGTCCCCAGACTGCAATGTCCCAAGACTTCTTCGGTACTGTCCCAAGACTTGTCACTGGGTGTCTGGATATCGGATCTCTTCTTCTTCGTTGTAGGGACTCTTGAACCACTGTACCTTTTACCACCACTTGAGCTCTAGTAAAAATTTTCCCAAAATCCCTATCTTAATGGCCAAAACCCAAATACTAATCCACCAGTATTTATCTCCCTCTCGTTGTTTCAGGCTATTTGAAACCCTACCTTCCTCGCAGGTATCTTGTGATCACCTGTTCGTTCAAATACCAACAACAAATTTTCACCAAAACGTAAAAATTTAAACTGGAAAAAATTTCAAAAACAGAGAGATGAATTCTCCTAAAATTCAAGGTTGACCGATGTCAATCTTTGTCCGAAAAAATGTCTGGTACCCGATTGCCACGCGTTTTCCTCCCCCTGCTAGCGATCTTATGGGGTATCACAAAAATTGTCTATGTCCGTTCCCCCCTACCGATCCGACCAGGGTACCTACCTTAACCTGATTTTAAATTTCGATATCCGCTTCTTATAACCAACGCGTGTAAGTATCCAATGTAACTAAATCGACTATGCCGAACAATTAGTTACTCTAATGAGTCCCCCCTTTTTACACTTTACAACCGCTAACCTCTAACCTAACCAGCCCCCCTTTTAACCTCCCCCCTCTTTAGCCCCCCTCTTAAGCCGAAAAATCCCTTAAGCGCCGGGTGCTAAACCTCTCGAGAGAAAACCGTAGACCTGTTTCCAGGCCTGCTTGTGTAAAAACTTCCTCAAAACAATGGGGCTCCGCTTATCCAATTTTACATTTGTCTCCTATAATGTAATGTGGATTCTAACGATTCCCTTTTGCCCAACTTGAGAACACCCCTGTGCGTCCTCTTGTAGTGATCCCGTGCTGGTTGTCTCCGTTCTGCACTTGACAGCAGCACCACCTTCCCACTTGGCTGGTAACCTCTTCCAGTCAAGTTTCCAGTCGGTTCAGCTCAGTCCTTCTGAACCACTTTCCCACTCGGCTGGTCACCTCTTCCAGTCAAGTCTCCTAGTGGTCCGGTTCGATCCTTGCGAACCACTTTCCCACTCGGCTGGTCACCCTTTCCAGTCAAGTCTCCTAGTGGTCCGGCTAGATTGCAATCTATCTAAAAACCCTTAACAACGCCCCCCACTCGGGCACCTTATTGAAGTCACTGGTTTAAATTGCTAGATTGATCGAAACGATCGGTCTTATAAAACAGTATGGGTATACTATTTAATTAATATAAAGGTTTGATCCAAATGATCCGGTATCAAAGTCACTGTCTTTTTGTTTTATGGTTTTTGTTCCTTTTTTTGTACTTTTTTCTTGTTTTTGTTTCGTTTTTTGTCTTTTTGCTCGTGTTTTTGTCCCCCTAGTTACCCCCCCTAACTCGATTAGCTAGGCCTCGTTCGGGGAGCGTACCAGGAAGTTTTCTCAAGTTTTCTTAAAAAGCTATCACGGTACAACCGGAATGTTTACACGTTCCCGCTGAACCGTACCACCGGTACTCTAGAATGGGCATGCAGCCCGGAGCTGTGTCAAGTGGGTTCGACTCCGTAGTCATGATGTCGTAAAAACACCCAGGAGCGCCATAAAAACACTATGTAACAGTCGCCTACTTCGGTCACATATGAGGCTTAAGAAAAATAGGAACTATAACGATTGGCTCAAGAGTCAGGGACACTATCTCTTGTGTTTTTCTACCTCAAGAACGGTCGGAGCCAATTCGGTTCGCTTGCGACATAAGACTAGAACCCGTTAAAGCTTAAAGGGTACTACCAAAATATCCCCCCACTCTAAAAAATAAGAACGTTCCCATACTTAGGTCTCAAAATACCCAAAATACACGAACGCCGTTAAAAACAGGGTCGGAACAATCCGTTAAGTTACTTTTTATTAGACAGTGGAACTTTGATCCATTTCAGATGGATCAACCTAAAACTCGCCTTATCTCAACATAACAATCATAAAACACACTCGAGAAAATTAAATTAGGAACTCACATGTTGACGCACTCGAGTATAAGGAGTAATTAAATTAATGAGCAACTCGAGAAGTAAATAAGATAACTTCATAAGTTCAATACTAATCATTTTTAATAGCAGAGATAAGTTTAGACTCTAGAATTGAAGTTTTAGTCTGAACCATTGGGACACTCCAGCTGTCCACCTTTCCGTTGAAGGTTCACTCTGGTTCAGTTTGAATAATTGCTCTCTTCTCTCGTGATTATCTCGCCTCCTATTTCAGGATAAGACGGCTCTACTCGTGTCTTATTTTGTATCTTGAAATTGCGAATAGCAATTTCTTGCTGTTTTCTTAAGTATTTTCCCGCAATTTTTCACTTTTTGTTTTCAGTTGTTGCGAGAAAACTGAGCATGACAGGCTCCATTCGAAATTTTGAAAAATAAAACTTCACTCGAAAATCACGTATTTTCGTGTCCCCCAAGGTCAAACTTCCAGATATGACCAACTGGCACAACTGTATATGTTTGACAACTTTCCCGCAATTGTTAATTTGGTCGTTCTGATTTCTTAGTTGATGTTTTCAGTTGTCGCGAGAAAACTGAGCATGACAGGCTCCATTCGAATTTTTGAAAAATAAAACTTCACTCCAAAATTACGTATATTCGTGTCCCTCAAGGTCAAACTTCTAGATATGACCGACTGGCACATACTCCCCGGACTCAAGATCGATGTACTCATCGCGTGCTGCCGGCTGTCAGTGAATCCCCAGAAACCCGAGTGTTACTCAAGATACAGTGCCAGTGGTCATTTACAGAAGTTTGCAGCAGACTTAAGTTTATCTACACCCCAAAATTCACAACCATGTAAAATTTTCACACCATCGCTAAACAGCAATCAAAATCTGCACACAGCTGCACCTGTGAATTCTCGCTTTTTAAGCTAGTAAATTAAAATTTCTTTTGTCCTAGTCAATCAGGAAATTGTCATGCAGCAGTTTGATTCATATAATAGATATAACATATTAATAACAATATCTCATTTGTTAAAATTTCTTTTTGGTGAACCCAGATTTCATCCGAGTTCACCCTCGAGCCCCCTTCCCTCTCAAGACTCAAGACTCTAGATTCCCTTCTGAGCCACCGGCTCACCTCGCGTTCTTCGCCTTCGAGGTACCAGACCCAGATGTATTTGACACCGTGATCTGTTTCAATAGTGCCTCTTCATCATCGGAGCTGATCACGATATCCTCCCAAGCCTTCAGCTGTTCATAGGATCGCATCCACTCCCTTTGCTCCTGCAATCTCTTCGCTTGATTGGGTAAACTCTTCACCCTCGACTCTCGGTTCAAACAGAAGGAATTGTGAAGACTCAGGCTCACATTCTTTGCCAGGTCTTCCTCTAGTATCGACTCCCTCGCTCTGGTGTTGTTTCTGGATACTCTACCAACTCTTTTCCACCCCGTCGTGATCGCATTTCGATGGGTCAGCAGAGGTCTCTTGAAGGCCTCCGGTCCTATCTCGGCCTGGAACTGTCGATATTCCTTTTGATACTTCCTCATATGATCCTTCGTTACCATGTATAACCAGGACGTTAACGTCGCTCGAAACCAAGGAAAGAACCTTAAGCGGCTTCATACGTGTCTGACTTCCATTGGTATGGCGAACACCTTGCATGCGGTCTCAAACAGCTCAAGTCTCCTGCTGTAATCTATCGCGAGAATCGACTCTGCCGTTGGCGTCTTCGATTCCCGATACTTTGGTATATTTTCTTCAATCCATCGTAGAGCCAGCATCGTGCTCACCACCAAGATGGTCACCTTTTGCTGATGATTGGGCAGTCCCAACGACCTGATTTCTTCCACATCCCAGATCAGGCAGAGATTGGCGTGGTCTGGGTACCACACTGTCTGCGCCAGACAGTGGCATGGACAATCCCCATGTGAGAGGTCGATTCTCCTAAGATTGCGTTCTCCTGAGGCTTCTAGGAGAGGCTCAAGTTCCATCATTTTCTCTTGTATCACGTCGATCTCCTCCAAGTTTGGAGCACCAACCATAGGTTTCCCGATCACGTTTTGTCTCTCATGGTCACTTGTGTTTTCACCCTCCAAACCTAGAAGTTCTTCACCCCAGATTTCACTCAAATCGTCCCTCTGTTCTTTCGGCACTGTTCCTCGGATCTTCCTCAACAGCTTGTGTGAATGATGCGACATCCGAGCCAGTCTTACGCATTTGGGCACTGAGAAGGCTTTGTCTATCAATACCCTTTGGCTGGATACTTCCACCATCGCCATGTGTAATGGATAGTGGCTGCCACATAGGTTGGCCATCACTGACCCCACTAGGGACTTCGCATTTAGAGGCAGACCATAGGCTTCGCTCATGGGAAATCCCATCTCCGCTTCGAGTCCAACCTTCCAACTCTTGATGTGTTTCTGGGTCACTTGCAACGACCCCGGGCCATGACTCCACGCTCAACGTTGTCACCAAGTGGTGTTCTGACTCTAGCTTCTCCAGTGACTGGAGACTGCACATTCTTGAGAAGAATCCCAGAGCTGTTGCTAGGTTCACCGTCGTACTCGCGTAACACTCAGCCACTATCTGTATCTCACTCTTCTCCCTTTCGGTAATGTCTTCAAACCAGGTGACTAGGTCTTCTTTCTGGAAAGACTGTATCCTGACACATGATCTTCCATCGCAGGTGTGCTCGCCATTCCCACACGTCGAGTCAAGACAACTGCCCGGCTCCATTTTCTTTACCGACCCTGTTCCACTCGTCACCTCACTCGACTCCTTCACATGAGGCAAGATCAGTCTATGTACATTTTCCACACCACTACCAGATTTGTGACCAACATGTCATTCCCGTTACCCATCTTCAGTTCGACTCTTTTACTTGAGCGCGGCACACTCATTACTTCTGGTGCCTTCTCGAGAATCAAACCTAAGCTAGGTCTCTCTCTCTCTCTACAGTGTCTATCTCCACTATCTTCTCTGTCCAGAACTTTAGCAGCTCCGCCACCTCGTAATTCCTGTGAGCGCCTCCGGCTTCCGATCCAGGAAAGGGTTGTATGCCGTCCCCATCACTCCAGACACATACTGTTACTCTCCCTTTTTATTGGGCTTCAAGTACTCTCTTGACGAGGCCAAGTTACGGTGCACGTCGTGTTTCTCCTCGAATTTCTTGTTGTAGAATCTCCGTATCTCATCTAATTTCCTGTGGCTCTCTAGAGACTGCCTGGAACCATCCTCCTTTTCTATCCCAGTACTCTGGTATACGTTCAAGATGACTGCTGAGACTCTCCTTTCCACTGTCTTGCTTCCGATTGCTCTTTGGTGTCATGCTACGATGGTACTATCAGTCATCATCGACATTATCCACCTCAGGAAACAGGTAGCATCTTTCCTCCTTGCCAGACTCAAGCCTGAGTTATCCCTAGCAACGTGTTGCATCAGCACTTGATACAACTCTAGATTCTTGCCTCCCAACTTCAACTTATCATACGACGTCAGTGTCTCTAACTCTATTCCCACCAGGCTCCACGCGAACATCAGTTGTCCTGCGGTTCTAATGAAGGGATTCGCCATCAGCGGCGATGCCGATGAGGATGTTCTCATCGCTTCTTCAAAATAATCCCTCAACAAGTTCTGCCAAGTTCTCTTCAGTTGGCTCCCCACTTCCAATTTGTTGATATCAGCCCTCTGCTGGGTAGCCCAGTTGCGTCGTTTGCGTGACACTCCACTGTCGAGCTTCTTTAGGCAATCTTCCAATTCCTTCAATGTTTCCAGGGCCACCCACCATGGTCGGGAGGTGTTCCTCGTTTTATTCTTCTCAAGAGGATTGCTAGTCACTTGCTTCCCAGTGGCCTGATGTTAATTTGAGACCCATTCTTTGCCGACGTCCACTTCCCATGTCTGCCCGCTCGTCGAACCTCGTTTCATTTTTGTCCTCTGAGGCTTGAAATCTTCTTCCGTTGTCGAGCTGGTGGGGATCTCCATGTCTCTTTCTACCTCGAGCAGTTTCCTTGGTTCGTAGCTACTCTTGCAGGCTGCTGTCTTCCATCGTGCCAGAACAATGGTGGCCGTCTCTCTCAAGTTTTTCCCCGAGACCGCATCCGCCGAAGGACTACCCAATCCTTCGACCTCTCTCTTCCTCTTCCGAGACCTCACGTCTTTATTGGGGGCGTTGCCGTTATCATCACTGATTCGACTTCTTTGTCTCCATCCAACCCTTCCAACTCTTGCCTCCCCCCTGCTCGAGCCTTACGGATATTAGTACTTTTAATTATATTACTAGTTTCGACCTAATCCCCCCTTACACCTTCAATTATTTTATTGACAGTTTTTTGTTTCAGAGTAGAGCTGTCTTTACATTCGTCCTCTTTGGTCTTCCGTGATGTCTTTCTCAACTCGATCATCTTGCTCAGCAGTTCTCCTCTAGCTTTCTCCTCCAGACCTGTCCCCATCAGGACAGGCTCTTCGAACTTCACCACCGTGTCCCACAGCTCTTCCTTGAAATCATCGAATGTGATCTCGCCATTCACTTCTTGATTGAAATCGCTCAAGAATTCTCGCCAAGCGTCCTCATCCAGAGTGCCTAGGAACGCATCCCTGTTTCCCTCGAAGGTGTTCTTGTCCCTTCCTTCTGCGCTCAGGAATATCATTCCCATATTAGGAGTCTCGCTCGTCAGTGGTAACTCTAGATTCTTGCGGGGAGATGAGGTCAGAGGTGGCGTGGCAGTGTCTGCCCAATTTTCTCCGCTCAGATCCTTCAACAGTTCTTGAGTGGTGAATTCCTCCTCTGATGGTTTTGGCTCCGGCGTGTTTCCCACTTCCATATCCTCTCCTGCCTCGCTGAGAGTCTCGTCCATGCTTTCCTCCCCTGATTCTACTCTTCTTCTCTCAAGAATCCTCCTGAATCGATCTTCTACAGGGCCGCTCCTTTTATCCCCAGGGGTGCCCACCGACAGGGGTGATGGTGTCGTCGGAACCGGTTTCTTGTACTCTGTCAAAGCCACATACAATGGGCCTGCTGCGTCCAGCTCCTTCCCCTCCTGTCTCATCTCCACTTGCTCCAGTCCGTAAGGTGCCCAGTATCTTCTCGTGGCAAACTTCATCTCGTCCTTTAGTGCAATGTGTCCTTCCTCCACGATCATCCTGCCATCATCCCATGCCGGCAACATGTTCTCCAGACCCGCCCGCTCAAGTGTTCTCAAGACTTCTCGCACCTCGAATTTCGGGGGCTTCGAGCCTCTCATCTTCTTTGCTTGAGTCGTCCATGAGTTTATTTTTATATCGCTAGTGTGAAAATAGACTGCTGCAGTGTAGCCGATGAATAGGGGATCCCAGCCATCGGTGAATTCCCTCTGTTGCTCTTCAGCCGCTGATCTCGCAAACAGGGACGGGACCACCAGGGAACTGTTCATTCCCAGGGTCATTCTCCTCACTGTTGGGAACTCTGGAATGCTTGTTGGTAGGACTTCCTTCTCCAGTATTGCCTCTAGCTCCCTCTTCACCAACTCGAAGCTCTTCTTCCATAAGGGAATTCTCAAGACCTCTTGTCCACTCGCCGTCAGGGGATTTAGGTTCCAGAACTTGGGGTAAGTTTCGATGGGGCCTTCGCGTTTACCTCCCATCCTACACTGCAGTTGTCCTCGGAAACTGTATACCATCAACTCTGCATCCTTCACTTTTCCGGAGAGCACCGTGTTGCTCATTAGTGCCCTCAGCACCTCTTGCTGACACCAATTGAGTGTCGTCCCATCCAGTATACTTATGAGGCTCAAGTGGGTCACTGAGTAGCGATAAGTTTTCACCAGAGGGTCTGGAAACGCGTATGTCACGGCCGGTCAATAAATGCAGGTTACGACTTCCTCCAGCGCCCGGATTATCCCCATGGGGTCCGATCTCACTGCCAGGCACAGGTCTGTCAACAGAGGCATGCCCCCATTCACTTTTATCCATTCATCTCGCGTCTTTGGGTTCTTCTCCTCACCAGTCAGCTGTCGGTTCTGCATCAGGAGGTACTGCACTAGCAGCGTCTTCAGCCCGGCAGCACACTTATATGAATAGGGGTCAATGCTCGAGTGGGTTTTTCCCATCGACAGGGGCTCCCCATATTTCATTAGTCGATGAAATGACACCAGTTCACCATGGGTCAGAAGCACCAGTGCCAAACATCCATCAATCCGGAGTGTTTCCACACCCCGACTGAACATGTACGCTGGACCCATATTGAATAGGTACCTCCAGTAAACCAGGTACAGTGCCAACAACAGGCTGATGGGCATGTTCATGATTTCTTGTATAAAGGCTCCAAAGATAGTCTCTTTTGCACTAAACACTCTAGCCATGAACTCCTTTCCCCAACAAGGACTCAAGAACTCAAGAATCTCGTGATCCCTCCTCGTCTTCAGCTCACCCTTTGCGTGCTCCCTCCAGAATCCTCCAATTGTGACCTCGTTGGCCGCTGTGACGAACCTGGCCACCGTCATTTCCCTTTTCTCGGCCACTTCCAGCTGCTCCTCAAGAAAATTCCAGATTTGCTTCACAAGAGGTGGAGCATTCTCCCTCGTCTTCTCCGTAGCGTTTTCCAATCTTGGTGTCAGGAAGGGCCATCTGCCTCTTTCTTGTGTCAGTCGATACACCATCGACTCCAGTTGCTTCTCCGTTGCGGCCACGTTCTTCCTTTCATTGCTCGGTCCTCTAGACTTACTGGTGGAGCTTGTGATGGTTAACTCCATGCTTCGAAACCACGGGCTGGCCGTCAGGTGAGTTACTATTGGATGATCATCCCCTATAGCCGGACTGAGCTTGAGTTGCCTGGCGAAGTTTGATATCTCCAGCAAGAGGACCTCGTCCAATACAATGAGGATATCTGCCAACTCGTAGAAGCCCCTCAACGCGTGGGACACATCCGCCCACGCCGCCGCCAGTTCTGACTTGCGAAGTCTCAAGTTCGTCGGTTCCAACTCCCGATTGGGAGCTGCCATCAGGATACGCCACCCATTCCCTTCAGCTATCAAGATCAAGACCGCATATACAAATTGCAGAGCGGGAGGCATGCTCGCGTACCCGGAGGACGTCGTGAACACCACTCTTGTCTTGGAACCAAATCGTGAGGTAACATTCTCCTGTACCTCATTCGTCGCTGCAAATAGCGTCTGGATAGCTTCCCAAATTCTCTTCGGCGCTGGTTCATCACCCTTGAGCTGCTCAAGAAACCCCGTCGCATGCAGGTGGTCATTCATTCCCGCAAACAGTAGTAGCTCGGGCTCGCAAGGCATTTCCGATTTTATTGCTACCACCAAGGTTAATATTTGGTTCAGCTCCGGTCCCGGTAGTGAGTATATCAAAGGTTCCGGCCAAAACAACTTGGGAGACGTTCCCTCGAAGTCCGATCCCGCTATGATGACCACCCTTGCAGCGGCTGGATCTGCTCTGTCATAAACTGCCAAGGTCTTGGCCAATTGGGTGTTCCCGCAGGGTTTTCCGTATCTAGGATTGTCTGCCAACCTCGTACCTTCATAAGCGGCGTCCGGCAGTTCCATTTCCCTTGGGTCCAACAGTTTGTCCACCACTCTCAACTGTGCTGGAGTTGCCAACCTAATTCTGGCAATGCTTGTTCGATGCTTGGGAGCCTCCACCACGAGTCCCGGACTCCCCAGCAACTTGAGAGGCCTGTAATTAATGGTCTCATGACCGATTTTGTGGGAATCCCTGTCAGATCTGCCGTATCCATTATTTTCGCTCTTGAGAAATGCGTCTCGTGAGCCTTCAACCAGTAAACGCACTGGTGTCTACCCAAGTCTTCATGTGACACTCGCTCAAGACCCAAAGCTTCCGCCAACTCTTGCCTGCACTCCAGATCTTCCAAGTCCAGCTCTTTCACCTTCTCTACATATCTCGACCTACTGGTCTCCGCTGGCCTCTCCACGCTCTTGTTCTCCACCACCACCACCGAGGATAATAACGAACCCTGAGGTGTTGATGACGTTGCCTCCTCGGCCCCCATGGGTGCTGCGCCTGGCAACCTGGTCCGGCTGCTCCTCGGGCTGTCTCTAGAATCGGCCGTCGCTCCCAGGCGACTGGAAAAAGCTCTTGGGTTGAAGAAAGGTGGATTTGGGGGTGGTCCGAACGTGACTTGGGCCGTCTCTAGCAACTCTGCCTCCAACGCGCTTATGTGCCTTTGAAAGACATCATTCAACCACTCTACTCCCCTGGGCCTGTCAAAGTGAATCCCGTCTGAGGATGCGTCGTCGGGGAAAACAGATCGCTCCATCTGCTCGGCTACGTCCAGTAATCCAACGGGGAGGATACTCCTTTGATGTATTTGCCTGATTATTTCGTTCAGGTTTCGCACCTTCGTGTTCATCTCCATCGCGTGTTAGTCCGCCTTCATGTTGTAAGGAATGGTACACACCGTGACAATGGCAGGATCCATTTTAATCCGCAATTCCTCAAGGATGCAGCTCATCTTGTCATGTAGCCTCGTCACCTTCCTGGCCTCCCCCCTGGACACGTCATTCGTCCCGATCATTAGAGTTACCGTGTACACTCTTGCCATCCCTAGCATCTCAAGTGTTGCCAACATCTGTGGCGTCGCAGCTCCAGCGAAACTCAAGATCCCCGTTTGCCAATGTGATTGAATCCGGGTCAGCACCCGCAGCAGGCTGTCCCCTACGATCAGGTGGACCGCCCCCTCTGGCACACGTGGCTGCGTGAGGTATTCCACCCAAGCCGCGTCATGGAAGCAATCCCTCCTGACTCTCTGTGCCGTGCTCCAATCCATACGATTGTGCCTGTGGTATCTGCCTTCTGTGTTCTTCTTGTAGCTTGAGATCACCACACTCCTGATAGATTGCTCCCTTCACGTCGGGGGTAGCTCCACTCTTGCTGGACTCTCACGATTCCTTAGCTGTAGCCTCTCGTTCAATTCTTTCAGTCGTGACGAGCTACCGCTCACCTGACTACCAATCGGGGTTGAACTTGGGGTATACCCAGGCAGCGCGGCGTCCATCAATGGGCGTATTGTTTGTGTCTCTAGGCCACGCAGGGAGGACGTTGATTCAGTTGGTATCCACACCTCCAACCCCTCATTCATATGCTCCTGAGCCGCGCGGTCAAGGTTAAATCGTCCCTTCGATCTGGGAGCTTCGTCCACCTCCATACGCGACTCTGGCCTTGCGCCGGTAACCATTCGCTCCTTGGGCCTAGCCCCCTTCTGCATACCGAGCTCGCGTTGTCGTTGCTGGATTCTCTCAAGTTCCGACTTCAGCTGCTCACCATTCGCGGCAACCTTTCGCACTCTTTGTTCTTGTAGATGCTCGGCTTTCAGCATCTCAAGTTCCCTCCGC
Organism: Symsagittifera roscoffensis; assembly: GCF_963678635.1. Taxonomy (NCBI): domain Eukaryota; kingdom Metazoa; phylum Xenacoelomorpha; order Acoela; family Convolutidae; genus Symsagittifera; species Symsagittifera roscoffensis. The sequence continues at coordinate 49,792,841 of NC_087070.1, read as the reverse complement.
GCTTGGTCCTTTTCGACGACCGCTTGATCTTTCTCCAGTTTTGCCTGATCTCTCTCAAACTCCGCTTCATCCCGGTCGAGGTTCGCTTTGTTCCTCTCCCGCTGAGTCCTCTCAAGCTCTCTCTTCATAGTACTGAGGTCCGGATACGCTTCCCCCGTTTGTTGCGCTCGCGTCATTGATGGCATCTTACTCGTGATCTGGCCTGTAGATCTTGCTGATGGTCTGATCGGTAGTGGGAACTCCCCTGCGCCATACTCGGTGTTTTTGCTCAAGCCAGGGTTCCTTGCCAAGTCGAATCCCCTTATTCCTCCATCGACATTCCAGGACAGCCATCTGGTTTGCTCTTGGTTGGATATTCCATCAGTGGTGTAGCCGACCATTAGAACCGCTTCTGTTGCAGACTCCCGACATTCGCCCTGTTCTTCCAATTGGAGGATGGCATTCAGCATCACCGCCATTCTCTCGTCCACTTGAGTGTAATCCAGATCCCTCAGGCGTCTGTATAACTCATCAAGTGTGGGCTTTTTCAGAGCCGATGGCATGGACTTCCAGAATTGATCTGCCATTTCTATAATTTCTAGATGATCTTGAGTATTAGCAACTTGTGAATTACCTTAGCAACTTGTGAATTACCTTAGCAACTTGTGAAATATCTTAGCAACTTGAGTACTTGAGAATTAACTTCTTGAAGCGTTGTTCAACTTGTGTGTTCGTTCAAGAACTTCCTTTCTTTCAATTAAATGTAGTTGGGTAGTCAATTTGACTTTACCAAATCAATCTGAAAATAACACTCGATTTTTAGACTAATATGCTATGTTCCTAACCTAAAACCCCCCTTGCCACTACAGTTAAAACCCTTTCCTTTTCGTTCTACTAAAATAGTTCAATTGGAAATTTTCTAAAAGCATGCAGATTCATTTTATGTTTTAGCACCATCAATCATTTAAAATTTAATTGTCATGCCAATCACCTTTAAGAACCTTTTACCTGTTCTGTACCCCAACACCTAACTCGAGATCCCTTCATACCCAACTCGAGACACCCATGTATCCGACTCAGGCGAAGCTCAAGTAGTATTTCTTGTGAAGATGTACCATTATCTCCGTTTCCGAGAAGACCACGTGTAGGATAGCGTACAATTCCCTTGGGCTCAATTTGCCCCTGTTTGGGTCATACACCGGCATTGAGACCTCCATTATCCTTCTTTCAATCATGAAGTCTCGTAGTCTTGTTAGTGCCAACATCACGTGTTCAGGATCGATCGTGTTCCTGTCATTGACCCTCGTCACTAGGAAGCACAGGTATTTGCCCGGGACTTGTGCTGGTGGAAGCGCAGCCATTCCTCCCAGCCCCGGTCTCTGTCTAAAAAGAAACTCCACGTTCTGGTACTCTCTCTTAAAGTCAGCCTCCAGTCTTGATTTGAAACTCATGTCCGTTTCTCTCACTTCCCTGAGTTTCTTTATTATCAAATTTTCGGTGTGGGTAAGTCCTACCCCCACTCCCCGGACAAAAATATTTATCGACATCCCCAAATATTTCCTTATCAATCAGGAAATCGTCCCCATACCTGTTGTACCTCATGCCTGTTCGTTTGCGATTGCCACTCCTTGTCCCCGCTGGTATTGTTAAGTCTGGTTCTGTCCACTTCGGCACCTCACCTTGTTCCGGATCTTTCCAGTCTTCTTCCACAAAAGATTCCGCTTCAGAGTCCGCTTCTATTTTTTTCATTGTCATCCAAACTCAAGTTCTCTTTGCCATCATTCTTCTCTCTGATGCCTTTTTCGTTCACTTCACATGCTGGCTCCACCAGTAGGTACTCGAGTCCTTCCATGTCCTTTGGTATACACCAGTCCTCTGGGGATGGGACATGAGGCTTCAGATTTTCATAATGTGCTGCTCGCCCTGTACTCAAGCGGTAGAACCGTCCTTGTTGATGTACTTCCGTTACCATGAATGGTCATCTCCATTTCTTGAGTAGTTTCTTCGTCCCTTTGGGCGGTATAACATTCTGGAAAACCCACACGTACTGGCCCACTTCATATGGCTTCACCTGTAATATCCTTTCATCATATTTCTTGCGCTGTCTCATTTGTGCTTGCGCAGTGTTCCTCCTGCATAGCTCGTTTATTTCCTGCTGTCTTCTGATCGCTTCTTTCACGTAAGCTTGAGGCGACGTCCTTTTCCCTTCATATTCCGGGTAAAAGAATGTCAGGGGCATCGCTCTCTCTTTGCCTGTCAACATCATGAAAGGACTGATGCCCGTTGTTGAGTGTTGAGTACTGTTGTATGCCCCTACGACTTGCTGCAGATATTTATCCCAGTCCGTCATGTACCTTGAGCAGTATACCCTCAGCATATTCACCAACGTTCTGTTCTGTCTCTCTACCAGCCCGTTGGTCTGAAGATAGTAAGTCGTTGAGTGTGCTTGAGCAATGTGTGACCTCTTCATTGATTCCTTAGCCAAGTCCCCCACAAAGGCCTTGCCGTTGTCTGAATGAAAAGTCATTGGACAACCATACCTCGATATCCAATGGGTTATCAAGTGGTCACAAGTCTCCTCTGCCGAAGCTGTTTGACACGGCACCGCTTCTGCCAGCTTTGTGAAGTGGTCAATTATAACCAGTATCTGGTTATACCCCGACTCCGTCATGCAGATCTTTTGATGGTCTATCTGCACCACTTCGTTAAATTCCGAGCTTTCCACCGACTTGAGTGGGAATTTCATCTTCCTTGGGTCTTTCACTTGCAGGTATGCCAGGCATGCATTCACCCACCTCTCACAAGCTTTCCTCAATCCTGGCCAATCGAACCTGTGAAGTATTCTTTGTTGCACCTTGTCTATCCCCTGGTGCCCCATTTGGTCGTGCAATCTGAACAGCACCTCTGTCTGATATAATTGTGGTAAAATGATGAGGTTGTGCTTGTGTAGTATCTTCTCCTCGTCTTTTCTCTTGCATGCTATCACCCCGTCAGCCGTGTGATAGAGTAACTCTTTCCTTTCTTTGTAGAACTGGCTCAGGATCTTGTAGCTGTCTTCTTCAAGTTCCCCTTTCTCCTTGGACCCCGTTCGGATTCATTTGGAGAGGTTACTTGTCATCTTGTCATTCTTTTGGGCTCTTATCAGGTCCGACAGCCTATATCTCGCCTTGACATGTTCCTTTAGTGCCATGATCTGTCCATTCATTTCCCCAGGGTTGTGGATGTCGTCATTCAGCTTCACGCATATTATCCTCTTTACGATCTTCATATCATCTTCTGGCACCAGATTTGTTCTGACATTTGAGTTGCATGACAGTTCCCTGAATGGTTTCCTCTAAACTGCAATTCTTTCAAGTTCTTCGCCTCCTCGTACTTCCTGTACATCCAAGTTGTACGTTCCTGAGGATGGATCTGTTTGTAATTCCCTGTCGCTGTGTCTGATCTTCTCCTCTGCCAATATCATGCAGAGACTATCCTGATTGTCGCTGCTCTCGTCCGAGTCCTCATCCCATATTTCACACTCTCCGGACAAATTTCCTCCTTCAGTATCTTCTTCTCCCGTGGACGTGGACCGAGTCCCAGGTATACAGCCTCTTTCTTGAACGCCACTTTCTTTTTCCTAACCCGAGTCTGTTCAAGTATGTCCTCAGGGATTTTTTCAACCAGCGACTGCACGACTTCTTTCCCATCAGGGTTAGTCACCTTCGAGGTGACTTCCTCACTAACTATCTCGCTCTTTCGCAGTATTGTGACCTCCGGTTCCTTCTTACCCTTTTCTTGGATCACGGGTTTATCATCTGCTAGTTTCTCGAGTAACCTCATTAAGTCATTGTCTATCTGTGCCTCTCCCGTCTCATTCTGGTTGAGATCATAGCCTTTTGCCTTGAGCTTCTCCCTCACAATCTTTGGGACTTGAGTATTATCCCTATCGGCTTCCCTCGGTTCTTTTTCAAGATTGTTTTCTCCGGAGGTTCTTTTGGTAATTCGGGGGTGATCTTCTATTGGTTTGCCTGATTCGTCCAACCATCTCGTGAGTGGAAGACTGTCGTACGTTTCCTTATCCTTGAAGGAGAAGCCCTCCTTGATCTCAGGTCTATCTGCCTCCCTCTTTTCTTGTCTCTCGTAGAACTCCGTCTTCTTAGTCAAGCTGTGAGCGTTTTGATGTTTGTCTCGTGTTATATGCTCAATTATCATGTTGTACCCATCCAGGCGAAGTATACACCTTCCAATGTAACTTTGATCCATTGAGTACGTTTTCAGCCAGCTTAGTGCCCTGTTGTCGACTCGCAGCTTGAGTGGCTCGCTGCCAAGGTATGCTCTATACTTCTCGACAAAAGTAACCACCGCGAACATCTCTGCTTTCTGTATCCCGTACTTCATTTCCGTGTCACTTAAGACTTTGCTCCCGTACGCTATTGGTCTTAAGACTGTTTTCCCGTTCCTTTCTTGTTCCTGATGGAGAATTCCAGAAATCGCTACTACCGACGCATCCGTGTCCAGCACGTACATCCCTCTCTCTGTTGGCATCCCTAGTACTGGTGCCTCGCACAGCTCTTTTTTTATTCTCTGGAATGACTCTTCTGCTGCGTTGTTCCACGTGAACTTCTTGCCCTTGTGTCTCATTAACTGTTGCATCGGGTATACCTTGTCTGCATAGCCTTTGATGAATTCTCTGTAGTAATTCGCAAAACCCAGGAAGCTCATCAATTGGTGTTCCGTTTTTGGCGATTTCCAAGTTAGAACTGCTTCTACTGCGTCTGGATCTGGTCTGATGCCGTGTCTGTCCACCATCCTGCCCAAGTATTTTATCGAATCCTTGAGTATCTCGCACTTTGATGGTTTACACTTTAGCCCCGACCTCTTCATACACGCAAACACCTCTTCAAGTCTCTCAATGTGGTCTTCCAGTGTGGGTGTCGCTATTACCACTTCATCCACATAGCACATTACCAGATTGCCGTACTTCTTCGTCACACCTATCAGCGCGTGTGCCATCAACCGCTGAAATGTGGCGGTGGCATTGCAAAGACCAAACGGCATCCGTTTCCATTGAAACAGACCCAACTCGCAGGCAAACCCTGTCTTGTCCCTGTCCTGCTTCCTGAGTGGTACCTGCCAGAAGGCCGAACCTAAATCAAGAGTCGTAAAAAACGTTGCATCACCTAACTTCGAGAGGCTCTCATCAGTCCTAGGTATGGGATAGGCATCCTTCACCGTGACGGAGTTCAGGTATCGAAAGTCACAACAAAACCTCAATTGGTCGCCTTTCTTTTTGGCCATCACTACTCCACACGCCCACGGTGATTTGGATGGTTCTATCATATCATACTCTAGTAGCGTTTCGATCTCTTTTCTAAAACAGCAGCACTTTGACTATTTGGATTTGGGACTATGCATACCTGCTTGTTGTCACTTAGTTCATTGTAAAATTTCATTCGTAAGCTTACGATCGCCGCTTCGTTCACCTTTAGCCTCACCCTCCTACTCAAGAATACCGGTGCTGTGTTCTCATTCGCCATTATTAAATTTATCGGTTTAATTGCGTACCTCATGTCCGGGTTCCGTATCCTGAACATTGCGTTGTTTAGATCAATCGTTACATCAAAGTTCCTGATGAAGTCTCTGCCTAAAATGAATTGGTCAGACTCATCTAGGTTTTCTACCACAAGAAAGTTCATCCACAGGTTGCGTTCCCCCAGATTTAGGGCTATTATCGGCGTTCTGCCCAGCACCCGCAGCGCCCCTTTGCTTGCAGCTGACAACCGTATTCTCGAGTCTATCAAATCATTTTTGTTGAAGCCCATTCGTTCCCAAGTTTCGATTGGTATGAAACTCAAGACCGCTCCCGTATCAAGTAACCCACGTCGTAACTGAGTCTTCTTGCCACTTATGTCGAGCACATGTGCTGATACATCCGCCTCTGTCCCGATGTGCATTGCATCTTCCTCAAGCATGGCGCAGTGTCCAATCGATCTCACTTTCAACTCTTCTTTTCCTACGTAGATTTGCCCTATTAGATCTTCGTCACATTTTATCATTGTTTTCGTATAGATGTTGATCCCATCTATATTTAGCATCACCTCATGCGGACCATAAGATTCTGAGTATCTGTTATCAACTCGGACTGACTTGCTACCCCCTCTTGTGAGTAGTGCCCTCAATGCTCTAGAAGTCGTTTGTGGACTTATACCACTCAAGTAATCTGCGTACACATCAGTGTGCATTATTGTCTGGTCACTTGGTTTGCTCAAGTTTCTCGTTACCTCATGGCCGCCCACGGTGATTATTGACATTATTCATGCCCCGATCTTTCTTATACCAAATGGCTTCCCCGTGACCATTTTTACAGTGTTGCAGTTTCCACTTTTTGTCGACCCCGCTACAGCCTCTGGTATTGACTGCGAGCAACCTAATGCCTCGTTCATTTTCTGTCTTTCGATCTCTTGCTTTAGTCGTTGTTCTATTTCTTTCACCGCGAGGTCCTGTTTCACTTTATTGATAGCTTCCGCCGCCGCCTTCTCATAATTTATCTCTGGGGCGTTCCTGGCCGTGGCCTCTATTGCACTATTAACTTGCGTTACAGCTTTCACTGTTTCGTTGGCAGTTCCGCACTTGGTGTTTTTAAGTTTTTCGTTTCAAATTCACCTTGTCTATTTCTCTGGTTGTGTACCGCTGCTAACGCCAACTTGTGTTTGAGGTGACTCTGGTTCTTGACTGCCTCCCAGAACAACGGATAGTCCATCCTGAAGTGCCCCTCTTGGTTGCAGAAGAAGCATCTTGCACCTATTTTGATGATCAAGCCACTATAGAACTCGTGTTCCTCCATCTTGCTCATATCTTCCTCATCGGGTGCATATCCCAAACTCTTCATGCCCTGCTTGTATGTTGTGCAATCCGCCACGTGATGATCAGCTGACCCGCAGTTCGCGCATGATCTACGTTTGTCCATGTCATCTCTGGGCTTGTACCATGACGACCTTTGTGGTTGATTCCCCCCTTGCGTATTCCTGTTATCTGAATACGAGGATTTTTTCGGTTTCATTAGCATGTACTCTCTTGACTTCTGTCTCATCTCTTCTGGAGTCGGTGCACTGTCTTTTGACAATGTATAGTATGTTGCTAACATTGTTCACAAGTCATCACTCTTTACCCCATCAATGAACTTTGAGGCGATGCAAAAGTTCCTTCTATTGGTGGATTCTTCCGGGTCACTCCTTCGTCTCAAGCTCTCAAGATCATCTAGGAACCTGTCTATCGATTCATCGTCCCTTTGCCTTCTTTTTTCAAATCGCATCATCGTTCGATGACCCTTCATGCCTGACCCGAATCGATTTAACAATATCTCGAAGATTTTATCCGCTGTGTCGCGTTCCTCTTCCTTCTTCGCAACCACGCATTTCAATGCCGTGCCTTCCAAGTAGCCGAGTATCGCTGCGCATGCTTGCCTCTCATCGTTCAAGTTGTCTTGTTCCAAGTGCAACCTCATGACTTCTACCCAAGTGTCAATGCATCCATCTGAATCATCCTTTAATTCTTTCGGGTTTTTGAAAGTTTTCTTGGATTTGTTGCTTCCTCTGTCACTCGAGTCGGTGTTCCTTGTGGCGAAGGCTTCTAGTGTCCTGTTCATCATTTCCCAGGTGCTTGCCCATATCATGACATCCGGTCCCACGTTGTTGTGAGTCGTGGAGTCCTCTGGACCACTCGTTGTGTCTGCTGTTCCACTCTTCATAATCGCTTTGGCCCTCCCGGTGCTGTACTCGCAGCATCCCGGGGTAATGGTAACGGTGTTGACTGCCGTTTGTTCCGTTGTGGTTCCACGAAGTCAACTCTATTGCCTTGCGTTTGCTCCGCTGCTGGCCTGTCTTGTGACGTTGAGTTCCTCAAGATGGCGTCTAACTTTGTCTGTATTGCACTTGAACTCTCAGCCTGGTCCCTACTCATCGTATCCATTCTCGTTTCCAAACTCCCCAACTGGCTATTCACTGCGTCATATCGTTGCTTCATTTCTTGCATGTCTTTTCTGATGTTCTTGTCTCGCTCTTCATCAGTGGTATCTACCTTGTCCGACATCTGCTGAAGCCTTTCCTCTGTCGCTCTTGCTAGATTGAAGTAGCTGTCCAGGTACTCATGCTTGTTGTTTCTTATTTCTTTCCTTATCACATCTCTATCTTCTTCGCTGTGCTTCAGTTTCTTGTCTATCTGATCTAGCTTTGCCATCAAATCGCCTAGCTCAAGAGTAGTTGTTCCATGGTCAGTTGTTGTCCTGTTGTTGGTTGCTGTTCCCGGTCTGATCTGCTCTTCGTTTTGGTCTGTGTCTGTCGTTCTCGTGGAAACTGTTCCGAATGTTTTTCCTTTCTCGGCTTTCGTTTCTTCCACTGCTGCGTCTCTCGATTTCATTCCGACCATCATCGCCAATTTTTCAGTAAAAGACGTTCTCTTTTGACACTCATCCTTCACCGTTTCTGGCGTGTTGCCTGTTGTGTCTTCCACGTTGTCTATCGGTGAGAACTCCATGGGCTTCGGATTAGGTTCTTCCGCATTGGGCATCGGGGTTGACTCTGTCGTTGACTCTGACCCAAGACCACTGTCCCAACACCACTGTCCCAAGACCACTGTCCCAAGACTGTCGCTAAGTGTCTGGATAGTAGGATCTCTTCTTCTTCGTTGTGGAGACTCTTGAACCGCTGTACCGTGTACCACCACTTGAGCTCTAGTAAAAATTTTCCCAAAATCCCTATCTTAATGGCCAAAATCCAAATACTGACCCCCTTGTATTTATCTCCCTCTCGTTGTTTCAGGCTATTTGAAACAACAACTTTTTCGCAGGTATCTTGTGATCACCTATTCGTTCAAATACCAACAACAAAATTTCACCAAAACGTAAAAATTTAAACAAAAAAAATCACAAAAACAGAGGGATGAACCCACCTAAAATTCAAGGCTGACAGATGTCAACCTTTGTCCGAAAAATATGTCTGGTACCCGATTGCCACGCGTTTTCCTCCCCCCAGCTAGCGATCTTATGGGGTATCACAAAAATTGTCTATGTCCGTTCCCCCCTACCGATCCGAGCAGGGTACCTACCTTAACTCGATGTTAAATTTGGATATCCGCTTCTTATAACCAACGCGTGTAAGTATCTAATGTAACTAAATCGACGATGCCGAACAATTAGTTACTCTAATGTGTCCCCCCTTTTTACAATTTACAACCACCAACCTCTAACCTAACCAGCCCCCCTTCTAACCTCCCCCCTCTTTAGCCCCCCTCTTAAGCCGAAAAATCCCTTAAGCGCCGGGTGCTAAACCACTCGAGAGAAAACCGTAGACCTGTTTCCAGGCCTGCTTGTGTAAAAACTTCCTCAAAACAATGGGGCTCCGCTTATCCAGTTTTACACTTATTTCCTATAATGTAATGTGGATTTTAACGATACCCGTTTGCCCAACTTGAGAACACCCCTGTGCGTCCTCTTTTTGTTGTAGCGATCCCGTGCTGGTTGTCCCCTTGACGTGCACTGCACTTGACACCAGCACCACCTTCCCACTTGGCTGGTCACCTCTTCCAGTCAAGTTTCCTAGCGGTTCAGCTCAGTCCTTGTGAACCACTTTCCCACTCTGCTGGTCACCTCTTCCAGTCAAGTCTCCCAGAGGTCCGGCTAGGTTGCAAGCTATCTGAAAACCCTTAACAACGCCCCCCATTTGGGCACCTTATTGAAGTCACTGGTTTAGATTGCTAGATTGATCGAAACGATCGGTCTTATAAAACAGTATGGGTATACTATTTAATTAATATAAAGGTTTGATCCAACTAATCTGGTATCCAAGTCACTGTCTTTTTTGTTTTATGGTTTTTGTTCCTTTTTCTATACTTTTTTTTTCTTGTTTTTGTTCCGCTTTTGTCTTTTTGCTCGTTTTTTTGTCCCCCTAGTTACCCCCCCCCCCCCCTTACTCGGTTAGCTAGGCCTCGTTCGGAGAGCGTACCAGGAACTTTGATCCATTTCAGATGGATCAACCTAAAACTCGCCTTATCTCAACATAACAATCATAAAACACACTCGAGAAAACTAAATTTGGTACTTACACAGCAGCACGCTTGGGACACAGAGTAATTAAACTAATTAACAACTCTGGCATAAATATAATCAAATATAACTCAAGAAGTTTTCTAACGATGAGTTCCAATCAAAGGAAGTAAGTTTTAACTCAAGAATGTAGTTTTGGATCTGGACCATTGGGAGTTTTCACTTGTCCGCCTTTCCGTTGAAGGTTCACACAGTTAGCTCTGCTCTCGTATCTGTTCTGTCTCCTATATCAGATAGGACAGCTCTACTCTAGTTTTCTACGATGGAAATTGCGAATAGCAATTTCCCACTGAATATGTTTGACAACTTTCCCGCAATTGTTAATTCGGTCGTTCTGATTTCTTATTTGATGTTTTCAGTTGTCGCGAGAAAACTGAGCATGACAAGCTCCATTCGAATTTTTGAAAAATAAAACTTCACTCCAAAGTCACGTATATTCGTGTCCCTCAAGGTCAAACTTCTAGATATGACCGACTGGCACATGAGATAACGTTGTTATCACTCCCAATTTCCAGCACTTTTTCGGAATTAAGGCCTTTTCTCTCTAATTCGTGCTTCGTCGGAAGGTTGCGCTGTGCCAATCTGGCAGAATGGCACACAATCCCCGGACAATCCCCATCAATGTCCCTATTGATCGCATAACACCGGGTTATCATCAAGTAGTGTTCCCTATAATCAATCTTACAAATCGCATAAGAAAATGAAATTTATCTACTCCACCTCAACTCACTTACGTGTCACAAATAGCATCGTACTACATCTCAATGCCTTTCAACATTTTCACAAAATTTGCAACATGAGGAGTGTCCTAGATAACATTTCCTTTCTGACTACTTGCCATCTTGCCATCAAACTTCTTTTCGCTCTTGCTGATTAAAAAGTTGGGACGTGGCACGGCCACGCACCCGATAAAATAACTTAACGTCACTCACCAAGTATAATTAGTTATCTATGCAGTCCTCTTTGATATTAAAACTAAGAAACTCTGTGGCTAGGAAAGTCATTGAGTTACTCACCCTCTTCGAGCGAGTTTACCCAAACCTACCACGTCGCCACACAGTGAACAGGTGTCCTACACAGATTAAAAACATCAGCCGTGTTTAAATAGGTAAATATACTCACCTATGTGCTATATTTATAATTTATACTTAAGTAGCATAACTAAAATTTTCTTTCAACAATTTCAACAATTGCAACAATTCTCAAAGTTTGGTCTGACCAAACTTAATCAAAACAAAAAGTTTAACAGTTTCCATAATCAAACTTGGTTGATTAGTTTAAGTTTTAACACACTAAAACAATCAAGTTTTTCTCCTTCTCTCGCTCTCTTGTTTACGTCTTCACTTCTCCTTTTGTTTCCATCATCCTTGTTTCATTGATTCTTCATCCTGATCTTCAATTTTACTGTCCTCTAGAACTTTTTCCAAGATGTCCATGGAGTTGCGGGATGTCCCCCAACTCTCCTGTTCCAACAGCCTCGGTTTGCAACAAGGTAGCAAGTCCACATTCACCTTTTGCTCCCGGTTCCTGAAAAAGCTGTTGTGAAGACACAGGCTCTTATTCCGTTATAGGTCAGCTCGTAAGACCTCTCTGTTTCTCTGTTTTCCGTCTCAGTCACACAAGGTGCTCCAGCCACTCGCTTCACCGCCGTGGTAACAGCTTTTTTGTGCGTCAAGAAGGCTCTTTTATAGGCTCTCGGTCCATATCTAGCTAGAAGGATCGATGGCTTCCGTTTTCCTAGACATATGACGCTTCGCGCGTTCATCAACCTTTGCCTTGACCATATTCTTTCAATGGCTTTGGGTATACTCAGAATCTTGCAGGTGGTTCTGAAAAGATCTAAGTTGCGGTTCATCTTTACGTTCCTTAGCTGCTCAGGAGTCGGCACGGCAGTTTCCTGCTCACTTATGCCCGCGTTGGCTTCTAACCACCTCACCGCCAGCATGGCATTCACCACCACGATCGACACTTGTTGAATTTGATCGGGCAACCCCGTGGAGTACAACTCCTCCACGTCCCACACTAATACCAGATTCCCGGGTTTGGGGTATCACAACGTCTGTGCCAGGCAGTGGCAAGGATACTCCCCATGGGTCATTAGTATGTTCCTTCGGGTCCGATACCCTGAGGCTCCCAGCAACGGTTCCACTTCCATCATTATTTTATGAACCTCGTCCTTTTCTTCTATGGCGGGGAATTCAGTGGGTAACGCTCCACTCGCCTTCTGCTTCTGGAATTCACTCACCTTACCCTCGTTCAATCTCATGAACTCTTCACCCACTACGTCTTGTAATTCGCCTTCAGATCTCTTCGGGACGGCCCGAATGATCTTCGCCAATAAATCATACGACCTTTCCGACATTCTGGCCAACCTCACGCACTTTGGCACAGAGAAGAGTTGGTCGACCAATACCTGCTGTGTCCTCGCATCCATCACCACCATGTGCGTAAGGTATCTACTATTGCAATATGGTGCAGAGCTCGAGCCCACCAGATATTTCGAGCCAGTAGGTCTATGACAGGCCTCACTATCCTTCAAATTCATTTCATTCTCCAGAGCTTCTCGCCAGTCTCCGATGTTCTGCTCTGTCTGTAGTGCTCCGGGGAATACTTCCACACTGAGGGACGTCACAAGCTCATGGGCACGCTCTAGGCGTTCCAGCGATTCTATCGAGCTCGTCATGCTGCAAAATCCCAAGGCAGTGATCAAGTTTACTTCCGTTACCCCATGACAGTCCGTGATCAACTCCATTCCACTCTTATCTGACATGCTCAACCTTCCATACAGTTGTGCCAATTGGCAATGCTGCTCGCTCAGCGTAATCAAGCAATGTTCCGAGTTGCATACATGTCCGTCCATTCCACTATTGTGAGCTAGACAGGTGCTCAGTCTCAGCCAGTCACTCGATGCACTTCCCTCGCATGGTTCCGTGGATGGGTTGCTTCTCTGCTTCGTCATCTCATGGCCAGCAGATGGTGTATCATAGCCAGATCGTGCAAACTCGCGTCATCATCCGAGTCCAACGTAACATCCGCAGTGATATCAGCAAGGAGCGGACGCAAGGCAATAGAGTTGACTTCGTGGAACCACAACGGAGCAAACGGCAGTCAATGCCGTTACCGTTACCCCGGGATGCTGCGAGTACAGAACCGGGGGGGGTGGGGAAGCGATCATGAAAAGTGGAACAGCGAACACAACCAGTGGTCCAGGGGACTCCACGACTCACAACAACATGGGACCGGAAGTCATGACATGGGCAAGCACTTGGGAAATGATGAACAGGACACTGGAAGCCTTCGCCACAAGGAACATCGACTCGAGTGACAGAGGAGGCAACAAATCCAGGAAAATTTTCAAGAAACCGAAAGAATTCAAGGATGATTCAGACGGATGCATTGACAATTGGGTAGAAGTCATGAGGTTGCACTTGGAATAAGACAACTTGAACGATGAGAGGCAAGCATGCACAGCGATACTGAGCAACTTGGAAGGCACGGCATTGAAATGCGTGGTTGCGAAGAAGGAAGAGGAACGCGACACAGCGGATAAAATCTTCGAAATATTGTTAAATCGATTCGGGTCAGGCATGAAGGGTCATCAAGCGATGATGCGATTTGAAAAGAGAAAGCAGAGGGACGATGAATGGATAGACAGGTTCCTAGATGATCTAGAGAGCTTGAGACGAAGGAGTGACCCGGAAGAATCCACCAATAGAAGGAACTTCAGCATCGCCTCAAAGTTCATTGATGGGGTAAAGAGTGATGATTTGAGAACAATGTTAGCAACATACTATACATTGTCGAAAGACAGTGCACCAACTCAAGAAGAGATGAGGCAAAAGTCAAGAGAGTACATGCTATTGAAACCCAGGAAATACTCTTACTCAGATAACAGGAATACGCAAGGGGGGAATCAACCACAAAGGTTGTCATGGTACAAACCCAGAGATGACATGGGCAAACGTAGATCATGCGCGAACTGCGGATCAGCTGACCATCATGTGGCGGATTGCACAACATACAAGCAGGGCATGAAGAGTTTGGGATATGCACCCGATGAAGAAGATATGAGCCAGATGGAGGAACACGAGTTCTATAGTGGCTTGATCATCAAAATAGGTGCAAGATGCTTCTTCTGCAACCAAGAGGGGCACTTCAGGATGGACTGTCCGTTGTTCTGGGAGGCAGTCAAGAACCAGAGTCATCCAAAACACAAGTTGGCGTTAGCAGCGGTACAGAACCAGAGAAATAGACAAGGTGAATTTGAAACAAAAAACGTAGAAACACCAAGTGCGGAACTGCCAACGAAAACAGTGAAAACTGTAACGCAAGTTAATAGTGCAATAGAGGCCACGGCCAGAAACGCCCTAGAGATAAATTATGAGAAGGCGGCGGCGGAAGCTATCAATAAAGTGAAACAGGACCTGGCGGCGAAAAAAATAGAACAACGACTGAAGCAAGAGATCGAAAGACAGAAAATGAACGAGGCATTAGGTTGCTAGCATCCAATACCAGAGGCTGTAGCGGGGTCGACAAAAAATGGGAACTGCAATACTGTAAACACTGTGATGGGGAAGCCATTCGGTATAGCAAAGATCGGGTAAGAATAATGTCAATAATCACCGTGGGCGGCCATGAGGTAACGAGAAACTTGAGCGAACCAAATGACCAGACAATAAGGAACATTGATGTGTACGCAGATTACTTGAGTGGTATAAGCCCACAAATGACTTCTAGAGCATTGAGGGCACTACTCATGAGAGGGGTATCAAGTCAGTCCGAGTTGATAACAGGTACACAGAGGCTTGTGGTCCGCATGAGGTGATGCTAAAAATAGATGGGATCAACATCTATACGAAAACAATGATAACATGTGATGAAGATCTAATAGGGCAAATCTACGGGGAAAAGAAGAGTTGAAAGTGAGATCGATTGGACACTGCGCCATGCTTGAGGAAGATGCAATGCACATCGGGACAGAGGCAGATGTGTCAGCACATGTGCTCGACATAAGTGGCAAGAAGACTCAGCTACGGGGGTTACTTTATACGGGAGCGGTCTTGAGTGTCATACCAATCGAAACTTGGGAACGAATGGACTTCAACAAAAATGATTTGATAGACTCAAGAATATGGTTGTCAGCTGCAAACAAAGGGGCGCTGCGGTTGTTGGGCAGAACGCCGATAATAGCCCTAAATCTGGGGAACGCAACCTGTGGATGAGCTTTCTTGTGGTAGAAAACCTAGATGAGTCTGACCGATTCATTTTAGGCAGAGACTTCATCAGGAACTTTGATGTAACGATTGATCTAAACAACGCAATGTTCAGGATACGTAACCCGGATAGGAGGTACGCAATTAAACAGGTAAATTTAATAATGGCCAGAGAGAACAAAGCACTGGTATTCTTGAGTAGGAGGTTGAGGCTAAAGGCGACCGAAGCGGCGATCGTAAGCTTACGAATGAAAAATTACAATGAACTAAGTGACAACAAGCAGGTATGCATATTCCCAAATCCAAAAAGTCAAAGTGCTGCTGTTTTAGGAAGATCCTTCTCGATAACGAAGAGCGGTCTCTGCGTCAGTGTCTTGGTGAATACTCTTGACATACCAATCACGATACAGAGGGGGAGGAAGCTGGGATATGCTTTACCCGTAAAAACTCGATATGAAATGACTGAAAACCAAAAACAAAATGAAGTTGTTGATTGTCCCAATCATAGGGACAAAATTTGTATCTTGAGACGATTGAAGAAAATAAAAGGTTCATCAGGTCTTGTGAAGTCACTTAAGTCAGAAACAGACGATGGGCTATCGAGCTGTTCGAGTTTTCCGGAACGGCCCACACTAGATGAGATGCAGAGTGATAAACCGGTCCTACGGAAATTGAACATTTAAGAAGCAAGATAACGAACGAACAGCTCGAAGCCATCAAGGACGTACTAGAACGGAACGAGGAAGTTTTTTCAAGACATAAGGCAGACATCGGGTGTTGTAATTTTGTTGAGCATGAAAGAGAACTTGAGGAGAACGCAAAACCGCACAGGGAGGGGGCGAGGCGCATGACCCCACACAAATCGGATGCGTGTAGAAAAGAGATCGAAACGCTACTAGAGTATGATATGATAGAACCATCCAAATCACCGTGGGTGTGTGGAGTAGTGATGGCCAAAAAGGAAGGCGACCAATTGAGGTTTTGTTGTGACTTTCGATACCTGAACTCCGTCTCGGTGAAGGATGCCTATCCCATACCTAGGATTGATGAGAGCCTCTCGAAGTTAGGTGATGCAAAATTTTTTACGACTCTTGATTTAGGTTCGGCCTTCTGGCAGGTACCACTCAGGAAGCAGGACAGGGACAAGACAGGGTTTGCCTGCGAGTTGGGTCTGTTTCAATGGAAACGGATGCCGTTTGGTCTTTGCAATGCCACTGCCACATTTCAGCGGTTGATGGCACACGCGCTGATAGGTGTGACGAAGAAGTACGGCAATCTGGTAATGTGCTATGTGGATGACGTGGTAATAGCAACACCCACACTGGAAGACCACATTGAGAGACTTGACGAGGTGTTTGCGTGTATGAAGAGGTCGGGGCTAAAGTGTAAACCATCAAAGTGCGAGATACTCAAGGATTCGATAAAATACTTGGGCAGGATGGTGGACAGACACGGCATCAGACCAGATCCGGACGCAGTAGAAGCAGTTCTAGCATGTAAATGGCCAAAAACGGATCACCAATTGATGAGCTTCCTGGGTTTTGCAAATTACTACAGAGAATTCATCAAAGGCTATGCAGACAAGGTTTACGCGATGCAACAGTTAATGAGACACAAGGGCAAGAAGTTCACGTGGAACAACGCAGCAGAATAGTCATTCCAGAGAATAAAGAAAGAGTTGTGCGAGGCAAAAGTGCTAGGGATGCCAACAGAGAAAGGAATGTACGTGCTGGATACGGATGCGTCGGTAGTAGCGATTTCTGGAATTCTCCATCAGGAACAAGAGTGTAACGGGAAGACAGTCTTGAGACCAATAGCGTACGGGAGCAAAGTCCTAAGTGACAGGGAAATGAAGTACGGGGCACCGAAAGCAGAGATGTTCGCGGTGGTCACCTTTATCGAGAAATATAGGGCATACTTAGGCAGCGAGCCATTCAAGCTGCGAGTCGACAACAGGGCACTAAGCTGGCTGAAAACGTACTCAATGGACCAAAGTTACATTGGGAGGTGGATAGTTCGCCTGGATGGATACAACATGATAATTGAGCATAGAACACGAGACAAACATCAAAACGCTGACAGCTTGAGTAAGAAGACGGAGTTCTACGAGAGACAAGAACAGAGGGAGGCAGATAGACCTGAGATCAAGGATGGCTTCTCCTTCATGGACAGGGAAAAGTACGACAGTCTTCCACTCACGAGATGGTTGGACAAATCAGGCAAACCGATAGAAGATCACCCCGAATTACCAAAAGAACCTCCAGAATGAGACGGGAGAGGCACAGATAGACGATGACTTAATGAGGTTACTCGAGAAACTAGCAGATGATAAACCCGTGATCCAAGAAAAGGGTAAGAAGGAACCGGAGGTCACAATACTGCGAAAGAGCGAGATAGTTAGTGAGGAAGTCACCTCGAAGGTGACTAACCCTGATGGGAAAGAAGTCGTGCAGTCGCTGGTTGAAAAAATCCCTGAGGACATACTTGAACAGACTCGGGTTAGGAAAAAGAAAGTGGCGTTCAAGAAAGAGGCTGTATACCTGGGACTCGGTCCACGTCCACGGAGGAAGAAGATACTGAAGGAGGAAATTTGTCCGGAGAGTGTGAAATATGGGATGAGGACTCGGACGAGAGCAGCGACAATCAGGATAGTCTCTGCATGATATTGGCAGAAGAGAAGATCAGACACAGCGACAGGGAATTACAAACAGATCCATCCTCAGGAACGTACAACTTGGATGTACAGGAAGTACAGGAGGTGAAGAACTTGAAAGAAATGCAGTTTCGAGGAAACCATTCAGGGAACTGTCATGCAACTCAAATGTCAGAACAAATCTGGTGCCAGAAGATGATATGAAGATCGTAAAGAGGATAATATGCGTGAAGCTGAATGACGACATCCACAACCCCGGGGAAATGAATGGACAGAACATGGCACTAAAGGAACATGTCAAGGCGAGATATAGGCTGTCGGACCTGATAAGAGCCCAAAAGAATGACAAGATGACAAGTAACCTCTCCAAATGAATCCGAACGGGGTCCAAGGAGAAAGGGGAACTTGAAGAAGACAGCTACAAGATCCTGAGCCAGTTCTACGGAGAAAGGAAAGATTTACTCTATCACACAGCTGACGGGGTGGTAGCATGCAAGAGAAAAGACGAGGAGAAGATATTACACAAGCACAACCTCATCATATTACCACAATTGTATCAGACAGAGGTGCTGTTCAGATCGCACGATCAGATGGGGCACCAGGGGATAGACAAGGTGCAACAAAGAATACTTCACAGGTTCGATTGGCCAGGATTGAGGAAAGCTTGCGAGAGGTGGGTGAAAGCATGCCTGGCATGCCTGCAAGTGAAAGCTCCAAGGAAGACGAAATTCCCATTTAAGTCGGTGGAAAGCTCGGAATTTAATGAAGTGGTGCAGATAGACCATCAAAAGATCTGCATGACGGAGTCGGGGTATAACCAGATACTGGTTATAATTGAACACTTCACAAAGCTGGCAGAAGCGGTGCCGTGTCAAACAGCTTCGGCAGAGGAGACTTGTGACCACTTGATAACCCATTGGATATCGAGGTATGGTTGTCCAATGACTTTTCAGTCAGACAACGGCAAGGCCTTTGTGAAGGACTTGACTAAAGAATTAATGAAGAGGTCACACATTGCTCAAGCACACTCACGACTTACCATCCTCAGACCAACGGGCTGGTAGAGAGACAGAATAGAACGCTGGTGAATATGCTGAGGGTATACTGCTCAAGGTACATGACAGACTGGGATAAATATCTGCCGCAAGTCGTAGGGGCATACAACAGTACTCAGCACTCAACAACGGGCATCAGTACTTTCATGATGTTGACAGGCAGAGAGAGAGAGAGAGAGCAATGCCCCTGACATTCTTTTACCCGGAATATGAAGGGAAGAGGACGTCGCCTCAAGCTTACGTGAAAGAAGCGATCAGGAGACAGCAGGAAATAAACGAGCTATGCAGGAGGAACACTGCGCAAGCACAAATGAGACAGCGCAAGAAATATGATGAAAGGATATTACAGGCGAAGCCATATGAAGTGGGCCAGTACGTGTGGGTTTTCCAGAATGTCATACCGCCCAAAGGGACGAAGAAACTACTCAAGAAATGGAGGGGACCATTCATGATAACGGAGGTACATCAACAAGGACGGTTCTACCGCTTGAGTACTGGGCGAGCTGCACATTATGAGAACCTGAAGCCTCATGTCCCATCCCCAGAGGACTGGTGTATACCAAAGGATATGGAGGGACTCGAGTACCTATTGGTGGAGCCAGCATGTGAAGTGAACGAAAAAGGCATCAGAGAGAAAAATGATGGCAATGAGAACTTGAGTTTGGATGACGATGAAAAAATAGAAGCGGACTCTGAAGCGGAATCTTTCGTGGAAGAAGACTGGAACGATCCGGAGCAAGGTGAGGTGCCGAAGTGGACAGAACCAGACTTATCAATACCAGCGGGGACAAGGAGTGGCAATCGCAAACGAACAGGCATGAGGTACAACATGTATGGGGACGATTTCCTGATTGATAAGATACAGCCCGACGACCTAGGCAAAGAACTACTAAGTGTGGGCGAACTGACGGCAGATGATGAATGGCAAATCATCAATGATAATGAACACTACCCACAGGAAGACTACTCGACACCGGAGCGGGAGACGGATTTGCAACAGAGCGAGATGGAGAGGAGGGAGAATACGAACCTGATGATATTAGAATGGATGCGCGATGTCAAGAACGGAAGCGACGAAGGACAAAGCATACAGCAAATTGACATATCAGCGGGAAAGCACATAAAAACGGAGAATTCTCTTTTCGGCTGGACGGCAAAAGACAGGCCGCTCGACATTCCGCCAGATAATTCGGACCCAGCATCATCAACGGGGACGTCGATAAATATTTTTGTCCGGGGAGTGGGGGTAGGACTTACCCATACCGAAAATTTAATGATAAAGAAACTCATGGAGGTGAGAGAAACGAGCGGACTGGAACTGGATGGGGAGGAGGCCGAGCCTACCATAGGACGGAATTTCAAAACGAAGTTTGAAATACCAAACGAATACTCGGAAAATATCCTGATAACGGATAGTGACTTCATTCTGTCAGACAGGACTAGCGCAATCTGTATCACGGCGGACATGAGCTTCAAATCAAGACTGGAGGCTGACTTCAAGAGAGAGTACCAGAACGTGGAGTTTCTGTTCAGACAGAGACCGGGGCTGGGAGGAATGGCTGCGCTTCCACCATCAGTAGCACAAGTCCCGGGCAAATACCTGTGCTTCCTAGTGACGAGGGTCAATGACAGGAACACGATCGATCCCGAAGACGTAATGTTGGCACTAACAAGACTACGAGACTTCATGATTGAAAGAAGGATAACGGAGGTCTCAATGCCGGTGTATGACCCAAACAGGGGCAAATTGAGCCCAAGGGAATTGTACGCTATCCTACACGTGGTCTTCGCAGAAACGGAGATAATGGTACATCTCCATAAGAAATACTACTTGAGCATCGCCTTAGTCGGGTACACGGGGGCCTCGAGTTGGGTATGAGGGGAGGATCTCGAGTCAGGTGTAGGGGTATAAAACAGGTAAAAGGATCTTAAAGGTGATTGGCATGACAATTAAATTTTAAATGATTAATGGTGCTAAAACATAAAATGAATCTGCATGCTTTTAGAAAATTTCCAATTGAATTATTTTAGTAGGACGGAAAGGAAAGGGTTTTAACTATAGTGGCAGGGGCGTTTTAGGTTAGGAAAATAGCCTGTTAGTCAAAAAACCGAGTGTTAATTTTAGATTGATTTGGTAAAGTCAAATTGACTCCCAGCTACATTCAATTGAATGAAAGGAAGTCCTTGAACGAACACACAAGTTGAACAACGCTTCAAGAAGGTAAAACTCAAGTTGCTAAGGAAATACTCAAGTTGCTAAGGGAATACTTAAGTTGCTAAGGTAAAACTCAAGTTGCTAAGGTAAAACTCAAGTTGCTAACACTCAAGATCACCTGGAAATTACAGAAATGGCAGATCGATTCTGGAAGTCTATGCCATCGGCTCTGAAAAGGCCCACACTTGATGAGTTGTACAGACGCCTGAGGGACCTGGATTACACTCAAGTGGATGAGAGAATGGCGGTGATGCTGAACGCCATTCTCCAGTTGGAGGAACAGGGCGAATGTCGGGAGTCTGCAACAGAAGCGGTTCTAATGGTCGGCTACACCACCGATGGAATATCCAACCAAGAGCAAACCAGATGGCTGTCCTGGAACCTGGATGGAGGAATAAGGGGATTCGACTTGGCAAGGAACCCTGGCTTGAGCAACAATACTGAGTATGGCGCAGGGGAGTTCCCATTACCGATCAGACCATCAGTCAGATCTACAGGCCAGAGCACGAGTAAGATGCCATCGATGTCGCGAGCGCAACAAACGGGGGAAGCGTATCCGGACCTCAGTATCATGAAGAGAGAGCTTGAGAGGACTCAGCGGGAGAGGAACAAGGCGAACCTCGACCGGGATCAAGCGAAGCTTGAGAGAGATCAGGCGAAACTGGAGAGGGATCAAGCGGTCGTCGAAAAGGACCAAGCGCGGAGGGAACTGGATATGTTGAAAGCTGAACAACTACAAGAACAAAGAGTGCGAGAGAATGCCGCGTATTGTGAGCAGCTGAATTCGAAGCTTGAGAGGATCCAGCAACGACAACGCGAGCTTGACATGCAGAAAGGGGCTAGGCCCAAGGAGCGAATGGTTACCGGCTCAAGGCCAGAGTCGCGTATGGAGGTGGACGAAGCTCCCAGATCGAAGGGACGATTTAACCTTGATCGCTAGGCTCAAGAGCATATGAATGAGGGGTTGGAAGTGTGGATACCAACTGAATCAACGTCCTCCCTGCGTGGCCTAGAGACACAAGCAATACGCCCATTGATGGACGTCGCGCTGCCTGGGTATACCCCAAGTTCATCCCCGAATAGTAGTCAGGTGAGCGGAAGCTCGCCACGACTGAGAGAATTGAACGAGAGGCTACAGCTAAGGAGTCGTTAGAGTCCAGCAAGAGTGGAGCTACCCTCGACGTGGAGGGAGCAACCTATCAGGAGTGTGGTGATCTCAAGTTACAAGAAGAACACAGAAGGCAGATACCACAGGCACAATCGTGTGGATTGGAGCACGGCACAGAGAGTCAGGAGGGATTGCTTCCATGACGCGGCTTGGGTGGAATACCTCACGCAGCCACGTGTGCCAGAGGGGGTGGTCCACTTGATCGTAGGGGACAGCTTGCTGCGGGTGCTGACCCGGATTCAATCACATTGGCAAACGGGGATCTTGAGTTTCGCTGGAGCTGCGACGCCACAGATGTTGGCAACACTTGAGATGCTAGGGATGGCAAGAGTCTACACGGTAACTCTGATGGTCGGGACGAATGACGTGTCTAGGGGGGAGGCCAGGAAGGTGACGAGGCTACATGACAAGATGAGCTGCATCCTTGAGGAATTGCGGATTCAAATGGATCCTGCCATTCTCACGGTGTGCACCATTCCTTACAACATGAAGGCGGATCAATATGCGATGGAGATGAACACGAAGGTGCGAAACCTGAATGAAATAATCAGGCAGATACACCAAAGGAGCTTCCTCCCCGTTGGACTACTGGACGTAGCCGAGCAGATGGAGCGATCTGTTTTCCCCGACGATGCATCCTCAGACGGGATTCACTTTGACAGGCCCAGGGGAGTAGAGTGGTTAAATTATGTCTTCCAAAGACACATAAGCGCGTTGGAGGCAGAGTTGCTAGAGACGGCCCAAGTCACGTTCGGGCCACCCCAAATCCACCTTTCTTCAACCCGAGAGCTCTATCCAGTCGCCTGGGAGCGACGGCCGATTCTAGGGACAGCTCGAGGAGCAGCCGAACTAGGTTGCCAGGCGCAGCTTCCATGGAGGTCGAGGAGACAACGTCATCAACTCCTCAGGGTTCGGTAATATCCTCGGTGGTGGTGGTGGAGAGCAAAAAACTGGAGAGGCCGGCGGAGACCAGTAGGTCGAGATATGTGGAGAAGGTGAAAGAGCTGGACTTGGAAGATCTGGAGTGCAGGCAAGAGTTGGCGGAAGCTTTGGGTCTTGAGCGGGTGTCACATGAAGACTTGGGTAGACACCAGTGCGTGGACTGGCTGAAGGCTCACGAGACGCATTTCTCAAGAGCGAAAATGATGGAGACAGCGGATCTGACTGGGATTCCCACGAAATCGGTCATGGGACCCATCAATTATAGGCCTCTCAATATGCTGGGGAGTCCGGGACTCGTGGTGGAGCCTCCCAAGCATCGAACAAGCATTACCAGAATTAGGTTGGCAACTCCAGCACAGTTGAGGGTGGTGGACAAACTGTTAGACCCAAGGGAGATGGAACTGCCGGACACCGCTTATGAGGGTACGAGATTGGCAGACGATCCTAGATACGGAAAACCCTGCGGGAACACCCAGTTGGCCAAGACCTTGGCAGTTTATGACAGAGCAGATCCAGCCGCTGCGAGGATGGTCATCATAGCGGTATCGCGGGATCGGATTTTGAGGGAACGTCTCCCAAGTTGTTTTGGCCGGAAACCTCGATATACTCACTACCGGGAGTGGAGCTAAACCAGATGTTAACCTTGGTGGTAGCAATAAAATCGGAGATGCCTTGCGAGCCCGAGCTACTACTGTTTGCGGGAATGAATGATCACTTGCATGCGACAGGGTTTTTTGATCAGCTCAAGGGTGATGCACCAGCGCCGAAGAGAATTTGGGAAGCTATCCAGACGTTATTTGCAGCGATGAACGAGGTACAAGAGAACGTTGCCTCACGATTTGGTTCCAAGACAAAAGTAGTGTTCACGACGTCCCCCGGGTACGCGAGCATGCCTCCCGCTCTGCAATTTGTATATGCGGTCTTGATCTTGATAGCGGAAGGGAATGGGTCGCGCATCCTGATGGCAGCTCCCAATCGGGAGTTGGAACCAACGAACTTGAGACTTCGCAAGTCAGAACTGGCGGCGGCGTGGGCGGATGTGTCCCACGCGTTGAGGGGCTTCTACGAGTTGGCTGACATCCTCATTGTATTGGACGAGGTCCTCTTGCTGGAGATATCAAACTTCGCCAGGCAACTCAAGCTCAGTCCGGCTATAGGGAATGATCATCCAATAGTGACTCACCTGACGGCCAGCCTGTGGTTTCGAACCATGGAGGTAACTATCACAAGCTCCACCAGTAAGTCTAGAGGACCGAGCAATGAAAGGAAGAATGTGGCCGCAACGGAGAAGCAACTGGAGTCGATGGTGTATCGACTGACACAAGAGAGAGACAGATGGCCCTTCCTGACACCAAGATTGGAAAACGCTACGGAGAAGACGAGAGAGAATGCTCCAGCTCTTGTGAAGCAAATCTGGGATTTTCTTGAGGAGCAGCTGGAAGTGGCCGAGAAAAGGGAAATGACGGTGGCCAGGTTCGTCACAGCGGCCAACGAGGTCACGATTGGAGGATTCTGGAGGGAGCACGCAAGGGGTGAGCTGAAGACGAGGAGGGATCACGAGATTCTTGAGTTCTTGAGTCCTTGTTGGGGGAAGGAGTTCATGGTTGGAGTGTTCAGTGCAAAAGAGACTATCTTTGGAGCCTTTATACTGGAAATTCTGAACATGCCCATCAGTCTGTTGTTGGCACTGTACCTGGTTTACCCGAGGTACCTATTCAATATGGGCCCAGCGTACATGTTCAGTCGGGGCGTGGAAACACTCCGGATTGACGGATATTTGGCATTGGTGCTTCTAACCCATGGGGAACTGGTGTCATTTCATCGGCTAATGAAATATGGTGAGCCCCTGTCGATGGGAAGAACCCACTCGAGCATTGACACCTATTCGTACAAGTGTGCTGCCGGGCTGAAGACGCTGCTAGTGCAGTACCTCCTGATGCAGAACCGACACCTGACTGGTGAAGAAAAGAGCCCAAAGACGCGAGATGAATGGAAGAAAGTGAATGGGGGCCCCATGGGTATAATCCGGGGGCTAGAGGAGGTCGTAACCTGCATTTATGGACCGGCCGTGACGTACGCGTTTCCAGATCCTCTGGTGACAGCTTATCGCTACTCAGTGACCCACTTGAGCCTCATAAGTATAATGGATGGGACGACACTCAATTGGTGTCAGCAAGAGGTGCTGAGGGCACAAATGAGCAACACGGTGCTCTTCGGAAAAGTGAAGGATGCAGAGTTGATGGTATACAGTTTCCGAGGACAACTGCAGTGTAGGATGGGAGGTAAACGCGAAGGCCCCATCGAAACTTACCCCAAGTTCTGGAACCTAAATCCCCTGACGGCGAGTGGACAAGAGGTCTTGAGCCTCATAAGTATACTGGATGGGAGGACACTCAATTGGTGTCAGCAAGAGGTGCTGAGGGCACAAATGAGCAACACGGTGCTCCTCGGAAAAGTTAAGGATGCAGAGTTGATGGTATACAGTTTCCGAGGACAACTGCAGTGTAGGATGGGAGGTAAACGCGAAGGCCCTATCGAAACTTACCCCAAGTTCTGCAACCTAAATCCCCTGACGGCGAGTGGACAAGAGGTCTTGAGAATTCCCTTATGGAAGAAGAGCTTCGAGTTGGTGAAGAGGGAGCTAGAGGCAATACTGGAGAAGGAAGTCCTACCAACAAGCATTCCAGAGTTCCCAACAGTGAGGAGAATGACCCTGGGAATGAACAGTTCCCCGGTGGTCCCGTCCCTGTTTGCGAGAGCAGCGGCTGAGGAGCAACAGAGGGAATTCACCGATGGCTGGGATCCCCTATTCATCGGCTACACTGCAGCAGTCTATTTTCACACTAGCGATATAAAAATAAACTCATGGACGACTCAAGCAAAGAAGATGAGAGGCTCGATGCCCCGAAATTCGAGGTGCGAGAAGTCTTGAGAACACTTGAGCGGGCGGGTCTGGAGAACAGGTTGCCGGTGTGGGATGATGGCAGGATGATCGTGGAGGAAGGACACATCGCACTGAAAGGAGATGAGATGATGTTTGCCACGAGGAGATACCGGGCGCCTTACGGACTGGAGCAAGTGGAGATGAGACAGGAGGGGAAGGAGCTGGACGCAGCAGGCCCATTGTATGTGGCTCTGACAGAGTACAAGAAAACGGGTCCGACGACACCGTCACCCCTATCGGTGGGCACCCCTGGGGATAAAAGGAGCGGCCCTGTAGAAGAACGATTCAGGAGGATTCTTGAGAAAAGAGGAGTAGAATCAGGAGAGGAAAGCATGGACGAGACTCTCAGCGAGGCAGGAGAGGATATGGAAGTGGGAAACACACCGGAGCCAAAACCATCAGCGGAGGAATTCACCACTCAAGAACTGTTGAAGGATCTGAGTGGAGAAAATTGGGCAGACACTGCCACGCCACCTCTGACCTCATCTCCCCGCAAGAATCTAGAGTTACCATTGACGAGCGATACTCCTAATATGGGAATGATTTTCCTGAGCGCAGAAGGAAGGGAGAAGAACACCTTCGAGGGAAACAAGGATGCGTTCCTAGGCACTCTGGATGAGGAAGCTTGGCGAGAATTCTTGAGCAATTTCAATCAAGAAGTGAATGGCGAGATCACATTGGATGATTTCAAGGAAGAGCTGTGGGACACGGTGGTGAAGTTCGGAGAGCCTGTCCTGATGGGGACAGGTCTGGAGGAGAAAGCTAGAGGAGAGCTGCTGAGCAAGATGGTCGAGTTGAGGAAGGCATCACGGAAGACCAAAGAGGACCAATGTAAAAACAGCCCTACTCTGAAACAGAAAACTGACAATAAAATAATTGAAAGTATAAGGGGGGACAAGGTCGAAACTATTAATATAATTAAAAGTACTAATATCCTTAAGGTTCGAGCAGGGGGGAGGCAAGAGTTGGAAGGGTTGGATGGAGACAAAGAAGTCGAATCAGTGATGATAACGGCAACGCCCCCAAGTAAAGACGTGAGGTCTCGCAAGAGGAAGAGAGAGATTGAGGGATTGGGTAGTCCTTCAGCGGATGCGGTCTCGGAGAAAAACTTGAGGGAGACGGGGCCCATGGTTCTGGCACGATGGAAGACAGCAGCCTACAAGAGTAGCTACGAACCAAGGAAACTGCTCGACGTAGAAAGAGAGATGGAGATCCCCACCGGCTCAACAACGGAAGAAGACTAAAAGCCTCAGAAGACTAAAATGAAACGAGGTTCGACGAGCGGGCAGGCATGGGAGGTGGACGTCGGCAAAGAATGGTTCTCAAATGAACATCAGGCCACTGGGAAGCAAGTGACTAGCGATCCTCTTGAGAAGAATAAAACGAGGAACACCTCCCGACCGTGGTGGGTGGCCTTGGAAACATTGAAGGAATTGGAAGACCGCCTAAAGAAGCTCGACAGTGGAGTGTCACGCAAACGACGCAACTGGGCTACCCAAGAGAGGGCTGATATCAACAAATTGGAATTGGAGAGCCAACTGAAGAGAACTTGGCAGAACTTGTTGAGGGATCATTTTGAAGAAGCGATGAGAACATCCTCATCGGCATCGCCGTTGATGGCGAATCCCTTCATTAGAACCGCAGGACAACTGATGTTCGCGTGGAGCCTGGTGGGGATAGAGTTGGAGACACTGACGTTGTATGATAAGTTGAAATTGGGAGGCAAGAGTCTGGTGTTGTATCAAGTGATGATGCAACATGTTGCTAGGGATAACTCAGGCTTGAGTCTGGCAAGGAGGAAAGATGCTACCTGTTTCTTGAAGTGGATAATGTCGATGATGACTGATAGTACCATCGTAGCATGACACCAAAGAGCAATCGGAAGCAAGACGGTGGAAAGGAGAGTCTCAGCAGTCATCTTGAACGTATACCAGAGTACTGGGATAGAAAAGGAGGATGGTTCCAGGCAGTCTCTAGAGAGCCACAGGAAATTAGATGAGATACGGAGATTCTACAACAAGAAATTCGAGGAGAATCACGACGTGCACCGTAACTTGGCCTCGTCAAGAGAGTACTTGAAACCCAATAAAAAGGGAGAGTACCAGTATGTGTCTGGAGTGATGGGGATGGCATACAACCCTTTCCTGGATCGGAAGCCGGAGGCGCTCACAGGAATTACGAGGTGGCGGAGCTGCTAAAGTTCTGGACAGAGAAGATAGTGGAGATAGACACTGTAGAGAGAGAGAGACCAGCTTAGGTTTGATTCTCGAGAAGGCACCAGAAGTAATGAGTGTGCCGCGCTCAAGTAAAAGAGTCGAACTGAAGATGGGTAACGGGAATGGCATGTTGGTCACGAATCTGGGAGTGGTGTGGAAATTGCTGAGGCCCTCCTGGTGTCTACATCCCCATGCGAGCCTGATCGAGGAAGTCACGGAGCGAGTGAGATTGGCACCAGCAGAGGATGAAGATCTGGCGACAATGAGTATAGTGCATAGACTGATCCTGCCTCAGGTGAAGGAGTCAAGTGAAGTGACGAGTAGACTAGGGTCGGTGAAGAAAATGGAGCCGGGCAGTTGTCTTGATTCGACGTGTGGAAATGACGAGCACACCTGTGATGGACGGTCATGCGTCAGGATACAGTCCCTCCAGAAAGAAGACCTAGTCACCTGGTTTGAAGACATTACCGAAAGGGAGAAGAGTGAAATACAGATCGTGGCTGAGTGTTACGCGAGTACCACGGTGAACCTAGCAACAGCTCTGGGATTCTTCTCAAGAATGTGCAGTCTCCAGTCAATGGAGAGGCTAGAGTCAGAACACTACATGGTGACCGCGTTGAGCGTGGAGTCATGGCCCGGGGTGTTGCAAGTGACCCAGAAACACATCAAGAGCTGGAAGGTTGGACTTGAAGCGGAAATGGGATTTCCCATGAACGAAGCCTATGGTCTGCCTTTGAATGCGAAGTCCTTAGTGGGGTCAGTGATGGCCAACCTATGTGGCAGCCACTATCCATTACACATGGCGATGGTGGAAGTATCCAGCCAAAGGGTATTGATAGACAAAGCCTTCTCAGTGCCCAAATGCGTAAGACTGGCTCGGATGTCGCATCACTCACACAAGCTGTTGAGCAAAATCCGAGGGACAGTGCAGAAAGAACAGAGGGGCGACTTGATTGAAATCTGGGGTGAAGAACTTCTGGGTTTGGAAGGTGAAAACACAAGTGACCACGAGAGACAAAACGTGATCGGGAAACCTATGGTTGGTGCTCCAAACCTGGAGGAGATCGACGCGATACACGAGAAAATGATGGAACTTGAGCCTCTCCTTACAGCAGGAGACTTGAGTTGTTTGAGACCGCATGCAAAGTGTTAGCAATACCAATGGAAGTCAGACACGTATGGAGCCGCATAAGGTTCTTTCCTTGGTTTCGAGCGACGTTAACGTCCTGGTTATACATGGTAACGAAGGACCATATGAGGAAATATCAAAAGGAATATCGACAGTTCCAGGCCGAGATAGGGCCGGAGGCCTTCAAGAGACCTCTGCTGACCAATCGAAATGCGATCACGACGGGGTGGAAAAGAGTTGGTAGAGTATCCAGAAACAACACCAGAGCGAGGGAGTCGATACTAGAGGAAGACCTGGCGAAAAAAGTAAGCCTGAGTCTTCACAATTCCTTCTGTTTGAACCGAGAGTCGAAGGTGAAGAATTTACCCAATCAAGCGAAGAGATTGCAGGAGCAAAGGGTGTGGATGCGATCCTATGAAAAGCTGAAGGCTTGGGAGGAGATTGTGATCAGCTCCGATGATGAGGAGGCACTATTGAAACAGATCACAGTGTCAAATATATCTGGATCTGGTACCTCGAAGACGATGAACACGAAGTGAGCCGGTGGCTCAAAAGGGAATTCTAGAGTCTTGAGTCTTGAGAGGGAGGGGGCTCGAGGGTGAACTTGGATGAAATCTGGGTTCACCAAAAAGAAATTTTAACAAATGAGATATTGTTATTAAAATGCTATATCTATTATATAAATCAAAATGCTGCATGATAATTTCCTGATTGAATAGGGCAAAAGAAGTTTTAAATTACTAGCTTTAAAAGCGAGAATTCACAGATGCAGGTGTGTGCAGATTTTGATTGCTGTTTAGCGATAGTGTGAAAATTTTACAGGGTTGTGAATTTTGGTGTGTAGGTTAACTTAAGTCTGCTGCAAACTTCTGAAAATTACCACTGGCACTGTATCTTGAGTAACACTCAGATTTCTGGGGATTCACTGACAGACGGCAGCACGCGATGAGGACATCGATCTTGAGTCCGGGGAGTATGTGCCAGTCGGTCATATCTGGAAGTTTGACATTGAGGGACACGAATATACGTGATTTTGGAGTGAAGTTTTATTTTTTGAAAATTCGAATAGAGCCTATCATGCTCAGTTTTCTCGCAACAACTGAAAACATAAAATGAAAAATCAGAACGATCGAATTAACAATTGCGGGAAAGTGGTCAAATATATACAGTGGGAAATCGCTATTCGCAATTTCCATCGTAGAAAACGAGAGTAGAGCTGTCCTATCTGACATAGGAGACGAAAAGAACGCGAGAGCGGAGTTAAAATCAACTGGACCAGTGTGAACCTTCAACGGAAAGGCGGACAAGTGAAGTGTCCCAATGGTCCAGAGCCAAAACTATATTCTTGAGTAAAAACTTACTTCCCTTGATTGGAACTCACCATTAGAAAACTTCTTGAGTTATATTTGGTTATATTCATGCCAGAGTCGTTAATTAGTTCAATTACTCTGTGTCTCAAGCGCGCTGCTATGTGAGTACTAAATTTAGTTTTCTCTAGTGTGTTTTATGATTGTTATGTTGAGATAAGGCGAGTTTTAGGTTGATCCATCACAGTGTCAAATATATCTGGATCTGGTGCCTCGAAGACGATGAACACGAAGTGAGCCGGTGGCTCAAAAGGGAATTCTAGAGTCTTGAGTCTTGAGAGGGAGGGGGCTCGAGGGTGAACTTGGATGAAATCTGGGTTCACCAAAAAGAAATTTTAACAAATGAGATATTGTTATTAATATGCTATATCTATTATATAAATCAAAATGCTGCATGACAATTTCCTGATTGAATAGGGCAAAAGAATTTTTAAATTACTAGCTTAAAAAGCGAGAATTCACAGATGCAGGTGTGTGCAGATTTTGATTGCTGTTTAGCGATAGTGTGAAAATTTTACATGGTTGTGAATTTTGGTGTGTAGATAAACTTAAGTCTGCTGCAAACTTCTGTAAATGACCTCTGGCACTGTATCTTGAGTAACACTCAGATTTCTGGGGATTCACTGACAGACGGCAGCACGCGATGAGGACATCGATCTTGAGTCCGGGGAGTATGTGCCAGTCGGTCATATCTGGAAGTTTGAGGGACACGAATATACGTGATTTTGGAGTGAAGTTTTTTTTTGAAAATTCGAATAGAGCCTATCATGCTCAGTTTTCTCGCGACAACTGAAAACATAAAATGAAAAATCAGAACGATCGAATTAACAATTGCGGGAAAGTGGTCAAATATATACAGTGGGAAATCGCTATTCGCAATTTCCATCGTAGAAAACGAGAGTAGAGCTGTCCTATCTGACATAGGAGACGAAAAGAACACGAGAGCGGAGTTAAAATCAACTGGACCAGTGTGAACCTTCAACGGAAAGGCGGACAAGTGAAGTGTCCCAATGGTCCAGAGCCAAAACTATATTCTTGAGTAAAAACTTACTTCCCTTGATTGGAACTCACCATTAGAAAGCTTCTTGAGTTATATTTGATTATATTCATGCCAGAGTCGTTAATTAGTTCAATTACTCTGTGTCTCAAGCGCGCTGCTATGTGAGTACTAAATTTAGTTTTCTCCAGTGTGTTTTATGATTGTTATGTTGAGATAAGGCGAGTTTTAGGTTGATCCATCTGAAATGGATCAAAGTTCCACTGTCTAATAAAAAGTAACTTAACGGATTGTTCCAACCCGGTTGTTAACGGCGATCGTGTATTTTGGGTATCTCGAGACCTAAGTATGGGAACGTTCTTATTTTCTAGAGTGGGGGGATATTTTGGTAGTGGCCTTTAAGCTGTAACGGTTTCTAGTCTCATGTCGCAAGCGAACCGAATTGGCTCCGACCGTTTTTGAGGTAGAAAAACACAAGAGATAGTGTCCCCCTGACTCTTGAGCCAATGGTTATAGGGCCTATTTTTCTTAAGCCTCATATGTGACCGAAGTAGGCGACTGTTACATGGCACAATCGGATCGACAAAAACGTTACTGTTTTCCGGCTTCGACCAGAATGCTCAAATTAAATTGTTTACATGCAAAATTAGTGAGCTCATGGCTGGGTCTCAGTATCCCCAGACCACGAGGTCACTCTTAAAAACAGGACTACTACTACTTATTATATTACTATTGTTTTTGTTCAGTAGATAAAAATCATCATCTCCATCGAAGATGGATCAACCCTTTCCCCTAACTCCTAGCTTCTCATTGTCGTAAAATGAATTCAGATGTTAAATAAAATCAATTCAAGACATAACCGGGAAATTAAAAGTTTGTATAAAATAGTTTCAGCTCCAATCCCGAGACCCCTCCGGATTCTTGAATCTGGGGAAATAACAACCTTGTCTTCTTTCCGGAAGGCTGCTTTTCCACCCTTCACCGTCAGCGGCACAATCGTTGCAACTCGGAACGGTCTCGGCTAACTCTGCAATTCGTTGTTGTTTTTTCTATCACAATCCTCGTAGTTATCGCTATCACAGCTATTGTTGTTCTGATTTTTTCTAATTTTCTTCCAAAATGGCCGATTCTGACGTTTCTCAGAAATATGACGTCATACTTCGAAATTTTAAAAATTTGAAATACCAGAATATTCCAGCCTTCACAGTTTGACCAATCGTCGTTCCAATAACACTGCTAATCCTTCAAAACTGCTAATTCGGAAGGTTAGCTGCTAATAATTTGAAATTGCCAAATCTGCATTTTTGTCCATTCTTGTCGAATGTCACATACTCCCCGGACAGCCCGGTCAATGTCCCCATTGAATCTCGCAATGTTCGTAAAATTGGTACAGTGTCATCGAACAGAATTTAAAAAATGCATAAAATTACTTTTATCCGCGTCATATCGACTCACTACAGCATATAAATGGCATCATACTACACTACTATAGCCTTCTAAATTCTTTCATTAATCTTCACTTTGAGGATATGACTTAAGATAAAACATTTTTTCTGACTTCCAATGTAAATGCCCTGATTTCAAACGTTTTCCCCTAGGTTTTAAGAGGTGTTGGTTTGCAGGACAGTCCTGCCAACCAACAAGCTAAAATTATCCTACTATGCTTCTTCCCTTCGGAAATTTTAATTGTTTTTGTCCTGAAAGTTAAAATCGAAGAACTCTGTGTTTAGAAAGAACAATGAAACAATCTCCCTCTTCAAGAGATTACACAAGCCTTTCATGTCACCACAAAGTGATCAGTTTTCCTAGTTGATTAAAAACAGTTTATGCAGGCTGGAATATTTAAATATATTCTTTACTCAAGCCTTTCTAAATAAATAGTAAGTGTCTCTAAAGCCACTAACTAAAATCAAAATGCAAATTTATAAATGCAACAAATTCTTTAATGCTCAAAACTCAACTAAATGTTTCAGTTTTCAATTACAACTTGGTTGCTTAGTTTCTCACTTGAGTTTTCGTCACACACATCAAACAATTCTGAGTTTTAACTTCTTCTCTTTAGTCACTTCTTTGTTTTCTTTTTTCGTCGTTTAGAAGTTCTAAAACTTCTAAATTCTTCTAATATCGTTTCTTTTCCGTCTTGTCTTCCGACCATTTGTCGATGCTCCATCTCGTCCTCCTGCGACAATGACTCTGCACTTTCAGTTTCTGTGTCTTGCAACACATCGTTAGCTATTCTGACGCTGTTGGAAGCAGTCCTTCAACACTTCTGCTCTTCTACCCTATGTTTACAACAAGGTAGGTGATCTACATTAGATTCTCTGTTTCTGCAGAAGCTATTGTGAAGGCACAACGTCACGTTTCTCTCCAAATCTTCCTTCAATATCTCTTCTTTCTCCCTTCCATCACGTTCACTTGTCCTGGAAATTCTCTTCACAGCGGTGGTCACTGCATTCCGATGAGTCACGAAAGCTCACTTGAAATCTCCTGCCCCAATGTCCAGCTGGTACACACTGTACACTCTGCCGTGCTTCGACATATGCTTCTTGGCCTACTCATACAACCATGCAGTCATGTTGGCTCTAAACCATGGCATCAGTCGTCTCCTTGCACATATCTTCTTCACTTCCATCGGAATGTTCAGAATCTTGCACGTTGTCTCAAAAAGGTCTAAATCTTTGAGACAATCCAATTTCTGCAATTGATCCTGCGTTGGTGCCTCCTGTCTATTGTTCTCCCTCACATGAGCTTCCAGCCATCGTATCGCCATCATAACTCCCACTATCACTACTGCTACGGGCCGTGATGAGTCTGGTAAACCCATGGAGAGCAGCTCTCCAGAGTCCTAGATCAACACCAGATTACTACGCCCGGGATACCACCATGTTTACAGCAAGCAATGGCAAGGAAACTCATCATGCGTTAACATGATGCTCCTTCAGTTACGCTTTCCCAAAGCTTCCAGTAGTGGTTCCACTTCCATCATCACTCGGTG
Source organism: Symsagittifera roscoffensis (assembly GCF_963678635.1). Taxonomy (NCBI): domain Eukaryota; kingdom Metazoa; phylum Xenacoelomorpha; order Acoela; family Convolutidae; genus Symsagittifera; species Symsagittifera roscoffensis. Next base: position 49,757,887 of record NC_087070.1, on the reverse strand, counting down.
GACTTCATCATTCTCATCTACTGTATTGTATTCCGTAACGGTTGATAATCTCTGTTTTTGTCTTTCAAAATCGCTAAAGTTCCCACTGACGTATCCCATGAACATCTTTCCCAGTATCGATTCCAACTCCTCCTTAGTTCTCTCTGGAACTGCTGAGAACATCTTGCACGATAACTCATAAGATCTTTCTGACACTCTCGCTAATCTCACACACCTTGGCACTGAGAAGGCTTGATCCACGCTCGTTCTCGTACTTTTTACATCCACAGCTACAAAATGCACTGGGTATCTGCTCTTGCACATTGGAGTGAATGTTGATCCCACCAAATATCGCGCTCCCGATGGTCTGCGATAAGTTTCACTGATGTTCATTTCCGCTTCGATCGCTTCCCTCTATTTTCCTATGTGCTTTTGCTCAGTTTGCAAAACTCCCGGGAACACTTCTACACTGATGGCCGTGACCATCTCATGTTTCTGTTCTAGATTCAATAGTGACTCTAAAGAACCAAACATACTGTAGAATCCTAGTGCAGTCACTAGATTCACCTCGGTTCCTCCATGGCAATCTGCGATCAATTCCGTTTCTGTCTTCGCTTTCATCACAATGTTCCCAAACAATATTGTCAACTGTTTGTGTTGTTTCTCCAGGGTTTTCACGCAATCTAGACTTCCACAAACGTGACCTTCCAGTCCACATACTTCTGCCAGACAGCTACCAGGTTTAACCCAGTCTTCCGGTCCCCAGCCAGGCAACTCCACTTTGTCTTCCCCGTTGCTCTTAGAGGCAGTTGTCATCACATTGTATATGATATTAAGATCACGCAGGTTACAGTCCGCATTTAGTTCCCTCTGTATATCTTGTGTTGCAAGTAGTATCGAATCAGAGTTGGGACTAGGACACCACGATGGTCTCATCAGTTCCCACACTACCATCAAGCTCGTTCTTAGTAATTCATCTGAGAGTCCCAATCCAAATTCCACTCGTTTGTCGGATTCTGGCAGGGAAGGTGCAGCTACATTTTCTTCTAGGACTAGTCCCAGTTTGGTCTGCGGGTTAGCAGCGCTCCTAATCGTTGCGATTCTCGACGTCCAGAACCTCAGCAACACCGCTTGTTCGTAATCAAAGAAGCAATCGCGTATGTCTTCACAGAGAAACGGGTTGTACGCCATCCCTATGACTCCGGACACGTAACCGTATGACTTCTTTCTGATTGGTCTACAGTATTCATTGGATTTCCGCAGTGCTCTCATTGATTCCTTAGTGAGCCTCAGTTCTTCGTTCGAGAATCTCCTGATTTCGTTCATTTTCCTCATGGGTTCTAGCTCCTCGGGTTCTTTCATGTTCACCCTCATGGGCTTGCTCTGATGCATATCCAGCAGTGCTAGCAAGAGTAAGGCTTTCGCTCGTTCATCACTCTCTTTCAGCATCTTGACACAGGTATTCAATGCGGGCACTGAAATTTGCTCTATCATGAATCGGATGAAACAGAGAGCGTCCCTCCGCTTCGCGCACGCTACTGCCATTCCCTCCTGGATTATCAGATCCCTCATACTCGTCATCAGGAAGACCTTTTCTTCTTTCGATCTATTCCTTTCTTCTGAATCATTTTCCTCGCGAATCAGTCCGATCATGCACCAGGCGAACCTCAGCTGTAATTCAGTCCTCAAATAGGGCACTGCTATCAGAGCGTGTATCCTTGGTCTAGTCCTCATCTCCTCCTCAAAGTGCCGTAACACTACAGCTTTCCATGGAAGGCTCACCAACTGCTCGATCGTTTGCGCCTGCATCTCAGACGACGCTGGAGTCCCGTATGCTTTCTGCTTAAGGGTGGTGCCTTGCATCATTGTCTCCAGATAACCTTCCATGGCACTCTTGTCTTCCAGAGCCATTAAGTGTCCTCTGGCCGAGTTTCTGTACTCCAACATCTCCATGTACCCACCGGCGGGTTCATCTATTGATACAGTCTCCGACAGTGTCAGTCGGTTATATTCCACTGGGACCAGTTGTCCTACGACACTTCCCTTTCCGTGGTTCATGGGAGACGGTTTCAAGTCTTTCATGGTACTTTCTCCACATTGGCTGAGTATTTCCATTTCTAACTTTGCTCCAGTCAGAGTGCGGTCACTCCGTTTGGATTTATAACCTGTCGACTTTTCCCCTACCATGAGATGGGCGGCACCATTGCTACATCCGTTAACATTCTGTCCGTGCCAGGCAATCGATCATCACCTTGTCGCAAATCCATGACTTCTCCGACTCGTTTCCTTTTCGCTGAGTTGACAGCTTTTATCGATATCTCCGAATCCACCTTCGTCTTTCCCGCTCTCCTCGGTATCAATTTGCTGCCTAGTTTCATCTTCATCTCATTGATCTTATCAATCACCAATTTCGATCGCATCGTTCCTTTCCTAGTTCTCGACAGATATACAACTTCTTCTTTATCCTCTTGCGGTGTCATCTTTATGGGAGAGTTTGCTTCACTTTCGTCAGTGGCTGAGTCGATCAACAACTCACTCAATCTCCCTTCACACTCGTCGAGTTTGTCAAGGACTTCCCGCATCAGTGGTCGGTTGAGACCTATTTTCAAAATGGACTGGGTTCCGTAGCTCTGAACCACTGTCCAGACTTCCTCCATGAAGGCTACTCTGTCCAATCTGCATCCCGTCCTATTCTCATGGTCTCGGTGATGTACCTCCCACTCTTCTTCGGATAATGTTCCCAAAAAGGGTACTCTGGCAGCGCCTTCTATCCTCCGTCTCTGTTCATTGTCTTTAGAATTGCCCGGAGAGCTGCTCTCCAGCAAATTCCGTTTCATTTCCGCAAAAGCTGACGGAGGCTCCAGTGTCGAAGTACCTTCGTTTTCTGGTTCAGTCGTTTCCACAGCGTCTGCGTTGTTTTCAATGTCACTGAATAAATTGAAATCCAGGCTGGTTATTCCTCCTGTCGATGCTTTTATTGTCCTCCTTCTCTGCTTGATCGGGATCCTCTTGCATAGGCTCTTCCTATTGACGGCTTCCTCCCTGCCCATCATCTCCTCCTGACGTATCTCTAGAACTTGAGGGTCCTTGGCTTTCAGTCTTGGCCCTTTCTGGAAATTTCGGTATGATTAGTCTGCCAGCAGATTTATTTTCCTCTTCTCCATGGACCACTTTGATTTCATCATAGCCGAAGGGTGCCTGGAAGGTTCTCGTCTGCAACGTTCCTCCCACTGTTAACCCTTGTTTCACAGTGTTCAAAATCAGGGAGGCCTCAGGTAATTCGGCTCTGCCTCTCATCCCCATAGGCGCTAGGTTTAATTCCATCCATTCCGTGTCAAACGCTGCAGGCTTCGGAGTCGCGGCATTGCCTATGCGCCTTCTCGTGGCTTGATCCGTATAAGCAAATCGCGTATACTGTAACACTGCGGCATTCCTGTCCACAAAACACGGATCCATCGTTTCCGAGAATTTCGCTACCCTCCTTTCATTGGTCTCAAACGCTCTGAGTCTAGGAGTTTGTACTACGGAGACTGCTCCGAGCACCATTCTTCTTATCAGAGGGAATTCAGGGATTTCCTCTGGCAGCTTCTCGTAATCACCCCAGTCTTTCGTCTCTTCTCTCACCTTGTTACGAGGAATTCTTGTTATCTCACCATTCGTCTTGTCATAGGGCCTTAGATTCCAGAGCTTCGGAAATACTTCAATGTGCCCTCTCTCTACTTCTCCCATACGATCACGGAAGTGATCATCAAGTTTGACGACCGTCAGTTCTGGCTGTGCTATCTTTCCAAACAACAGATCTTCGCTCATGAGCTCTCGCAAAACATGCTGCTCACACCAGTTCAGCACACTCCCGTCCACTACTGATTGGAGGTTCAGGTGCAGCACCGACCTCCTGTACGCTTCCACCTTAACATCAGGGAACGCAAACGTGACTGCTGGTCCATAGATCACTGTCAAAAACTCCGTGGCCCCTCTGATCAGCGCTAAGGGATCGGTCCTCATAGCTAAGCTTAGATCAGTTAGCAGAAGCATGCCCCCGACATGTTGTCTCACGTCTTCCTCCATCTCAATCGTCTCATCCTCTCCTGTTCCAAAGCGTTTCTGATGCAAGAGGTACTGGATAAGAGTATGTCTCAGATCTCTTATCTTATTCCACGAATCCGTGGCTTTCTTCACATCAAATTTCTTCACATTCTCTCTCATCTGCTCTGGTTAACGTGTCAGGTTCATCAGTCCTCCCAAGTTTCCATGGGTTATTGCAATAAATATTAGAAGTCCATCAAACCGCAAGTTCTGAACTCCTTCGGTGAGCAGTACTACCGGTCCTTTCACAAAGTTTTCTGCTCCAAACGTCCCGAACAAGGCTAGAAGTTCAACGATGGATACTTCCACTACTGCTTGGAGGAATTTTTTTTATCAAGTATCAAGAGAATTTTGGGTAGATTTTCGCCAAGAAGGACGCGGTCCATCCGGCTCCCAGCCCTTCCAGCATGCTATCAGTCCGTTCAAAGCCTTCCTCTCCCTTCACCTTCTCAGTCCAGAAAGTTTCCAGGGTAACTTGGCACACTCTGTTCACAAACTCGGCTGCCTTCTCCTAGGCATTTTCGGCCAGGTTCACCTCCTTTACCAGGTAGGCAGGGATCTTCCTGATCATCACTGGGCGTTGCTCAAAAGCATCCGCGCCCAATATCGCTACTCGGGGAGTTAGATGTAGCCACTGGTTAGCTTCTGGTTTGGTTCTCAAAACCATTGCCTCCAAGTGAGCTCTGGTATCCTTGGAGTTATTTCTTCTCTCTCCTTCCTCTTTTATGTCCATTCCCCGGAACCATAAGTTATTCGACATCGCCACATTACTCGATGGTCGTCATCTGTTCCTGGCTTCATTTTGAGCTGTCGACTGAAGTTGGACAGTTCCAACCCCAGCACCTCGTCCAACACTAGCATGTGTAGTGATTGGTCCTTGAATCCTCTCATTGCGTTCGAGATATCCGACCACACCGCCGGTACTTCGGCCCTGAGTGGTCTCAGATTCTCCATCTCTATCTCGCAATTTGGGGCCGATATGATTACATCATATTTCCCTTCTGAGAGCAAAGCCACAATCGCATACACGAACTTTAGTCCATCCGGGAGACGTGCATACCCCGGAGACAGCGCGAACATGGCTCTCGGTGTCATCTTGGTGAAGGAACCTTCTTTCAGGGTATCCACTACTTCACCCATTGACTCGAGTATATCTTTTATCGCTGTCCATACAGCGGCTTCAGCTGTCGTAGGCTCTCTGAGTCTGCTCAGAAAAACCCTACTAGGTAATTGGTCATTGATGCCAGCAAACACAATTGTGATTGGGTTCATCTCTGTCTGTCTTTGTACCCCAATCGCCATTGACACGGATTGCATTAGGTCCAGATCGACCGCTGCCAACATTATCACGTCCGGCCAAAACAGAGACTTGGAAGTGTGCACGAAGTCTGAATTCGCTGCTATCATAATCCTGGCCTTCCTCATTTCTGCCTTGTCATACGCGGCAAAGATGGTCTCATCTTTCTTTATCGCATTCAACCCGCCGTATCTTTGGACATCACCTTCTTGATTCACTTGTTTCTGGTATACCCTTTCTTTCACATGACCTGGCGGTGTCTTCAGCTGCCTGAACATCTTCACATGTTGTCCAATCGGCGCCCTCATTATCAGAAATCTTCCCGGTCTCTCTTCTCGATTACCCTCATCGTGATTCAGTCTTACGTCTTGTAACGGCCTTGCATTCACTGGGCCCATCGTGTTATTAGAGGGCAGTCCCTCTAGGTCGGCAAACCTCAAGGCAGTTGTAGAGCTGAAGTTTATGCCAGCCGCTATCAACCAGTACACTCCTGTTATCGAGTATAACCCACTGACCGATAACCTTGCTCCGTTCAGCATCCTCATGGCATCCGCTGCGAAGCTCGCTGTCTGAAGGTTCAGTTTCATCAGGTCATCCTTCTATATGTGCCATGGAGAATGTATTGGCCTCCACCACATTAGAGAGCTCCTGTTTGGACGTCGCTCCTCTCGACTGGTGCTCGTTGTCTCAGATCTCGTATCCGATCTAGAGCTGCTGGTCGTTTCCGCTGTCGAGTTGACAGGTCCTAATCTTCGTCTAGTGTTGATGATCCTCCTCATGAGCGCTTCTCCCAATCGATCTCGTACATCTGTTCTGTGCCCGGGTTCGCTGGAGCTTTGCAGCGTGTTTCCAGGTTAGGAGGCACAAAGCTGGTAATTGTCTGTTCGTTAGATACTCCCTCTTCCTTCAGCACTCCCGTGTCAAAGAGTTCTACTTCCAACTCATCCAATCGCTCTTGGAAGACTCTGTTCTACCAAGCCTGTCCTTCTATGCTATCAAAGTGAATGCCGTCAGTGGTCTGCCTGGCCTGATCCATAGCCCTCAGCTCGTGTTGGATATCCATAAGGATCATCCTTCCGGTATTCTGACTTGCAAGATTCCTCAGGATGTTGTTCCACCTGATCACTCCTTCGTTCTGTCTTCTCCCTGTTGCAGTCAATGTCCTCGTGTTCATTGGCACAGTGCAAACGGTCAGTACCGCGCAGTTGAACTTCTGCCAGAGAGTTTTAAACAAGCACACCATCATTGATTCCCATAGTGCTTCTTCCTCATCCGAGCTTCTCGAGATGTTATTTGTCCCCACTAGGATCATTACGTGAGGGATTCTCCCTGCGTTTATCAGCTCCACCATCAGAAATAACTGGGCTATGGTTGCGCCTCCAAACGCCATCACCGTGGTGATCCAGGAGGTCCTCAAGTTTGAGAGCACCCTGAGCAAGCTGTCTCCCAGTATCAGATGTGATGTCCCCAGTGGTGGTTGCTGCATGTTTACTGCCGGGTTCCAGGTCGCTCGATTGAAGCAAGCTCTCGGATCTGCCTCCGGAACTCCTGTGAAGTTATACTTCAACTGATGGTTCTTTTGCACATCCATTACCCGTGACACTTTCTTTGCCGGCATCTTTCGTATCTTCCTGTCTGGGACTTTTGAGCTCCCCATTGGTAGCGTTGCATCGCTAACTCCCCTTTTGGTCATTACGTCTTGGGAGAGCTCTACTCTGCCCATACCGTCAACCGTTCCATAGGGTGCAGTCACCCCTAACCTGGCGCATTCCTGTTGGCCACTAGTCGTCCAGCTGTCTCTATCAGCTTCCTGATCCTCGGGTCCGGGATTGTCAATCGACTTTTTGTAGCTGGGAGTTGCGTTTCTGTTGTTTGACTCATTTCTCGAGGCGTCAAGAGCTCCATCGGGGACTGCCCACGAGGAATACTCCTTGCAGGCATCACTTTTTCCACGGCTGTAGTCAATGCCACCCGTTCCAATCGCTCCTTGTAGTCCCGCCTCAAGCGTTCAATTTCTTCACCCTGCTTTTTGTCGCAGTCTTCAAACAATTTCTTCTACATGTCTCTGTCGTCCTACGTAATGAGCATGGTCTTAGTCACTTCATCCAGCTCCTTTCTGGTCATTTCCAGCTCATCTTGCATCCCATCTAGATCTTGCATGGTTTGGTTCGTTTGAAACCCTTGTTCTGCTCTCGCCCTCTTTGGTGGCCCAGCTATTCTCAGTGGTGAACTAGACGAGGCAGCCTCGCTGTTCATCTCTTGATGCATTCTCCTCAGCCCAGACTTGGGCTTGGAGGGCAAAGGCATCTCACCTGGTTGGTAAGTCCTAGAACTTCCCAATCCAGGCTCGTTCGCCAAGTCACTCCCTGAGAGAGCCCCGTTTCTCCACCTCATCACTCTCATGTTCGGGCGGTCTAGTACTCCCCTCTCTCCGTATGCTGCCATCAATAGGACTTCCGTGGGGCGGTCCCAACGGTTGTCATGCCCCAAGATGTTTATCAGGGCGGTCAGCAACATGACAACCTCTGGGTCCTCCAGAGCGAAGTCTCGATCCATTAGCCGACGATAGATCGCATCTACCATCGGTCCTACATATGCCTCTGCCAGGTCCATCAATTCATCCAAGTTGAAGTTATCCATTCTCTTTTCAGGTTCGATTCGATTTGATTTAATGATTTGACTCAAGTGAGTAATTAAATGATCAATCAAGATCTAGAAAAGAGGTCACGATTATCACACGTGTCCGTTCCACCTTAGCTTTTCGTTAAAATTTATTTAAAACAGTCAGATAAAAAGACTTTGATCCTAAAATTTATTAAAATCAATCGGTCTCTAAAATTTTGGAACTCGACGTAAGAGTGGACAGTCCAAACTTTGGATCTATTCCTAAGATCGTTATTCAGTTGTTCGTGGTGACTAACTCCTTCTTACCCAGGACCTTAATAACATAACACATAACATAACACACATTACCTACTTTATTCTGACACCTGCTTGCATGTCACCTTAACTCAGCCTATACTTAAGTAATATTTCTTGTGTAAGTATACTTGTATATTAGTATCAGAGAAGATTACGTGTATGAGCGCGTACAGTTCTCGAGGATGCAGTCGTCCTCTGTTCGGGTCGTACACTGGAAGCGAAAGCTCCTTCACATCCCTTTCCACGAGGAAGTCTCTCAATCTCGTCAAGGACAAGACTAGGTTTTCCGGGTCCACGTGCCGCTTCTCCGTCGCCCGTGTCACTAAGAAACATAGGTGTTTTCTCGGTATCTGTGACGCTGCCGGAGGCAAGGCTGCTACGCCCCCTATTCCTGGTCTTTGCTTCCAAAGGAATTCTATGTTTTTATATTCTCTCTTAAAATCTGCTGCTAACGCTGTCTTAAAACTCATGTCTGCTGTGATTGCTATCGCACATGTTCTATCTGTGAGTATGAAATCGCTGTCTGTTAGTATTATGCTACTTGAAGATTCATTTGGTAAGTTAAAATATGACTCAACTACCCTCCCTATGTCAGGTTTCTTAGGTTCTTTGCCTGTTTCTGCTTCTAAATCCCCTGTCTCTCTTGCTATTCTTAATTTTTTTATTAATAAATTTTCTGTGTGGGTAAATCTTACCCCCACTCCCCGGACAAAAATATCCATCGACGTCCCCGTCGATCGCATACCGGGTATCAAATCGAGATTGCAAGCCGGAATGAGTAGTCGCCCCTCCTGGGCAGCCCAGGAAGGATCTTCTCGTTCGGTTTTCATGTATTTCATGCTTTCACGATCTACATCTTGAAACGTGACAGTGGTCTCCTTTGGGTCCGACGTCATTTGGTTCAGCTATTCCAAGACACGTAGATTCGTCAAGTCTTACTCATATGTCTGCTGTTGCTCGTCGTCGAATTCTACCTCGGGTTTCGACCGGTCATCGACCCGCTCATCGTCGTGATCATCGACTATGTCAATGTCCTGTGACACAGTTACTTCCTCTAGATCCACTTCTTCTTCCCCTATCTTCTTTAGGTCTATCCTGTCCACTACAAAATTGTCGCCGTAAGGGTTATATTTCTTCTTGGATCTTGTCCTGTCATTTTGACGAGTCTGTATCGTGAACGGAAGATCCGGTTCCAAGTTCTTGGAAACCTCTCTTTGTTCAGGGTCTTGCCAGTCCTCTTCTGCGTAGGGTACTGTTTCATCGTCTGCTTCAATCACCTCATTTGGGTCCAGGTCCAGTGGTGTACTTGTTCCTTCCTTTATGACTTCATTTCCATCGTTCTTTTCCCTGGTGCCCTTCTCATTGACCTCACAATTAGGGTCCATCATTAGATAATCCCCTTCTTCCATGTCTGCAGGTATACACCAGTCTTCTGTCGATGGGTTGTGTGGCGTAATGTTTTCGTAATGAGCGGCTCGGCCAGTACTCAGTCTATAAAAGCGTCCCTCCTGGTGCTCCTCCGTAATCATGAAGGGTCCCCTCCACTTTTTTAAAAGCTTTTTTATTCCTTTTGGTGGTATGACGTTATAAAATACCCATACGTAGTCCCCTACCGAATAAGCTTTTGCACCAGCTGCTTTCTTGTCAAATCTTTTCCTCTGCCTTGCCTGTGCCTGCTGAGTATTTCGTCTACATAAGTCGTTCAACTCTTGCTGACGTCTAATTACATCCCTTACATAGACCTGTGGTGACGTCTCCTTCCCCTCATACTCTGGGTAGAAGAAAGTCAAGGTCAAAGACTTCTCGTTCCCGGTCAGCATCATATGTGGACTAACTCCGATGGTGGAATGTTGTGTGCTATTGTAAGCTCCCATCACATGTGGAAAATATTTGTGGAAGAAGCCCGGTCGTGTACCTGGAACAATATACCATCAGCATCTACACTAACGTTCGATTCTGCCTTTCCACGACACCATTTTTCTGGGGATGGTATGTCGTGGAGTGAGCTTGAGCAACTTGTGAGCGTCTCATTAGCTGTTTCGTGAGTTCTCCTACAAATGCTGTTCTGTTATCCGATTGAAACGTCATCGGACAACCGTGTCTCGCTATCCACGTATTGATCAGGTGGTCGCACGTCTCTTCTGCCGAGGCAGTTATGCAGGGCACGGCCTCGGCATACTTCGTGAAGTGATCTATCATGACCAAGACTTGATTATAACCACTGTCTGTCATGCATATCTTTTGGTGATCTATCTGCACCACCTCGTTGAATTCAGACAACTCGATCGATTGCAAGGGAAATCGCAATTTCCTTGGATCCTTGACCTGTTGGCATGACAGACATGCTGGTACCCACTTCTCGCATGCCTTTTTCATTCCAGGCCACTCAAAGCGCTTCAGGATCCTCTGATACACTTTGTCGATCCCCTGATGGCCCATTTGATCATGCAACCTGAATAAGAGTTCTGTCTGATAGAGTTGCGGCAACACTATCGCGTTATACTTGTATAGGACTTTGTCTTCATCTCTTCTCTTGCAAGCCACAATCCCGTCCTTGTTCAAGTATAACCTTCCCTCTTTCTGCATGAAATACTGTCTCAGAATGCGGTAACTGTCTTCCTCGAGGTCTCCTTTGTCCGGAGAACCATTTTTGATCCACCTTTTCAGCTTGCTTGCCATGCGGTCATTTCTCTGCGCCCTTAGAAGATCCGAGAGTCTGTATCTCGCCTTCAAGTACGTCTTCATGACCCTCATCTGACTATTCAGCTCATTGGGCCGATGCGTATCCTTGTGCCTTAAGCCTTCCCTTTTTGTCTAGAACAGCGTAAAATTGCCTTATTCAACCGTTTCTACCCTTTGGTAGGGGTTTTAGCGCTTTCCAAAAATTTTTTAAATAAAACGTGAGGGGTCTACTCTCCCGAATTGGTGAATTTGCTAAAAACAATCTCAAAAATTTTTCACGCTTTTTTTTTCGAATAACTTTTTTTTCTATTAGTAAACTCAGCTAATGTCTGATCTAATGGTACCAAGATTAAGTGGATCTGGCCAGTAGTTCCAAAGTTATTAACCAAAACGTCTTTTTTCTAAAGTCAAGAAAATTCTCTCTTATAGGTTCCGCCTAACTCTTTCCGCAATTCTGTTCTTTTCGACCTAAAACTTATTGATCCGAGCTCAGAAGGCCTATACTCTTCTAGTTCAATGCAAAAGACCCGATCTAAAACGCTTTAGTTGAATAAATTTTTGAAAAACTATGCTACCTGGACCCCTCCGGATTGATGAATCCACTGAATCAAACACGTTAAGTTCGATTTCTCTGTAATCCGGAAGGCTTTCGGTAAACGGGTCTTTAAACCTGTAGATTCACTAGTGGACGTTGTCCGAACAACTTTTTTTTTACTGTCTTAATCAAAAATTTCCAAAAATTGTTGATTTTATAGTGTTCCGTTTTCTCAAAAATCGCAAAAATTCGGTTTTTGGTACCAAAATAGTTCCAACCACTTCTGAACTAAACTCAACCGGTTCTACCTATTATACTAGCACAGTTACGATGTAACTCACTAATTTAGCGCTTTTTTCCGTTTCAAAAAAATATCGATATTTCAAAAATCGCGATTTGTGGGGGGATCAAAATATCGCTATTTTGACCCTAAAAACCGGTCTGCTTTCTGTGTTTTTCACTGAAAAACGGTATAAGAGTATTAATATAGGCTATATAAATAATAATATTAGTAATACAATACCCCTCCGGGTTTTTTCAATATCCGAATTATGGTGCTTAACTCGGCTTTTCGCAGTTCGGTGAAGGGTCACTACAGTGCAGCACTGTCGAGCCCCCCACAGATTACTATCTTATTTTTTGTACCAAAAGGGATACAAAACTTGTTAACGATACCCAACAGTCGACTGTCGTTGTCGTTGAGCCCCTCCTTGTTGCTCCTTGTACTGCTTGCCGGATCAGTCTTCTCCCAAGACCCCTCCGGATTGAGCGCAAATCAGCAGACCCTTCCGGATTGAGCGCAAATTAGCAATAACGTGCCTAAATACTCAAACAACCTTACAGTACAAACGGGCTACAAAAATGATCGTAGCGATCCTGATTGATATAAATGCCTGTAACAACAATATATCTATCAACAACAAACGGGAGGGTCGGATCACATCTTGTCTGGGGGGATGATTTCTACTGATTTTTTACTTTTTTACTGTTTTTGGTTTTTTCGGTTATTTTTTATGTTTTTTGTTTTTCTTGGGTACTATACTACTTTTTGTTTGGTTTTATATATATCTTTAAGTGTTTTTGGTCACGGACCACTCAGGAGATGAGGGGACCGCGAATCCCCCCACCCTTCCTGGTTCGTGAATTTTCGGTCTTAACTAGGTTAAAAAGCTATTCACGGGAATCCGGAAGGCTTCCGCGTTCCGAACTACCCCTCCGCCTCGACGATAAGGGCCTATTAAGGGCGTTATTATGAGCATCCGCTCGGCGCGGAGTGCTCGTTAACGGTTCTGCCGGTCATGATGTTAAAAAAGAATAACACCCAGGAGCGCCATAAAAACATCTATGTAACATTCGCCCGGAAGTACATATCGACGGAAAATAAAGCTCGGTTCTAAGACGACTGGCCAACGTCTAAACAGAGCTCTACATGCTTTTCACCGTCTCTACCAAGCCAGTTCTTTTGGTGGTCTTTCTAACATCGGGTCGACAAAAACGTTACTGTTCTCCGGCTTCGACCAGAACGCTCAAATTAACTTGTTTACATGCAAATTAGTGAGCTCATGGCTGGGTCTCAGTATCCCTAGACCACGAGGTCACTCCTAAAAACAGGGCTACTACTACTTATTATATTACTATTATTTTTGTTCAGTGGATAAAAATCATCATCTCCATCGAAGATGGATCAACCCTTTCTCCCAACTCCTAGCTTCTCATCGTCGTAAAGTGAATTCAGATGTTAAATAAATTCAATTCAAGACATAACCGGGCAAGCTAAAATTTGTAAAGTTTCAGTTCCAATCCCGAGACCATCCGGATTCTTGAATTCGGGGAAATAACAACCTTGTCTTCTTTCCGGAAGGCTGCTTTTCCACGCTTCACCGTTGTTGTGAACGGCCTTGTAACGATTGTAGCGGCACAGTCGTTGCAACTCGGAACGTTCTCTGCTAACTCTGCAATTCGTTGTTGTTTTTTCAATCACAATCCTCGTAGTTATCGCTATCACAGCTATTGTTGTTCTAATTTTTTCTGGTTTTCTTCCAAAATGGCCGATTCTGACGTTTCTCAGAAATATGACGTCATACTTCGAAATTTAAAAAAAATTGAAATACTAGAATATTCCAGCCTTCACAGTTTGGCCAATCGTTCCAATAACACTGCTAATCCTTCAAAACTGCTAATTCGGAAGGTTAGCTGCTAATAATCCGAAATTGCCGAATCTGCATTTTCGTCCATTCTGGTCGAATGTCACTGTTTTTCACCGTCTCGGCCATGCCAGTTGATTTTCTGGTCTGTTCAGGGCTAAGTAAAAAGTTACTTTTTTCAGGCCATCAGTCAACCGACTTTTGATCAGCTTTCGTTTACATGCGAACACAACCACATAGCTGGGTCTCGGATCCTCAGACTACGTGATTGCTATTAAAAACACGGCTCGAATACCCTATTTTAATATGTTTTTGGTGACAGTTCTATATTAAATCCATTGGAGATGGATTGACCCTTTCCTCTTCCTAGCTACTCATATTCTAAAATATCAAGTAATACCGGTGTCAATTCAAAATTCCATGGCATCAGAG